>NC_041218.1:92376995-92410438 GCF_002837175.3 Physeter macrocephalus
GGGGCCTGTGCCCCGCAACGGGGGGGGCCACAACAGTGAGAGGCCCGCGTACCGCAAAAAAAAAAAAAAAAAAAAAAAAAAAAAAAAAAGATTAGTGGAGAAAGCAGGATACAACAGGTGTAGGTTCAAATCCTGGCTCTGCTACAGAGATGTGTGACATTTGACAATTTCTTAACCTTTCTAAGCTTTAGTTTATTCATCTATTAAGTGGGAATGATAATGCCTATCTCATAGGATTGTTATTTCTGCTTGAAAGAAAAACAAGCATAAAATGCACACAGTAGTACCTGGTGTATGGGAGGAATTAAAGTTAATTTCTTCCTTCTATTATCCTCTGTATTTCTGACCATTTTTCCCTCGGTTTGTACTCTAAGTACTTTTAGTGAATTTGACCTCCTCTCCCAAATAAGCTTGACTCTAATATGCCGTTTTATGTACTGCAGCTGTTCTTTGCTTTCAGCACATGCTGATATGAAAATTTCCAATGAGAAAACTGAGGCTTTATAACGTTTTTTACATTAGTACTAATGAAAGCTAACATGTATTAACTCAAAGCCAGCCAAGTTGCAGGCACAATTCAATGTTTTACCTGCGTCACCTTGCTTAATTCTTAATAAGAGCTCTATGAAGTAGGTGCTATATTGCACCTGTTTTTACAGCTGAGGAACAGGGAGATTAAGTAGCTTGCCCAAAGTGCTGCTGGTCAGAGGGGAAGGTAGAATTCTTGAACCCAGGCAGCCTGGCTCTAGAGGCCACCTCTTAAACTCTTTTTTTTTTTTTTTTAATTTACTTATTTTTATTTATCTACTTTTGGCTGTGTTGGGTTTCCGGTGCTGCGTGCAAACTTTCTCTAGTTGTGGCGAGCGGGGCTACTCTTTGTTTCAGTGCTCAGGCTTCTCATTGCAGTGGCCTCTCCGGTTGCGGAGCACGGGCTCTAGGAGCGCGGGCTTCAGTAGTTGTGGCTCGCGGGCTCCAGAGTGCAGGCTCAGTAGTTGTGGTGCACGGGCTTAGCTGCTCCGTGGCATGTGGGATCCTCCCGGACCAGGGATCGAACCCGTGTCCCCTGCATTGACAGGCGGACTCGCAACCACTGCGCCACCAGGGAAGTCCCCCCTCTTAACCTCTTGCTAAGGGGCTGTAATGTAGTGATTATTAGGTAGCATTGGGTTGCAAGTAAGATTGTAAGAGAGATCAAAGTTTTCAGCCAATTGGTTTGATCACAAGATGCTAGGAATTCATCAGAAGCTTATTACATAGGTTTCTGTAAAAAAAAAAATCTATGTCAAAATACACATTATGTATTTTGTATGTCAAAAATACATATGTATATATCAAACATTTGGGAGAATGAGGTCAAATATATATATGTATATGTGTATGTATGTATATATATATATATATATATATATAAATAAACTGAATCGACACAGCTAGTTCTTCTGTAAAATTTGCGAGCCTGTGTCTGGGTTTGTCTGAACTCTGTAAACACATTGCATTCATTCAGTATCTACCGAGCACTTTGCACATGGCTGGCGCTACGATAATGATAAAAAGATTAGCCCTGCCAATGAGGAATTTGTGGCCCAGAAGGGGAGAAAGAGACTTGGCAAGGAGGTAATTACACCATCACTGGTGTGAAGAAGTACTGCAGACACACAAGGGTGAAGTAAATATCCCCCGCAAGACCCTTTATTTAATAATAATTTAAAAAAGAACAAGTCCCTTTTAGACTTCTGGAGGCACCCTTCACGTGGGTTCTCATAAGTATATTTTTCACTAATTCCACACATGTGAGGGCTTGAACCCTGCTGAGCCAAGCCCTTCCAAGACAGAACTTCCCTCGGCTCAGTTGGCTTCAAGTAAACCGGAATATTCTGCACTTCTGCAGCCTCTGTCTCCCACCACCCAATCCCCAGCCCTCTCAATGCCTAGGTTTCTAGAGAAATAAATATATGAGGTCAAATCAGACAGTTCCTTCCAGAGACAGGGTCTCCACTATGTTATGGATGATTTCATTGGAATCCTGTCCAAGGGCTAGAAAAGGAGCTCTGAGAGATGAACTCAAAGTCTCCTCAAATGCTTACTTTTATGACAACTGAAATTCACTGGGCTTGGGTTAACAATTGTCAGCACTGTTCCCAATCTCAGACCTGGTTTTGTACGAAGGATGGAGAGAAAAGAATTAATATACAAAACACTTTTTTAGATGCTCAGCTTTAAGATGGCAAGAAGAAAATATAGGGGAAAATGTCTTTTCTTTTCATGTTAAAAGCAGAAGTAAAAAAAAGTCTCTGGCTCTGAAGAACAAAGGCATAATAGCACTACACAAAGCAAACTTTTTAAAGATAAGTCTTATATGGCAGCAACATTTTTAGTACAAAATTTACAGATTATGGTATTTCTCATAACTCCTTGCTGCCCTAGGGAAAAAAATATTTTATTGTTTAACTTTTATCTGATTTCATGGCTATCTTTCCTTTTATTTTCTAAAGCACAGCTTATCCTCATTAATCAGATAAAAATAGTTTATCTTTTTTTTGATGACACAAATGGAATATAATTCATACACCCAGTCTCCTTGTTCTTCCTTGTAGTACCTAGGATGTTTCCTTGCACATACATTTGCTGATCAATAAAAAAGATATTTTCATTTGGGACCAAAAAAGACATTAGTTTATTTATTCACCCTCCGCAGAAAAACCAGCTCCTACCAGAGATAATAAAATATGTGGGTATTGAACATGTCAGTGTTCTTCCAAACGTTCGTATTCAATTTTAGGAAAAGTTTATTTGACAAGTTTGGTCAAATACATAATGGAATCATGCAAAGGAAGCAAAGGAAGCTCTGGAGGAAAAAGCACTGAAGGGTAATGAAAAAGGGGAGACTAAGATCCAGATCTCAAAAAAGCTCTAAATTTATACTGACGAATACTTTTCAGAGCTTTGCTAACCAGGTTGTATACAGTGCTTTGAAAATCTAAAGGGCTATAACTTTCTAAGGCAGAATTTCTCAAAGTATGATCTGATCCTTCCACCCCTTCCCCCCATCAGAACCATAAAGTGCTCAGATTCTAAGGTCCTACTCCTATATTTTTAGGAAATCTACCACTTATTGGTAAGATACCCCAAACTAGGATAAGGATTCCACTCTGCAAAGGATGCACAAACCCCACTTTCTTTATCATAAAGTTTATGTTAGTTTGGTAAATGGATGAAGGTGACAAAAACACATCAGCCCTTGGGAAGCAGTGAATCCCCTAAGTGCTTGAAATTTATCCTGCCCCTTTCTAAGGAGGAGCACAGACACTGCTCTATGGCCTCCCCAAACCAGGTGCCTCTGTCAGAACTAACCCTGGTACCCCGGCTAAACACAAAGGTTAACCAGTGAGATGGTCTATATTCATATCTGCTAGACTCACTTACTAATCAGATTCTCACCACTGATGGGGCTGGGAGGTGAGAAAAATGGAGAGAAGCAGACAAACCCACGTGGCCAAGGGCTGGATGGAGTCCAAGCCAACTGTTGCTACTGCCTCATCTTAAGTTACCGCAGCTGAGGCTACACCTCGGTCCACCATTGCTCTGTAATGATGTTAGAGTAGTTGTATGATGATAAGAATTAAATAAAATGAAATCTGGTAACTGAGCGTAAGTTAGAAAACATCAACAAGAAGACAAAGTAAAATCCTTTGTTTTCATTTGAATCGATAATTATAATAGATACAAAAGTTGCAGTGCCTCCTGGGAGGCAAGGTTCTTGTCAACAGAAGCACAAAGTCAATCCACCCACAGGAGTACCATCAGAGGGTTCATCCTGAAAGAAAACTGAACCACATGGATCTTTAACATGGATTTGAAAAGGCTCGACCGACTGGTTTCTCCAAAACCCAAAAGCCTTGGAGTCTAGAATTCCTCTAAGTTTGCTTGATGCATTGATAAGCAAAAGGAGGTAGTGGAGGAATTCTGGTGAAGCCACATATACCCTAGAAATATCACAGCCAGTCTGTGACCCGGAGAAGAAGAAAAGGAATGACGTTCAATGACATCAACCGTTCCACCTCATAGATCTGTTGTGAGACTGAAATGCTCATCTGTGTAACGTACTTTGAAGAGGGCAAGTGGTAAGTGCTCAGTAAAAAAAAGATATTATCAGTATTAATGATTGCTGACATTTCTTACAGTGTTTTAAAGTAGGTTATAAAGAAATCGGCAGCTCTGCCATTCCATGCAGCTTGCTTTAGATGACACTACTGCCTTAAAGGAGTGCAGCCTGCACCCTGCTCCGTGAGTAAAATCTCTCTCTTTGTTTAAGCCACGGGTGGCAAGCTTTCTGTTACTTACAGCTGAATGCATTCCTAACTGATATATTGTCAATACCACTGAAATATAGTTTCATATTTTATTGGCACAGATAACATTAATGATGCAGGCCTTATGAAAAGTGAAATTATTAAGAACAAAATTGAACAGATGACATGGGAGAAAAGGCGCCAGAAAAGTTTCATAAGAGAAGTAGAGTCTTGGAGAATCCCAGTATTCTGCAATATAAGCATACCCTCATAAAGCAAAGTAAACTGTAGGACCTACAGGTTCTCTTTGTTACTACATAACTGGAAGTTGAAGAGTGTTTTACTCCTGAATCTCAGCAGAAGCCCAACATAGAGAAGTGTTTTCTTCAAAGAATGGAGACAATAGAGTGAAAGAGTGCTTTGGACCCACCAACTACTATCATCAGTAAGAAGACTGAGACAGCTGTGCAGCTGCAGACACAGGCTATCTTTCATAAAAAAGGAAGACTGACTCAAAGCATGAAATCAAGAGTCCACAGGGTGGAACTGGAGCCATGGAAAATTATTCCCAGGCTTTGCATCCCAATGAAGGAACAGCCAAGCTGTGTCCAGCTGAATTTCAGAATTGCAATGGACCAGTGACCCTTGTGTACCTCCTTGTTTCTCACTTTTTGAAGAGCAGTGTCTATTCTGATTATCCTATGCCTGTCCCATCATGGAGTGTTGATTGTACCTTTAAGTCACAGGTATTCAGATTGAGGGGAAGTATACTCAAGAACCTGTGCTTAAGAAACTGCATCTGAGGCGCTTCATCCACACCTGGACCTAATTTAGATGAAACATCCGGGACATTGAGCTGATGTTATAAAGGGCTGGGACTTTGAGGAGAGATTCTCAGTATGGGGTGAGGATATTTTTCATGTGAGATGAATGCAAATAATTTGATCCCAGAGGGCAGACCATGTTGGCTTAAAATATGTTCATAAGTCCTTTTTTAGGACCTCCAAAAGTGGAGCCTAGTTCCCCTTGCCTTGAGTGTGATTTGGACTTAGTGAATCATTTCTAAAGAATAAAATAAGAGAAAAGTGACAACATGAGTCAGAAACACTATAGAAAGTAGACACGATAGTACAAACAGTGTTATAGTCTGGGGTCATTTAAGGGAAGGGGCAATGAGTCATCAAAATCTAGAATTCTAAACCTGTCAAAACTGTCAATTAAGTGTGAGAGCAGAATAAAGATATTTTCAGAGATGCAAAGCCTCAGAATATCTGATCTATTCACTCTTTATTAGGAAGTCATCTGAGGATGTACTCCCACAAAACAAGGAGAAGAGAAATAAAGAAAGAAGATAACTAATAATAGCTAGCATTTACTGAGTGCTTATTTTGTGCCGGCACTGTGCTGTGTGTGTTTTTCATGTATTATTACATTTAACCACACAACAATCCTATGAAGTATATACTATTGCTATTATTATCTTATAGAATAGAAGACTGAGTTATAAAGGGGCCAAATAAGTTACCTAAGTTATTGGTAAGTTGTAGAACTAAGATCTAACCCTGGGCAGTCTGGCTCCAGAGCCCATGATCTTAAACACTCCTTATCTTCCCAGATAGCTATGTTACCGTGAAACTGTGAAACCAAATCAGGACAGCATCAAAGGAAAACCTCAGGATGGAAGCTATAAAGCAGGACTATTGAGTCATCAGTATAATAAACTGGGGCAGGAGAAGAGAAGGATTCGATGAGACAACTCTAGGAGGAAAAGAAGATGACTTCATAGATGGCATGATTTGGGAACATTAAAAGAGCGCAAGAAAACAAAGAGCAGTTAGAAAATCAAGGAAAATCAAAAAATATCCATAAGATGGACAATCCCTCGAGCCCTTCCTTTCCAACCAGGGCCTGGCAGGATGGCTCCCGCAAAGAAGGGTGGCGAGAGGAAGAAGGGCCGGTCTGCCGTCAAGGAGCTGGTGACCAGAGAATACACCATCAACGTTCGCAAGCACATCCGTGGAGTGGGTTTCGAGAAGCATGCCCTTCGGACGCTCTAAGAAATCCAGAAATTTGCCATGAAGGAGATGGGAACTCCAGATGTACACATTGATATCAGGCTCAACAAAGCTGTCTGGGCCAAAGGAATAAGGAATGTCCCATACCGTATCCATGAGTGGTTGTCCAGAAAACGTAATGAAGATTCACCAAACAAGCTTTGTTACCTATGTACCTGTCACCACTTTAAAAAATCTACAGACAGTTAATGTGGATGAGAACTAATTGCTGATGGTTGAATAAAGTTGCAGAACTGCCTTCGCATCTTAATTTTCCTTTTCTAGTTGCAGCTAAAATCTTGTATATCTTTAAGCAGTTCCCAGTTCCCACCTACAGGATCATTTGGAGAGCATTTCCTAAGTACTGTGCTTGGGCCCCTTCTCCCCAGTCCCTGGAGTTTTTGAATATTTGGACAGGGTCTAGGCAGGTGTTCTAAGGTGATTTTGAAGGGCAACCTGGCTTGAGAATGACTATTTAGGTAGTTGGGACATAGTGGGTATAATTCTAATGCTTTTACATGCAGGTTTTGTTGATTCTAAGATACACATTTTTCCAGAAACTGGCATGTAGAACTTATTTGCCATTTTTCACATTTTAACAAACTAACATGATACACTTGATAGTCTTAGATTTAATGAAATATGTACAGTTCCTTTTTAGCTCACTTATTTGTAGTGGCCCCATGAGGTGTTTTTAGTCCTGGTTTATGTGGAGCTAAAGCTCAAGGGTAACCTTTTTTAAAGGTTACTAACAAAATCTGCTTATTTCAACCTGAAAGCAAGGTGTTGCAGGGATTATGTCTCATTAGTGTTTATACCACTGACGTGAATTAAATGCCATAAAGCGGTCCGCTTTTGAAGCCCTACTGATTACGGTAGTGGGGTTGGGAGTGTAATGTACACTGTGAACATGGGGGGTGGGGGAGCATCTCCAGGTTATCCATTCCCTGGCACAGTCCAGACCTTAGACACTGAAACAGACCAAGTCAATACAAAAATTTCTTATTAAAAAAACTTGGAGACCAAAAAGAAAAATATCCATAAGATGGTCTTAGTCTGAATGAACCAACCAAAAGGTGGCATGGTTGAAAGCACTGATGGAGTACAGAGAAAAAGAATCCAGTTCGCGTTGATACTAGGGATGTCCTCATTCAAGAGGTCCAAGTGTTGCAAAGAAGGATCAGTAATTCTAAGATTTGAATACTATTTACATAGTCATAAGAACATGAACGATTTTTTGGTTTTCAATTTTTAGAATCAAACTTTTCACAATTTTGAAAGGACTCAATTTCAGGGAAGAATAAAAATGTTAACAGCAATGACAAAATAAAAGTACAAAGCTGATAGTAGGTGGAGGAGAAATAAAAAATGCAGAAAGGATAAGGGAGACATTCATCTTAAAATGTAGGAAGTGAAAATTGATAAAACAAGCAAAAAAGTATCTAGTTTAAAATTAAATAATGTGATGGTTAATTTTATGTTTCAACTTGGCTGGGCCACAGGATGCCCAGATATTTGGTTAAACATTATTTCCAGTATGTCTGTGACGATGTTTCTGGATAAGATTAACATTTGAATCAGTAGACTGAGTAAAGCAGCTTGCCCTCCCAAATGTCAGAGGCAATCTAATCTGTTGAAGGCTTGAGCAGACTAAAAGACTGAGTGAGAAAGAATTCACTCTCTCTGCCTGACTGTCTTCAAGGTACTGGTCTTCTCCTGCCTTCAGACTCAGACTTGAAATGGAACTTACACCATCAGCTCTCCTGCTTCTCAGGCCTTCAGACTCAGACCAGAACTATACCATTGGTTTTCCTGGGTCTGGACTTCTCAGCCTTCATAATCATGTGAGCCAATTCCTATTGATACTGTTTCTTTGTAGAACCCTGACTAATACACTTATGAACTTCATCCATTATGCCTTTTTGCCCTCAGATCTGGTTTCTGCATTTCTCCTACAAACTACATCTCCTAGGTTCTTTGCCAGCTGGCTTCCATAGTGGTTTGACCAACAGTAGCTTGACTGCAGAAAGGAAGGGAGGTATAAGCCCAGATTCTATCTCCTTTCTGGGCAGCCCCTTCTCCTGTGATCCCTGCTCCTACTAGGCACAGTTCTGTGTTTCTCTAGCCCTGGGGTAGAAACACTTTCTGATGATACTAATTCCTGGTCATCATCATTTTTTTGGCTCCTGGGATCTCCCATCACCTATGTAACTATTTAAAATACCTATAGTGAATCATATTCTGGCTGGACCCTGACTGAAACAGTAATAAAGATAGGAATTCAGCAATATAAGTATACTTGGAGGAGAGCAGAGAGAAGAAAGGTGGTATAAGGGAACTACATCTCATCTTCATATAGCAAGTCAGTAGATGGTACCTAAAACTGATAAATCAATACACAGTGCTACAGTATATTATCTAGAATTATGAAGATAACAAACAAAAGAATAAAAACCTGAAACAGTTCAAACTGTTGCCTCAAACTATTGAGTCAGTAAAAGACCTGTGGTGGCCAAGGACTCAGGGGAGAAAGAGAGAGAGATGAATAGATGGAATATAGGGGATTTCATGGCAGTGAAACTACTTTATAGCAATGGTGAATGCATGGCATTATATATTTGTAAAACTTATAAAACTATACAAAACAAAAAATAAACCCTAAGATAAACTATGGACTTTAGTAGTATCAATATTGGCTCATCAACTGTAACAAATGCACCACACTAATGCAAGATGTTAATAACAGGGGAAACTCTGTGTGTGTGTGTGTGTGTGTGTGTGTGTGTGTGTATGTGTGTGTGGTGGCACGGATGGGGAGGTACATGGAAACTCTCTGTACTTTCCAGTTAATTTTTCGGTAAACCTAAATCTGTTTTTAAAAATAAACTCCATCAGTGAAAAAAAAAAAGAAGGGAGGGAAGGTAGGAGGGAGGGTGGAAGCTATCTAAAAGACAAGAAGGAAACATAAATACACATTTCAAACTGAAAGAAGGCAATCTGACAAAGCTATGTACTTTATTATTCCAATTATATGACATTCTGAAAAAGGAAAAACTATAGAAACAGTAAAAAAAAAAAAACAGTGGTTGCCAAGCATTCAGGGGGAGAGAGGAAGTGATGCCTAGGTGGAGCACAGTGCCTTTTTAGGGCAGTGGAGCACAGTGCCTTTTTAGGGCAGTGAAACTATTCTGTATGATACTGTAATGGTGGATACATGACATTATGCATTTGTCAAAACATATGAAACTGTGCAACAGAAAAATTGAACCCTAGTGTTAGTTAATAATAAAATGTCAGTAATGGCTTATCCAGTCCTAGCCACAGCAATGAGACAAGAAAAAGAAATAGAAGGACCCCAAATTGGAAAGAGAGAAGTAAAACTATCACTGTTTGAAGATGACATAATACTATACTTAGAAAATCCTAAAGACAACACCAGTAAACTACTAGAGCTCATCAATGAATTTGGCAAAGTTGCAGTATACAAAATTAATATACAGAAATCTGTTGCATTTCTATATACTAACAACAAACTATCAGAAAGAGAAATTAAGAAAACAATCCCATTTAAAATCCCATCAAGAAGAATAAAATACCTAGGAATAAATCTAATTAAGGAGGCAAAACACCTGTACTCAGAAAACTATAAGACATTGATTAAAGAAATTGAAGATGGCACAGATGGAAAGCTCTACTGTGTTCAAGGACTGGAAGGATTAAAATTGTTAAAATGACCATACTACCCCAAAGCAATCTACAGATTCAAAGAAACCCCTATCAAAATACCAATGGCATTTTTCACAGAACTAGAACAAATAATTCTAAAGTTTGTATGGAAACACAAAAGACCTGAATAGTCAAAACAATCTTGAGAAAGAAGAACAAAGCTGGAGGTATCGTGCTCCCTGATTACAAACTATACTACCATGCTACAGTAATCAAATGGTATGGTACTGGCAAAAAAAACCCAACAAAACCTGACACATAGATCTAGGGAACAAAATGGAGAGCCCAGAAATGTACCCACACTTAAATGGGTAATTAATCTATGACAAAGGAGGCAAGAAAATACAATGAGGGAAAGGCAGCTTCTTTAATAAATATCATTGGGAAAACTGGACAACTACATGAAAAGAATCAAACTGGACTGGTTTCTCACACCATATACAAAAATAAATTCAAATAGTTTAAAGACTTAAATGTAAGACCTGAAACCATAAAATTTATAGCAGATAACATAGGTAGTATGCTCTTTGACATCAGTCTTACTAATATTTTTTTGGATATGTCTCCTCAGGCAAGGGCAACAAAAGCTAAAAAACAAATGGGACTACATCAAACTAAAAACTTTTGCACAGTGAAAAACTATCAACAAAATGAAAAGGCCGCTTACTGAATGGGAGAAAGTATTTGCAAACAATATATCCAATAAGGGATTAATATACAAAATATGTAAAGAACTCATACAACTCAACATTAAAAAAAAAACCCAATTAAAAAATGGGCAGAGAACCTAGACATTTTTCCAAGAACAGAGATGGCCAACAGGCACATGAAAAGATGCTCAACATGACCCATCATCAGGGAAATACAAATCAAAACCTCACACCTGTCAGAATTGCTATTATCAAAAAGACAACAAATAACAAGTGTTGGCGATGATGTGGAGAAAAGGTGTACTCTTGGTGGGAGTGTAAATTGGTGCAGCTGCTATGGAAAACAACATGGATATTCTCAAAAAATTAAATACAGAACTACCACATGATCCAGCAATTCTACTCTTGACTATTTATCCAGAGAAAACAAAAACACTAATTAGAAAAGATATATGCACTCCTATGTTCATTGTTGCATTATTTACAATAGCCAAGATATGGAAGTAGCATGTGTCCATCAATAGATGAATAAAGTAAGTGGGGTATATATATGTATATATATATATATACATATATATATGTACACATACATACAATGGAATATTACTCAGCTATGAAAAAGAATTAAATCTCTCCATTTGCGATAACACACCCCAGAGGATATATGCTAAGTGAAACAAGTTAAACAGAAAGACAAATACAATTTCACTTATCTCTGAAATCTAAAAAATAAAACAAATGAACAAATATAACAATATAGAAAGAGACTTATAGATACAGAGAACAAACAAGTGGTTGCCAGAGGGGAGGTGGGGGGTGGTGGAAGGGAGAAATAGGTGAGGGAGATTAAGAGGTACAAACTTTCAGTTGTAAAATGAATTAGTCACAGGTATGAAATGTACAGTGTGGGGAATAGAGTCAATAATTATATAATATCCTTGTATGGTGACAGATGGCAATTAGATTTATCATGGTGATCATTTTGAAATGTATAGAAATATTGAATCACTGCGTGTAATAGGAACTAACATATTGTTGTAGGTCAATTATACTTCAAAAACAAACAAACTCATAGAAAAAGAGATCAGATTTGTGGTTACTAGAGGTGGGGGTGGAAGGAAGGGGAATTGGATAAAGGCAGTCAAAAGATACCAATGTCTAGTTATGTTATTACTAGGGATGTAATGTACACTGTGATAAATACAATTAACACTGCTGTACGTTATATACGAAAGTTATTAAGAGAATAAATCCTAAGCGTTCTCATCACAAGGAAAAAATAATTTTTTCTATTCTTTTAATTTTGTATCTCTATGAGATGATGAATGTTCACCAAACTTACTGTGATAATCATTTCATGATGTATGCAAGTCAAATCATTTTGCCATACACCTTAAGCTTATACAGTGCTATATGTCAATTACATCTCAATAGAACTGGCAGAAAAAAATTTAATTAAAAAATTTTTAATTAAAAATTGGTTCATCCATCAATTATAATAAATGTACTCATATTAATGCAAGATATTAATAACTGTAGAAACTGGGGGGGGGATTCTGTACTTTCTATGGAATTTCCCTGTAAACCTAAAACTGCCCTAAAAAAATAGCCTATTTAAAAAAACACCCTGACTTAAAAAAAAAATGTAGGGAAGGGGTGTTTGTGGGTGAGGCAGGGCTTATGATTGTTAGCCCTCACATGCTTTTTAAGGTGTTTTTTTAAACTGTGTACACATTACTTGGATTAAAATGTTTTTATTTTTTAAAAAAATCTGTTTATCCACCAGGAAATGAAAAAGACCAAAGCTACCAAGTGTTGGCAAGGATATGAAGTATCCAGAAAACTACTATGAAAGTTCAGGTAAATTGGTATAACCACTTTAGAAAACTGGCAGCGTCCAACAAAGCTGATAATTTGCATAGCGTGTGACCCAGCAAATTCACTCCTAGACAAATATTCCCCCCAAAAAATTTCACCACAGGACATGTTTGTTCTCTATGTGCACCGAAGCTTTATGCATAATTGCCCTAAACTGAAATCTACCTAAATGCCCATCAAGAGTTGCAGAAACATTGTAGAATATTCACACAATGGAATTCCATAAACCACCGAGAATAAATGATTTATAACAACATGTAATAATATGAAGGAATCTCACAAATAATTTTGAGTGAAAGAAGCTAGGCATGTGACACTTAATTCAATTTATATAAAGTCCAAAAAGAGGCAAAATTATCTATGCTGTAAGAAGTCAAAATAAAGATTATCTTGGAGGAGAGATGGGGAGTGATTGAAAGGAGCATAAGGGAGTCCTCTGCGGGTACTGGCCAAATTCTGTTTTTTCAATCTGTGTGCTAGTTCCACGAGTATATTGAATTTATGAAATTGTATCAAGCTGTGCTTATAATACTTTTAATATATGTACTTTTTAGTATGTGTATTATGCATCAATAATTTATTTTTAACCTGAGAGTTTTGAACCCTAAGCCACACTTTTTTTCTATACTCTCGCCAATAAATATTTAAACACAGAATATGTACTTGAAAAAAATCCAAGAAGATATACATATATATATATATATATTTTTTTTTTTTTATATAGACACATACATTTTACAGTTAATTTCAGTACTTGGAAGAATCTCAGTGTAACATTTCTATGAATACTTTCAGAAGCAGAAGAAGTCCAATTTTGAGTCCAACAGAATATTTATTCAAACTTGCTGGGCTAGCCATAGTGTTTGCTGTTGTTATGATTGTTACCTTCCAGTTGGTTTCTGGATATGCTTATCATGTTACAGATCATGGTTTAGGGTGACATTTACCAAGACAAGTGAGCATTGACAGTGAGAAGTCATCGCTCTTGTGAAATCAAATCGGCAATCAGGCTCCATTTTGAGCTTCTTACTACGGGATAACTTCCATCTAATGAAATTCTTTTGTGTCAGCTTTAGATACTGAAACCTCAGCTTGCTCACCAAGTTAGAATATGCTCTGTTACTCTTTGTGCTAAGAGGAATTAGAACTAAAGTACAGGCTTTAGACCCAAAATCTGAAAATAAGTGTGTCACAGCTTCAAAGATGAGGATTTTAGTAATAATTATAGTTTTAGTAATAATTTTAGTAATAATTTTCTG
Source organism: Physeter macrocephalus (assembly GCF_002837175.3). NCBI lineage: Eukaryota > Metazoa > Chordata > Mammalia > Artiodactyla > Physeteridae > Physeter > Physeter macrocephalus. The sequence continues at coordinate 92,390,852 of NC_041218.1, forward strand.
CCGTTCAAACATAACTATCGTACTCGTTTGTTTCCTTGAACACTGGAAGTACAAACTTCACAGAAATTAATTCTAATTTTGTCTGTACATGCAAATTAATATGGTTCTCAAGCAACCCTTCCTGAACTTACACCAAGGGAAAACTTAGTGTGGAAATCTGGCAAGTTATGGGATCAACAATAGTAATCTATTACTTTTATAAATTCTCAGATAGTTTAAAACATGTAACAGTACATTTTAAATATCTTTCAGAGATACCACGATGATAAAAGTAGACCCCCAAATTTTAAGAAAGCCTAAAACTCCAACAGTAAAAACTTTTTAAAATCAGCTTACTCCAACCTCCTGCCGGTTTGTCAACAGGCTAAAAACATTTCGAGATTTCTCTGTCTTCGATTTAATTCACCCAGAAATTACCATCTCTTAATTCATCTTTTAGCTTTCCCAGACCACACTCTAGTCTTAGGATGCTAAATTCCCAGAGGACCCCACTCTCAGCATGTCTATTCTCAGCACACATGCCTCCAATTAATAGCATTTATTAAGTATTTCCTATGTGTCTACCATTTACATCCCCTTTAGCCCTTTCAATAGCCCCATCACTTCTTTTACTAACCACATTTGATACTTGAGGAAGCTAAAGCACGGACAGTTTACATAACTTACCTCAAGTTCTAATGCTTATGAGTGGTGAAACCTTCATTCCATTCCAGGCACTGAGATTCAGTTATTACACTATGCTGCCTCTAATTATTGATAGGAACTTCAGGCCACGTAGCAGTACTATGAACCCTGCCCTTGCTAATACTCCGCGCCTACCTTCTAGACCGTAATGAAAATTCTGCCTTTACTCATTCTGTGGAGCAGACCTTACTGCTGCTACTCACATGAAGCACTTGGACTTTCTTTCCTAGCATGAAAGAATGTGAGCGTTAGACTTTTCATCACCACCACAGGAGGCCATGGGGCTAGGGCTCAAAGCATTTTTTTTTTTTTTTTTTTTTTTTGCGGTACGCGGGCCTCTCACTGTTGTGTCCTCTCCCGTTGCGGAGCACGGACTCCGGACGCGCAGGCTCAGCGGCCATGGTTCACGGGCCCAGCCGCTCCGCGGCACGTGGGATCTTCCCGGACCGGGGCAGGAACCCGTGTCCCCTGCATCGGCAGGCGGACTTGCAACCACTGCGCCACCAGGGAAGCCCTTGATGCATTTTTAAAGTCCTTTTTGCTGGCAAACTTGGCAATGACTTGGCACTGGCCATGAAGTACTATTCTGGAGATTCACTAGATCATTCAAGAGTTGATGTCACAGAGTCCCAAGACAGCACAAAACACAGATCTCAAGTTCACACACACACAGAAAAAGTCAAAATTGATCCCACTGTTAATTATGATGTTTTCCAACTCACATGCAAACATAAAATCCCATTTCAAAAACTTTCAACATCATTAGAAAAACCAGTCACTGTGTATTCTCTAAAATTTATTTACAGTTAATAAGTTAAAAAGCAAAGTACAACCAGATTGTAAATCTTAATCATATGCACATCAAACTGCCCAAGGAAACAATTCGGTTCCATTACAAACAATTGCCTTCTACTGCACTTAAGACATAACAGTCTATCAGAAAATATTTCAAAACACACCAATAAAGTATTATAATAAAGTAAATATTATGTATATATGTCCACTAAAAACCACCAATTTAAAGAGTGCTGATTTTTTTTTGTATTCAAATATTTTTAATGTTTCTTTATTGAAGAGTTTTCAGAAAAATAGTACTACCATTTGCACGTAGCAAATCAATAAATGTCAGCCACCAGCTTAGTTACACATGTCCAACGGGGTACTCGAACTTCAACAAAATAAATACACACCACAACAGCAACACTTTGCACTATCAACAACGGAGCTTGCCCTCAACGATCATGACATTCCTGGTTTCTGAAAGGAAAAATAAGTTGCTGGTTGACAGGAAGGAGGATAAAAAATGACATCAGGAATCCCCAAAGGTTAGCGGAGATGCCAGTCACCACATTTAGGCACTCAAAAGTTAAAAATGAAATAAAAGCATAGCAAGGTGATCAACTTCCTCCTAGCTTCCCCCTCTACTTGCGCCGCATGAGATATAAGATAATCTTATGAGAATCTTATAAGAGAATGAATAAAATCATGAGTTTTCTTTTAAAAAACTATATACAAGCTAAGCTACAGACTCAGAGGACAGGAAATGGATGCCTCACCATAAAGGCCACCTTGCCAAGTTCCTCTTCACATTCTGCCAAATGTACCCATAAAATACTTTCACTTTCCTGTTAATATACTAACCAACTATATTAGTTGTTTCTTCACATTTTAGAAGCTGTAACATAGGCTTTGCTAAAGAACAGTTGGCAGAAATAAAGATTTTTTGACATCTTCTTTCACAGACTAGAAATGGCATGATTTTTAAATAGACCAGATAAATAACATATTGAATTCAAGATGGACAATCAGATCCAAACTGAAATCAGACAGCCCAGATAATCCAAAGAAGCATTTATGCTAGTTCAAGTGCACTAAAGTAACAAGGCATGAGGAAAAAATGTTAAGAATCTCAGTTAAAATAAATGCATGGTGTCAATGGTTGTTTCAGTTCTGAGCTGAGCAGAGTTATCCTCCCAGCTAAGTCTAATTTCAAAATCCTCTGGGAAACTATCTAGATAAGCTGTACGTTAAAATTACATTCTAATATGGCCACTGAATTTATTTTTTAATTATTATAAAACTATATACAATAGTGAGTGGTACCAATACATATTTTTTCCTCAGGGGCTAGTTAGCTAAAAAATTTTAACAATTTGGGGGTGGGAGGGGAAACCCTATGTATCTGAAATACAACTGGCAATAAGCTAATAACCAAAAGAATATATATATAAGCTTCCTATCACACAAATAAAATTTAACACTCCCCATCAACTAAGTAATGATTCACTTTTATTTACTCATGTGACAGTGTTTGTAACAACGCGTTATTATTAAGTAGTGAATAAAAGAATATGAGGCATACTGGGAAACTGGCATCAAGTCGTAGATATATATATATAATTTTCTTTTTTCTACAAAACAAGAACACTGAAATTAAAGTCACGAAACTCCTACTTACGGACTATTAAACTTGAAAAACTCAATCCAGAAAGCTATTCCATTTGAATTCTAAGAACACAAGAGTCAAAACTTCAACTCTTATTATTCTCCTACGAAGCTGCCAAGCAGAGATAAACCTTAATATTGAGGATTTCATATGTCGAGTTCCAGACAGTATGAATCGTTCCATACATAGTAGAATACTTAAATTTGAAAAACAGTGGTACAAAAACACCATTTGACCCTTTAGATATTGCAGTAAAATCTGGCTGTGGCACCACCGGCTAAAAACCATTAAGTCTCGCTGCCACCAATGACCAAAGGCACTTGGATAATCAAGAATTCCACACCGGGCCGTATGATATAAATGCTATCATAAAAGTGTAAAAGAAGGGTCAGTACTGTGTGACTCGTCTGTCCGATTCCTGTGGTCTTCAACTGTCAACAAAGACCAGTTACTGAAAACATAATTATGAATGGAATTAAGATAAAAAAGGAAACTCGTGGAGCAAAAAAGACAACTAATTGTCATGATGTATATAAAAGTGATGGATGTTAGTTTGGACATTTCTTGCTATCCAACAACAAAAAGTAAAGAAAGACCTATTTTGCCCAAAGTAACTTCAACCAGTTATTTGATACCAAGAAATGTCCCCACCCCCTCGAAATCACTAATAGTTCTGAGAATTCTAATGGGTATTCTGTTTATCATTTTAATCACAAGGTTTACACACATTTACTTCTCCTATGTGATTCCCAATTTAAAATAGGTTATTCTTGAACTATACCTGGATTTGTATGTTAGACCAGTACAAGGAGACCAAATCATTTCCAATAGGATTCCATCCATCTCTTTAACCAACACCAGTTCTTTATAACTCTTTTTTTCTTTATCACAAGCCATGCGGTTTCAATGCATTTTAATTTTTATTTAATCAAAAAGAATTTAACAACTCAGCTTTTCCTAAACAGAACTTTATATGAGTTTCAACCATTTTCTTTAGGAGCTCAGCAAATATAAACATTAAATCTCAATATAAAATCTTTAGAAACACCTCAAAAATGTTTAAACAGTTGTAGTTTGCATCCCTTTGTTTGCAATCACTGAGCCCATGGAATTCACAGCATACAAATCCTTGCACTATTAACAGTCATAAGCTTGAATCTCTTAGAAAAATATCCTTGGTCAAAGCTTTGGAATCCGGTTAAAATTAGGAAACGAGTGGGATTCAGAATACCCTGAGCACAAACTGGTGCAACAGCACAAAACAGGTTCGATCTTTCATCCAGAAAGAGGGGTGGCAGTCGAAAAGAAAAAGGGGGGCAGGGGTAGAGGAGCTGGGTGAAAAGCAAGTAGATTCTGGCGTTATTACACAAGCACGAAACCAAATTCCTTTGGAAAAAATAACGACTTCTTCGGAGGACTTCCAGACCAGTGAGGTAGAGTCCAAAGGGAGAAAACGGATCTGCCCCTCCAGTCCTGGAGACGTCTCAGTCCGGGGTACGGAAGCAAAGGACCCTCCCCCACGGGTCCGGCGGTCTCCTCCTCCGCAGCCCCGAGCCGGAAAGGGGTGGAGGGCGCACCTGCCCCGGAGTCCCAAACGGCGGCGCCGCCGTAAGCCCGGGGCGTGGAGCCGGGAACACCAGCCGGTGACTTCTTCGCCCGTAAAGTGCACGAGGGGACGGGGTCCAGGCCGGATCTGTAAACACTCGACTGACACTTGTCCATCCCTCCGGCGGAAGCTCCGTCGCCGGCTGGGAGGGCGACGCGGGCCGCGTCTCACGCCCGGGGCACCGGGAAGCGGCGGAGCCTCACCACGGGTTCCAGGTTCACTCGCAGGACTTGGTGCGCTTTACGCCGCGCCGCCGCCAGGCTGCGCTCGCCCCACACATCGTCGCCGACGCGGATGGTGGGGAAGGTGGTCAGCGTCGGGGTGGCCGCCCTCCAGATCTCCTCCAGGGTGCGGCCCCCGAAGCAGGGCCCGGGCGCCGCGGGCTTGGCGGGGCAGCTCTCCCCGGGGGCCGGCGGCGGCGGCGGCGGGGGGTTCCTCCGGCACGCGGCGGGCGCCCGGGCTCCGCGGCGCCTCCTCCTGGCCGCCGCGCTCGAGGTCGGCCTGCGCGTCGGGCCGCGGGCGGCAAGGGGTCCCGGGGGGTCGGGGACCAGGGCCCGGCAAGAAGAGTAGCCGTAGACGTCCTTGCTGCGCAGGATATGCGGGGAGAACTGGTGCTTGAGGCTGCAGAGGAAGCTCCAGAGCTCCGCATCCGAGCTCATGAACTCCGTGCTGCGTGGCATGAACAGCTTGAAGGCGTCGCCCAGCGCCTTGGTGCTGTCGGCCAGCGAGAGTTGCGACCGCGAGTACACCACCTTCTCCTCCCGCGCCTCCAGCGCGGCCCCTCCTCCCGCCCTAAAGCCGACGCCCCAGGCGGCCGCAGCCCGGGCGGCCGGGGGCCGGCGCCGCCGCCTCTTCACGCTGCGCCGCATCGGAGGCCGCTCGGGGCCGCCCGCGCTCGCCGGGTCCCGCCGCCGCCGTCCCCGCCCGCCTTCGGCTCCGCGGCAGCAGCAGCTGCTGGCGCCTCCCGCCCGGCGCGTCTCTAGCTACTTTTCTCGCCGCCTCCGCCGCCGCCGCCCCTCCCCCTCCGAGGGCGGAGGACGCGGGTGAAGATCCTGCCGACCGGTACAAGATGGCGGCCGGCGCCCACCCCTGGGCTTTGTCATTGGACGGCGCCTCGCCCCCCCTGGCTTCTCTTTCTTCTCCTCTCTTGCCTCCTTTCGCCCTCTGCCTTTCTTTAAATGTGCCCGCCTCAGGCCCCGCCCACCGTAGCCCCGACTCCACCCATTGGGTGCTCTCAGAAGAGGGGCGGGGACTAATGGGGGAGAGGCCAGTTCCTGGTAGATGGTGCTGGGGTGGGTGATGGTGGTGGCTCTTGAACGCGAGTCAACAGTTGGGTGTGTATATGGGGAGGGTGCCTTGTCTAGAGTAAGGGGTGGACATCAGCTCCACCTTGGGGAGAGTCACTCTCGGAGTGAGTGGGTGTGCATTTGAAGACTGAGCTTGGAGGTCTACCAGTCTGAATAGCAGAGAGAGCCGTGCCCAAAGGCTGTGGTTTGTATCACAGAAAGGGAATTTGGGTCTAAGTCCAGGGGGAATGGGCCTTTCACCATTCCCTTCTAAACCTTCAGAGGCTTCTTTTGCATCTTCATCCAACTCTTCCCGCTTCTGACCCCAATCCATGTCAAACAACACTAGTAATCCAGAATCATTCAGGTAATATGGACGGCATCAGTGGCATTGTCTCCTTCTAGACAATGGAACCATCTTCACCTTCAAGAGATACTCTGCTTATTGGGAAAGCAAAGCCCTTTATACCCGTAGAACTAAATAGTCTGCTCAAGTTGATCAAAGATCAATTACAACAAAACCATTCTCCTTATGGAAAATAGTATTTTTGAATATATAATTGTTTTTTAAATGAGTGCATATGTCCCCTTGCAGCACCATCTCTATCATTGAGAAAGGATGCAGCTTCACAATCAAAAAGGTTCTGCTGAAGAGAACACATTGTTAAGAACCCATCACCTTTTGTATTTGAGAGGAGGGGATTATGAAGGTTTATAGAGTAATGGACAGTCTTCAGTCATCTTTTCTATCCTCAGTACTTAGTTCAGCACCTGTCAGATAGTGGGCACTCTATGTTTGTTGAGTGAATCGATGAAATACCACTGATAATTTAGAATGATGTGAGAAAGAAAGATACACTGAACGCTAAGAACAGGACAATTTTATATTTTACATTGCAGTTTTCTCTTAACTCCATTAAAGTTTTAAGGTTAAAAAAAATCTCCTAATATTTAGAACTTTGAGGTAGGCATGAAAATTTTACCCTTCAGTGAGCACCTTATTTGCAGCAGAGAACTAATAAAGCTGAGTTTTGTGATTTGCACATAGCTGCTAATGGTTCCCTCGAATATTTGAGCTGAAAGATACCTAGTTCAATCTCCTTATTTCACAGATGAGGAAATTTGGACCCACAGAGGTTCAGTAATACAGCTTCTTGATAGCAGGACTAGGACTATAGTTTAGGTCTTTGGATTTCTAATCTAGTGATCTTTATATTTCACTGCAGGTTTTTCAAATTGTACTGCTCAGACTCAAAGAGGTTAAATAGAAAATGCTTCATGCAAGACTGGAGTGACTAAAGGACAGAGTATTTCCACTTCCACTCCTCCCAGAATTGAGCAGTTTTTATCTGCCCTATATTGGACTTACAGATATTTTCTTAGAACCAGATTTTGTTCGTTTAGTTTCAAAACAAAGGAATAAAGTAAATAAAATGAACAATAAATAAAACAAAAATATTTTGAAAGTTGCTTCTCTACACTAGAGCACCCTCTTCACACACTGGGTTTATGGTAAAAACCAAACATCCTACCAGGAGACCAGTTCTCAACCTACCAAAATCATGGTAACTTTCTGAAGAGAAAATCATTTTCCTAGAAAAGCACACCCTGATCTCAGGACAAGATTATGGAGCCAGTTACCAGCTTCCTAAGTCCTTATAAAGAAATGTCATTACAACAACTCTTTATATCACAATTAGCTCTCTGGGTAATTCTGGGAACACACACACGAATGTGAAATTTGTATAACTTCCATTGGAATGCCCCTGCAAGATAGACATAGAAAATCTCACAGAGTAAGCCAGCAGAGTAGTAAGGGGACTTCATAGTGAAAGAAAAGGGTAAAATAAGGATTTATGTACTCATGGCTTCTCATATTGTTATTTCCTCCCTTCCATGTTAATCATATAATAAGTACTTAGGGTTCTTAACTATGGAAATGTTTAGGGTCTTTTGCCACATAAATACCAGGCATCTACGCACACTTAGCGAATTGAGTTCAGTTAAAAGGATAAATCTTTTTATAAGACCATTCTTATTCTAAGAAAACATAAGGTCTCAACAAATTGCAGAGCGTTCAAAGGTTCATTTTATAATACATACTCATTTAATTTACTTAAAACCAAACAATATCTTTATGAAGTATTTTTAGGAATTAATATCATGTCAAACTACTTAAATTATTGTATAATTTTAAATTTGGCATTGTTTGATTTCTCTATTCTTCCATTTTCACTGTTTCTTATTTTTACATTTCTTCTTGATCTCTACCTTTTGATTAGCTTAAATAGTTCTACAAATGTTTCTTATCCATTCTCCATAAGTGAGTAAATTTTACACATAAAGATAATATATTTCTTCTAGTTCCTGGGACACTCCTAAGACACTATAAGGTTTATGGAAAGTTGGCAAATTAAAATTTTGTTCTTGAGGAAACACTTTAAAATGCTGAGTTTATTCCTTTACCTCTCAAGGAGAACGATGCTTCCTATATATCTGATAAGTAGGAGATAATAAGAATAAACAGAACAAAAAACTACCTCTATGTGTATATTTTCTGAATTTATAATTTCTGTAGTTTAAGAATGAAACCAAGCAGTGACTGGAGAAATTGAAAATAGCATATATCTCTTAGCTCTCCAGAACTTGTGCTTTAAGATTCCACTTCTATGAAATAATTTGCTTCTTGCAAAGTGGCCAAAAAATAAAAAAGTATCTATAAGTGGCTGGGAGCATCCACTCTGGAATCAAACAGACTTGGAATCAAACAGATCTTTATAACAAAATACCCTTAGATACATTTTTTTATCTTTCTGAGCCTATCTCCTCATCTATAAAATGGGCATAATCTCTACTACAATAGATTGTTTTGAGGATTAGATGAGTGAACATTAGTAAAACTTTTACTAGAGTGCCCAGATCACAGCAGACATCCAATAAATAAGAGTTATCTTTGTCTTATCTAATTGAGGATTTTACTTGGTTTAACCTATGTATTTCAAATCCTATATTACAGTGGGAGTCTATAGATTTTTTTTTAAGTAATAGATTGATGAGGGGAAAATCAAAATGTTAGAGCGAGAAGGAAATTTAGAGATCATGTAATGAGTCCAACATTCTTAATTCAGATGAGAATAATTAGATGCCAAGAGATATGCCCAAATTCACACAGCTGAATGGTAGAATACTCTGAACCAGAACCTAGGTCTCCAACTGTTAATCCAGAGTTGTTTCTAACTTTCTTGTATTTAATCCAAGGAGATAGCATTAATTTTTAGTTCAAGCGAAATTACATAGGACATGATTCATCGATTTCAGCCTTTTCATTAGAATCATTATAAAGTAATTTAGATCTTTCTATAAAAGTTATCTCGAAGCTCTGATTTGCTCTAAAACTGCTTAATGTAAAATACACAAAATACACACTTAAACTGAGAGGCCAGAACTTCCACTTCCAGGAAGATGAAATACCTGTACCTTTCCTATTCGTCTTGCTACTTTCAATTTAAAACCCTGGACATTGTATATAAAATGAACATAAGAAGACTGAAAAAGGGAGAAGAGAAAGCAGACAGGCTAAGGATCTCAGAAACCAAAGAACACAGCAGTGAGTTCCCTGCGTTCTCTTTTTTTCTCTTTTCTGCACACATCTCAGACTGAGTGCTGGAGAAGCCAGCAACCAAGAAATGCCAACAGACATAAAAGACATAAAAGCGCCAACAAAACCTTGTTCTCTCTAGCTTTAGGACCAAGAAAGGAGTAGCCTAGCAAGACAGAAACTTTTAGAAAATTATCGATCTACTGCAGCAAAACACCACCCCCCCAAAAAAAACACTATGGCTTTTACCCTCACCAGGCTATAACTAGGCACCCCACCACTCCTTTTGGAGTGATGTCAGAGAAGGCCAAATAGGGAACCACAAATCTCATCCCTGCTGGGCAGTAAAGAAGCAGTTCTCTCCGCAAAATCCCAAGGATGAAATTCAAGTTGAGGATGGGGCGGTGGGGATGAGAATAAGAGTCTAGATCTTCAACGACATTGTTGAACCATCAAACCAACCCTGAGACTGCCCACCTCTGGGAATCTAGTTAAGGAATCAGTAAATGTCACTATGACTTAAACTACTGTTACTTGAAGCCAAACACACAGTAACTGATACAGACCCCAGGTGACTGTGACATGCACTGCACACCACCCCCAACAGATGCCCCCTTATGCACCTACCCCCATTGACTACCAGTGTTAGAGATTTTGCCAAAACTATTTTAGATTTCAAAACATTTCCTGAGAAATTCCCCCACATTCAAGCAGAAGCTCATAATAGATAATCACTGTCTCAAGCAAAACACGATTAATTTACAAAAATATGTTGGACAAGAAAAGACCAAAAGACCACAGGGTTATGTCATTTGTAAAATATTTCCATTTAAGTTACTTAACTCTTAGTTTTGAAGATTTGTAGCTAGGTTTACTGGAACTGTTTTCCCCAAATTGTGGCCAGGAAGATATTTCCACTATCTCATCAACCTGCTCCCACTCTCTGTTTAGTACCTAGACTGTAGCTCAGTGACTCTTCCCTTCTATACAGATAAAGAGAATTAAGGATCCTCTCCCAAACGGGTTTTCCAGCTTTTATTGCACTGTCCCCACCAATGATTTTTCAAACTAATCAGACAGTAGGATATATTTTATATGGTAGTAAACTTTAACATAAAATACGTTTATTGTGAAAACGATATTACATTAACATTGATTTTTAAAATGTAAATAAAAAACCCACTCTATAATATCCATATTCAAATATCTATTTTCATGTTTCATTAGTTCTAATTTTATATGTCATAGTTTTCTTCACTTAACATATAAATATTTCTCTGTATTTTTACACAATCTGAATACACCATACTTCTACTTCTTCATCGTAATATAATATTTCTTCTACCAAGATGTTCAAATATAATATTTGTGGAATATTTAGGCCATAAGGACACTGTTTTCAGTTTTTCAGGATTATAAACAATGTTCAAACGCACCCCTTCAGCATTTTTTTCTTCTTTTCATTACTTCCTTAGGATAAATTTCCTTGGTCAAGAAGTAAGAAAAAATTTGAGACTTCTTAATACATATTGTTATATTGATTTCTAAGAAGATCACAACCAAGTTACAATACTTCCAGCAATATGAGTATGTGTTTCACCCCAACCTTTCCAGAATTGTTTTATATATTTTAAGCATTTTTGCCTGTCTTTAGTTATTAATTATTATTCAGCTTGCATTTCTTCTATTACTAGTGAGAGTGAACATTTTCTCTTACACTCCTTAACTTATATTTACTGTTATTTGAATTATCCCTTCATGGTCTCTCACAATTATTTATTGTGGTCTCTTGGTGGTAAACACTTAAAAGAAAATATATTGGTCTAGTGTGCTATTAAAATAATTCTTTTATGACATATCTTGTATATATTCGTTGAAATCTGGAATTAAGATCTACAGAGGCGGTATTTTCTTTAAAGGGTAGTTTCTTATAATTGAACTTATGTAGGCATATACCTTGCTTTAAATTACAAGTTTCTGTTTAGGATGCGAAAAAGCAATTTCTTATGCTCTGTCTTTTACCATTTTCAACATTTTGATCTGTGCTTTAGATAAGATGATGAGTGGTGGATGGGCTTATCAAACTTAGAGATTCCATGGAGAGATAGGAGAGAGCTGATACCTCCTTCTAAACCATCTAAAACAGTGAACCAATTCTTTTAAAATGTAATTTCAAAGAAGCAAGTATAAAGTCTAAACCAGGAGTCTGTCAACTCAACCGTAGAAGTATAACATAAAAGAACTATACTTAATAGGAACACAAATTTAAAAGACCAAGAGGGTTCAGTTGGCAGCAAGCTTAATACGAGTCCATGATAGAAATTTTGCCCAAGACCTTATGTGATCCTACAACTGTATCAGTCATAATCACTATTGCTCTGCACTCTTCAGACCATTCCTGGAGTATTATGCATAGTCCTGGGACATTGGCACATGGGAGCCTATTCCCCAGAAGAACGATGTGGAAGAGAAAGTGACTCAACACTGGGTCATGGGAAGAGTGGACAGATGGCTTGGATTATTTTCCTTGGAGAATAGAAGTCTCATGTAGGATATTATTAAGGACTTGCAAACATTTTAATATTTGCATGTTCTCTAAGGTTCTAAACAGGGAACCAACTAGCCATGGACCGCTATTGTATGATTAGTAAAAAGCATTCCCACTGGGCAAATGAATTAGAAAAAAGTGTTCCTGTCTCTGGGCAAATAGATTGTTACACTTTGGTACAGAATATGGCAAAGGGAGTACAGCTGCATTTCAGACCCCGCTTATCCCCTCGGTCACTTATTTTTGTGCACAGATTGTTCAGCTTTATGCAGTGGCCCTAGCTCCATGGTAGTGTCGGTAAACTATGATCATGGATTGAATCCAGCCTATGGCCTGTTTTTGTAAATAAAATATTGTTGAAGACAGCTACACTCGTCTGTATTGTCTATGTCTGCTTTCCCACTATAATGGCAGAGCTGAGCAGTGCCAACGGGGCTGTATGGCCTGCAAAGCATCAAATATTTACTGTTTGGCTCTTTACAGAAAACATTTACTAACTCCTGACCTACAACGCTTTTTTTAAAAAATTATTGTTATACTTGACATACAATATTATATTAGTTTCAGGTGTACAACATAGTCATTCGATATTTTCATACATCATGAAATAATCACTAAAATATGTCCAGTTACCTTAATTTTCTTCTGCTCACAAATACCAGGATCTGGGGGGGGCAGTTAAGGATTTAAAGAGTGAGTGCTCATTTTAAGAAGCAGATTTTGGAAAAAAAAATTCACTCTTTGATTTTCATTTCCCAGAAGCAACCATTTTCAACACTTCTGGCATTTCTCCTGTCCATGTTTTGAAATAACATGCTTATACTGCTATTTCTTGATTCTTCAGTTTTAAATATTATTCATGTATTTCTTACTATGCCAGACGTGGATTCTCCTTTGTTCTACCTCTTAACATATTTATATCACATATTTTTGCTAAATCTGTATCTGGCATTTACATTGCCATGACTATGTAAATAAAGCAAACTTTCTAACCACTAAAGCCTTCCAAAAATAGAAAAATATCTTGTAAGGTTAGTGTGTTCCTGTAAATAACTTCCTGTAAATCCTGGAAGGCAGATATTTTCGTATTTATCTTTGCATCTGCAGTACCTTCTACAGTGCCAGTATATGTGAGGTAATCTTTAAATGGGAATGTTTATTGTGAAAGAGTCTGGCACTTACTATTTCCCAAGAAAGCATCAAAGTAGCCTCATGGGGGAAAAAAGAATCAGAATTCTGTTAGGTTTCCTGACTCTTAGTTAGCAATTTAGTGTTATTGTGATTTGAGATTATAGAGAGTGGTAGAAAAGAGGAAGAGCTGTACAAACTCTCCAGTGCCTCAAACTTCCAAAGGGCATCCCAAGGTCCTGAATGTGTGGATGGATATAGCACCCATGTGTCACAGCTCACGGATATGGTGGCTTGGATGCAAGTGAAGAGAGGATGTCTAACTGAGATTCAGGACATTTTCACTTCTATCTATTGGAATGCCACATAAATCGAACAGAATGCCTGGATTTCTACTAATGTTCAGACAGAACTTGGAGCAGAGCAGGAAATGGCATTCTGTGCAGAACCAGAGAAAATTTTATGTAACAGAGCTAGAGCAGAATCAAGCCAGAGCCTTTTTGTAACTTTCAAGATAATATCTTGACCTATAGCATGACCACTTTTTGATAAGTTTTTTAACTGGGATTTTATAATCATTATTTTGCTTTACTTTGTAGTAATGATGACTCTTTTATTTACCCGAAATTACATTTATTTAGTCTATCAATTTGTCTCTCAGTATAAAATGGGGGAGGAGGAGAGGGTGTTATTTTTTATTCAACACAGTGCCAGCCTCTGAGTAAGATGCTTTACCACAAGAATTTATGTAATATACCATGAGAACCAAGAAAAAGACAATCAGAAACTTTCTTAACTTTGAGCTATAGGATTATTTTTCAGTGACAGGACATGGACTCTCCCAAGATCTTGTATAAGACTAATTCCTATTTTGTTACAGGACTATAGCCTTGGTCAGGGGTTGCAAATCTACAAAAGTGCTTCAACTGAACCTGCACAGAATTTCAATAACCATGAAAGTTTAAAAGAATTACGGTTCTCTTGCTGTTCTTGAAAAATGTTACTTCTGTCACTAATGGGTCCTCATTCAACATGGTCACAATGGCTGGAGCTGAGAAGGTTTTGTAATCTGTGTGCCCTCAGTAACGTATGGGTCTGCAATCCTTGGGCTCTATGAAATCTCAAGATTATCAGATCAAAGTTTATGGTCTTAATATTGGTGGTACTATTTGTTCTCACTTCACTACTTAGGGTAGCTTCAGGGAATGGAAGTTACGTTTTGGTGCTTTGAGAAACAGGGCATATATTTAGGAATAATAATAATAGAGAAGACTTTAACACACTGCGATGGACACAACTTTGTCGTGATGATGTCTAGCAATTCACTTTTTTAACTCCCATCTTCTTGAAATTGGTCTTCCGTTTTCACTTACTTGCTTATTTGCAGAATGTTTGTACTATATTTATGAGGAAAAAACCCCAATGAGGCATCGATTCTATTAAAAAAGTAGGGCAGAAACTCAATGGAGAAAATATTCTTTTGATAGGATACCAATGAGGAATATATTAAGTAAATTATTAATGTTAGAAAAAGTATTACCATAGTACATGATTAAAACCACAGGACAGCATTTCCCTGAATTCCCTGAGGATCTTTGTAAATCACTAAAAAAAACCCAGGTCTTGATTTGAACACCAGAAACTTCAATGCAGAGTCTGTCGATAACAGTGTGTTGATATGTCTTGTCCACCCTTGAAGTCAGGATGTCCAGTGAACAATCTGAATATGGGTCGGTAGAGGCTGTTCTTTAATATATTTTAAATGCTAAAGAGAAAATTAAGCATTACTACCCACCAGAAATAGGTGGAATTATAGTAAAAAGGGAACTTCCTTATCTTGTTTTGTTAAGACTATTAGCATTACTCCTTATGTAATATTTTATCCATATCTGCATTTTAGCACTTAACACAATATTTTTTAGTTTGCTTCCATGTTTCTCTTTCCTAAAAGTCTTGAAGACATAATCAAGTCCAATTTCCTTTGAATCCCCTGCTCTTAACATAGTATTTGGTATTTGGGTGTTCAGTAAATATTTGTTGAAAGGGTGAATATATCAATTCATTAATCATACAACAGGCAACTTTTGAGGTAATTAACTATTACTACTCAAATGTTCAAATTTTAAAACATGGATCGTAAAACAATCTAAATAATTGGTCTCTTCCTTAATTTCAAGTCTGCGCTCGCTCGCGCACGCACACACACGTGCGTATGTCTGTGTGCGTGCGCATGTTTTCCCTACCATCTCCTTTCACTTGGCATCCTCTAAAGATGTTTATGCGGCTGACATCATCCCACCGAAGACTGGGCCTTAGGCTTGACAAAATGCCCAGCCTGGCCCAAGAAGCTTAGGGAAGTTACAGTTCACTGCAATAAGCATGAAAGGTAGATTCTTAGCCAAGAACACCAGTATTTCAGTGTGCTTTTTTCAGTCTTACAGTGGGAGACTTCAGTTGATGGCAGTAACAACCTGCTTCTCCGAGGTAAGGTCCTACCAGGTGCAGGAAGCACTTGAACCTAATCAAGACTTTAGTACCCTCCAATCATGTCACTCTGACACTCCAGCATAATTACCTTAACTGGCCTGCGTAAATAAAAAGCTGCTTCTCACAGGCCAGGTCCTCTGGATCTCCCATTTAGATGTCTGACACTATTTCTTGCTGTGCCACCAGGACCTTCCTGCTACATCGTCAACCTGCTATGTAACAGTGACCAGGCGTGAAGTACTCTAGCTGCATTTGTCACACTGACCAGTCTGTGGGCATAACCCATCATCAGAGTGGTTCTTTCACTTAGTGTTCATCAGAATTGCCTGAGAAACTTGTCCAACATACATCCCTGGACCTTGCTCCCAGATATTCTGACTTAGTAAGTACAGGATGGATCCAGTTCACCTCTGATTTTAAGAAGCACCTCAAGGGCTTCCCTGGTGGTGCAGTGGATAAGAATCTGCCTGCCAATGCAGGGGACACAGGTTTGATCCCTGGTCCGGGAAGATCCCACATGCGCGGAGCAGCTAAGCCCGTGTGCCACGACTACTGAGCCTGCACTCTAGAGCCCGTGAGCCACAACTATTGAGCCCACATGCCACAACTTCTGAAGCCCACGTGCCTAGAGCCTGTGCTCCACAGCAAGAGAAGCCACCACAATGAGAAGCCCACGCACAGCAACAAAGAGTAGCCCCCGCTCGCCGCAACTACGTGACCAAAAATAAATAAACAAATAAACTAAAAAAAAAAGAAGCACCTCAAGGGACTCTGATGAAAGTGGCCCACAGAGAACACTTTGAGAAACTCCTCACTTGAGACTAAATTATGCTTTATTATGCACCTTTTCTATGGCAGCAATCCACTAGCAATCTTCCCTCCCTTTTCCCAGATCTCCACACGTTCTTTAGGAATCCTCTTTGGTTGTAACTTAGTTTTCTATATAATCTAGGCACAAACATATAGCTATTACCCTTCTGTTTTTAAATGTCTCCCATATGCTTTCCTCTAGACCAGCAGTTTTTGTGCTATGCTCCATGGAAATTCAGGATTGTATAAAGCTTTTCTAACGGATTTTAAATTGTTCATATGTAAAGAAAAGTTTTCCTTTGATATGTACTTTATTTGGAGACATACAAAATATGTACAGTTTCCACAACCTTGAACAGAAAAGGAAAAACAGAATGGTTGACAACTTCATAATGTAATACATATTTATGAATGTCTGCCTAATTTAAAATAAATACTTAAAAACTCGTGATCAGTGCTTCCTTCTACAAAACTTCCAAGAAAATTCACAGGTGACAAAAGCGTAAGTCAGCTAAGATTATATCCTAGGTTCACTGCACAGCAGGCAGGCTTCCCATAGCTCTTTGATTACTTTGCAGCTATACCCACTCTCCAATCAAAGACAGGCTCTAATTTTTAAAGCATTAGGGGTTCAGCCTTCACTTGTAATATTTGAAGTATGAGAATTAAAGGCAGAGTAGAGTTTCCAGAAGCCTATATTTTCATTAAACCAAATTCTTCTATGCTTCTGTATTTCCTGTTTTCAAATGCTTTTCATTCTTTTGTGAGGATCTGGTTCATTAGATGTTTGCAATGTGCATCCTTTGGGTGTGCTGAACATAAAGCCCCACATGGTTGGTCTGCCAGAGTCCATCCCCTGTGAATGAAGTTGAATGCACTTGACTGAGCAATGATGTATGAATACCCTTAAAAAGAAAGGCACTGGTTATGGAGCTTCAGCTCCATTCTAAGCATCAAACCCTTCAAGATGCAGCGGAGCAGTGTCTGCCAAGTCAAAAGGCAACGCAAACATAAACTATCACATCTAGCTACACAGCCGGAGAAGAAAGGAGGAGAATGAACGCATGCTCATGATGAGGTTTTAGTGGGTCTTCAGAACAAGTCAAGCTAACTCAGCAAATGTTTGTTGAGCACCTTCTGTGTGAGAAAGCATTAATGAAAATGTTTATATTACTGTAGGACCCAGAAAGCTATTCCATTCACTGAGACATACCCCAACCTCCAGGCTTGTCTCCAGAGGACCTGAAGGAGAGTTGTCTGGTCCAGTGTGAGATGGTCTGATTGGACACTGCCCAAGCCCAATCCATAAGAGTCTGATTGGAACAACTGACCAAAAGATCAGTATTAAGTGGGAATCAGTAAGTTTTGTGTGAGGGGCAGGGTCCACGACATCAAATGATCTGGCTAGATCAGTGTTTTTCAAATTGCAGATTACAATATCAATTAATGTCACAACCCAACACATTTTTAAAAAACATAGAATAGAATAGAGGACGGGGGTGTGTGTGTCAGCATATTACAAATAGTAAGCCAAAGCACTGTTTCATGAAATATGTACTAGTGTGGGAGGAGAGGCAAGATGTGTGTGTGTGTGTGTGTGTCAGCATATTACAAATAGTAAGCCAAAGCACTGTTTCATGAAATATGTACTAGTGTGGGAGGAGAGGCAAGATGTGTGTGTGTGTGTGTGTGTGTGTGTGTGTGTGTTAGTAAGCCAAAGCACTGTTTCATGAAATATGTACTAGTGTGGGAGGAGAGGCAAGATGTGTGTGTGTGTGTGTGTGTGTGTGTGTGTGTGTGTGTGTGTGTCCTAGGTTGTTACGTGAATAGATTCTAATGGTGAGTAGGGGTCCAAAAAGTTTGAAAGCCACTGAACAAATGATCTACTAAAATCTTTTCCAATACTGAGATTCCACAGTTCTCAAATTTTCTAATTTCTACATGATTTTTAAATTACCTTGTATCAGTTATGCTTGTATACAGTTTTAAAACAAATAATTCTACAATTTTTTTTAAAAAAGATCAAAATTCCAAATGTTACCTCTTCCCTTTCCAATTTCCATGCCCTAAGGGAAGTAGTAAATGCTTACATTAATTTAGAGGTAAGAGATCGTTCATTCTGTTTATAGTTGTTATTCATAGTTAGCTCCATATTTCAAAATAGTATGCTTACACTGTTTCTTGAGTTTTTTACCTTAAATATTATCTACTGGATGCTCAACATCATTAATCATTAGAGAAATGCAAATCAAAACTACAATGAGAGGGCTTCCCTGGTGGCGCAGTGGTTGAGAGTCCGCCTGCCAATGCAGGAGACATGGGTTCGTGCCCTGGTCCAGGAAGATCCCACATGCCGCGGAGCGGTTGGGCCCGTGAGCCATGGCCGCTGGGCCTGCGCATCCGGAGCCTGTGCTCCACAACGGGAGGCTACAGCAGTGAGAGGCCCGCGTACCGCAAAAAAAAAAAAAAAAAAACAACTACAATGAGATATCATCTCACACCGGTCAGAATGGCCATCATCAAAAACTCTAGAAACAATAAATGCTGGAGAGGGTGTGGAGAAAAGGGAACCCTCTTGCACTGCTGGTGGGAATGTAAATTGATACAGCCACTATGGAGAACAGTATGGAGGTTCCTTAAAAAACTACAAATAGAACTACCATACGACCCTGCAATCCCACTACTGGGCATATACCCTGAGAAAACCATAATTCAAAAAGAGTCATGTACCAAAATGTTCATTGCAGCTCTATTTACAATAGCCAGGACATGGAAGCAACCTAAGTGTCCATCAACAGATGAATGGATAAAGAAGATGTGGCACATATATACAATGGAATATTACTCAGCCATAAAAAGAAACGAAATTGAGTTATTTGTAGTGAGGTGGATGGACCTGGAGTCTGTCATACAGAGTGAAGTAAGTCAGAAGGAGAAAAATAAATACCGTATGCTAACACATATATATGGACTCTAAAAAAAAAAAATGTCATG
>NC_041218.1:92410457-92429532 GCF_002837175.3 Physeter macrocephalus
TGTAAAGCAATTATACTCCAATAAAGATGTTAAAAATATATATATATATTATCTATTGGTTTTTTTTAATGAAAGTTGAGTACTTAGCTCTCTTACATCACACACACACACACACACACACACACACACACACACACACACACACCCTACTCTAACATCTAATCCCATTAGTATTAAAATTATTTAAATCAATTATTGCTATTTACATTACAAGTGACTATATGATTATTATTTCCAGCTGAACATGTAGGGTAATACAATTATATATTTTTGCTTGCTTATTTTTTGTTATTCCTGGAGTTATTAATAGCTTCTTTTTCATTTCTTTAGTTTCCATGTATACCTCTTATTCATGCACAGACTTTCAAGAGAACTATAAATACTCTCTCAAAACTGTTAAACACATCTGGCAAAATGTCAGTTTCATTACTTCTTAGAGACTTCCTTCTTGATCTCCTCAGCCCTTTTGTGCCAAACTGAATTAGTGTTTCTCTTGACCCGATTCTCTGCTGTCATTCTGGGTTCCCTCTTTACCACCATTGTGGGTATTCCCTTCATCTTTCTCCTGTGTTGGATCTCTTTGGATATCTGAATCCTATGTCATCATCTTCTTTCTTGGCTTACTCCTTCTATTAGTGGAATACCTCCTCCAGTAGTTTCTTGAAAAAAATGTGCATGTGGGTCAAAGATTTGGAGAGCTTTGTACCTAAGTCTCACAATTGATTAAAAGTTTGACTGGGAATGGAATTCTGGGGTGGTAACCACTTTCTCTCAGCATTTTAGGGAGATTGTTCTATTTTCTTCTCATTTCCAGTGTTACTATTGAGAAACTGAACGCCTTTCTGATTCCTAAACCTTTGTGCATGACCTGTTCTTTCTTTCTGGAAGCGTTAGCATCTTTATTTTGTTCTCAGAGGCCTGAAAATTAATGATTATTGTTTTGCTGTGGGGTTTTTTTTCCCATTATTCATGCTGGGTACTTAATATGGAAACTCAAACCTTTCCATTCTGAGAAATTTTTGTGCTATTTCTTAGTTAATTTTCTCCCTTATATTTTCCTCTCTCTCTATTTCTGGAACTTTTTCCTTTGGCTATTTTTCATACTATTCTCTCCTTTCTTTCTATCTCTATTACTTTCCTACATACTGAAATATTTCCCCATCTTCTAACTCTTCTGTTATATTTTTCACCTCTGCTATCATATACTTCATTTTTAAGATATTGTCGTTGTCATTTTCTGAATGTTTCTTTTCAAGTATGTATTATTTTCTCTTACCTTTCAAATTTTAATTATAATTTTCTAGTGTTTTCTGCTCCCTGCCTTGCCTGTGTACCTTCTAAATTCCTTTTTTAAAAAAATTTCCCCTTCAGTTCTGTACATACTATTTCATGTTAAACGGGTTTTTTTCCCCAGTTTTCTGGTGACCCTTGGATCTTTGATCATATTTAAAGATGAAGCACTGAAAAATGGATAGTGAGTGGATAGGGCTTTCAGACTTCACTGATTGGACAGGGATGCAGCCATTTGTTGGGAATCCCAAACCATCAGTATCTGTTGGTTTTTCTCTTGGGTTGATCAGTCCCCCCGAAGAGGAATTCTCCAAATTCCTGCCTAGGGTGTGCAAGCCTCTCTGTCAACATTGTTTGGAGCCATGTAGTCTGCAGGAAAAAAGAAGTGCATCCATTTAATACGTAGATTTACCCTGTTTTCAGGGCAGTGCTCTGCCTACAGGTGTGTCTACTGTCCCTGAGGCCAGAGTCCTTCTGATTCAAAGGGTCACCTTCCATCTTCTGCCAGGCTAAGAGAGGAGTAGTTGCCTGGTATGGAGTATGGGAAGAGGACCTGAGTAATTCTCATTTGGAGTTTCAATCCAATTCACTTTCAGATTCAATTTCTGGGTGTTTTGGAGGTTCCGCAATAAAAATTTACCTGCTCCTGAGACTCTTCACTGTAAAATTAGTCTTTTGCTTTCTGTGGTCCCACTATTTGTTTTTCCCTCCCAAAATGTTGTTGTAATCACCTTCTCTTCAATTCTCCTTGTCTTTTGGGGATTTGGGCCTTTAAATTTCTATTTTGGTGGAGTTTTATTTTGGTGGAGAGTTTAATAGATGCCATGTTTTTTAAGTTTTTAAAACGATTATATTTAATGCCACCTTTTATGTATGATTTTTCACAAATGAATTTTCAATCCTCAATTCCAATGCTGTGCAATAAATTTAGGGTGGGTAGCTGCTTAAATTGGCGTGATGTTTCATACAGGTGGTATTTTTAAATGCAGTTTGGTACTGAATTATCAATACAGCATTTTTGTCTAATTCATTAGAGAGCTGGTTTTAATTCAGTTAAATTCTGCTTGATTCTCAACAGTGAGAAAGCAGGATTGCATTGGAGGGTATATTCCTCCTTTCCTCCCCACTCCCTCCCCATGGCCTTGTGCCCTCAATACAGCACACAGATATGCTGTTCCCAAGCATAACTTGGGATCTGAAAGAGAATGCAGACAGCAAAGTAGAAAACAAGTTACCTAACGCATTGGTCTAGCAGTGCCTGCCTTGCAGTCAATCTGTATGTGCTTTTTGTATCAGAAGTGAACTTGTGGTTGCTTTATTGGCTTCCTTTCCTCACTGTACTTAGATTAGTTGCCATCATGTGCAGGGTGCAATGCAAGAAAATGAGGAAGCAGGTTGGAAAGAAGGATTTTCAGGGAATTCCCTGGCGGTCCAGTGGTTAGGACTCCACACTTCCACTGCAGGGGACACAGGTTCAATCCTTGGGTGGGGAACTAAGATCCCACATGCTGCATGGTGTGGCTGAAAGTAAATTTAAAAATTAAAGAAAGAAAGAATTTCCTGACTCGATGTCTGTATTATCTTACTAAATGCAACCTGGAAGCAGAGGAAAGACGTGGGCAAAACCGGTGACTGACTGGAGTAGAAAAGATTTTTCCATAAGGAAGAATGGGATGAGACACATCTCTTGTCAAATCCTTCTTTCTCTTCAAATCCTTCTTTCTCTTTCCTTTCCTGTTTTCAGATACAGGTGCAGTGACTAGGGAGAGAAAAGTTCTTCAGTGCAGTCATGCGTCAAGGTCTCCCACTCAGATTTCATTCACTCTTAGAAATGTCAGAGGGCACCAAGAGATTATGAATTTTATGATTCCACTCGTTTATCAAAACTAATAGATGTAATTTAAGTAAACTTGATATACTTTAGTCTTCATTTATGAGAGTCCTTTACGCTTTTCATCATACATCCTTGTCACTGATAAAGTCTGAAATTTACATAACCAACCTCGCTATTCTGAGACGCAGCCTTGCTCCCCAGATTAGATGCACTGTGACCAGTGCAGACACACCTCCCACTGTGGAGGACAAGGCAGCCTGGAGTGCTGGACGGAACACCAGCTCTGGGAGCAGATAAGTTCAAACTCTGGCTCTGTCATTTATGAGCCGGTTGATTTTCTTTGTGTGTGAATTTACGCGTCCTTTCAACAGAAACTGAAAGCTATGTAACTTCATTGCTTCTTTTCTTCCCCTTAGTTTCCAGAAAATTGGGAGCTCAACCATCACTCTGTTGTACCTGATGACTCATTTCAGGGAGCTGGTAGAGTCTTTTCCCTTTGTTTCCCAAGATGATCTTTACTGTGTTTGATTGTCAGTGTCTCGTGTTATATTTCTGTCTGTTGTAAACCAGAGAAAGTCATCACGTATGAATCTAAAACACTTTTTACGTATTGATGCTTCTATTGATGTCACTAATCCAGGCTGACCTTTCTCTACATGGCTCTTGAGGCCACTTTACTCTCCCTCTGATGATTTTTGCCGGGTGAGTGGTGTGACATGCTGATTTCAGTTCATTTTATTTGCTCCTTTTATAGAAAGGTGAGTTGGCACTGATATTTTAAAAGCCTGATTTTTAAAGTTATAGAGTTTTCTGAAAATTAATGTAAAGGGGGAGGTGTTTGGAGCTACAGTTTTCACTTCTTATCAGAAATCATACAAGTTCATAAACTAAGGAATTTTACTTAGAACTGCCAAGCAAGCATTAGATTCTATTTCTTTTAAGTATACATGCAATCCATTCAGCAAGCATTTACTGAGTATCCATTATGTGCCAGACCTGTCCCTGTCTCTCAGAACACAGACATGAAAAGACAGATCTTGTTCTTGAAATGTCTGGCAGTCCAGCGGGAAAGACTAATAAAAAAATGAACAAGTACAATAAAGTATGATAAATGCTGCTGTAAACTGCTATGGGATCATGGAGTTGAAGTCAACTCTTTCTAACAGGAACTGATTCTTGAATGCTTTTGAATATGTTTAGCTTTCATAAATACCAGTTTCCCAAAGTGGTTGGGAACTTTTCTCTTACCAGCCACGTATTTGTATTTTAGTGATTCCACATCCCTACCAACACTTACTATTGTAAGTGTCCTTCATTTAGCCATTCTGGTAGATATGTCATATATCATGGTATCTCATTCTGATTTTAATTTGCATTTTCCTGATGAGTAGATATTGGTGGAGGCAACAGGTGTGGAAGGGTGGGAGGAGGAAGGTCATTACAGACAGGGAAACCAACATAAAGAGGAAGACTCAGAGGCTAGAGATAATGATGGATATGAGAGGTACAGAGAATGGTAAGAGATGAGACCAGAGAGGAGACTAGGAGTATGAAAGTCTTAGCACAGCACACGAAGGTCGAACTTCCCATAAAAATCGCTGGAAAATTAAACCATCAAAAAATTTTTAAGTAGGAGATAAATATAACCGGACCTGTAGTTAAATGATCCCTCTGACAACAGTGTGCAGGACAGATGGGAGGACACACTACTAGACGAAACAGCTAGGGAAGGAGACAAAGAGAGCCTGGATAGAGATAGTGATACCAAGGACCATGCAAAGAAGTGGCTTAAGAGACATTTAGACAACAGAATTAGCAGGATTGACTGGACAAGGCAGGTGAGGAGGAGTGCAGAGCCCAAGATGGCACACGGGATTCTGGCCTGGTAATGAAATAGATGGTGATGATATTTACCAGCCTGGTAAATAAAGGAAAAGAAGCAGATACAGCCTAGGATATGATGGGAGAGGGTAGCAAAATTCATTTTGGACATGTTATATTTGAAGTGATGGTAGAGCATCCAATTAGAAAGACATTTTTCCTTCCCTAACCTCAAAAATCTATCCCAGAAACCAAGTAGTGTATCCCTAGGTTTGATATTTCCTTGCCTTAAAAAAGAGTGAAGAGAATTTTGTTTTCAAACCTTAATCCATAGGAATAACAGAGCTATATTTCTAAAGGGACAAAGGGGCCCTGGGGATTGAGAGAGGAAATAAAAAGGAAGTGCCATGGCCTTTGAGAGTAGGAAAAGGGCCCCCTGAGAAAAAAAAAATCTGCAAAACAAAGAGGGATGCTAGGACGGGCATTGCTATATGTCTCTCAGAGCGGCTGGCAGTAGTCAAAAGCAAGACTGCATAGCAGAGAACAAAAGTATAAGAGTCTGAGCTCTGTAGATTACATACTTGTCATCAGCATGTGTAGGGTGGTTAAAGCCATGGGGAAGGGTGAACTTCCTCTAGGCTTGCTTATAAGGTAAGAGGAGAAAAGGGCCAAGATGATGGGAAACATCAGTGTTTAGGGTTTGAAAGTAGAAAAGAAGGAGTCTGAAAAAAGAAGGCCCAGAGACACAAGAAGAGAGCCAGCAAAGAGCAATGGCATGGAAGCCAAGGAAGAAAGAGCTTCTAGAAGGAAGTCGTCAATATGGTCAAGTGCTGGAAAGAGAAGTTAAATAAGGTGAGGATTTTAAAGAGTTAGAAAGTCATTAAGGACTTTGCCAGAGCCATTTCACCAGATTGATGGGTTATAAGCTTTATTATGGGGAGCTGTGAAGTGAATGAGCAATGAAGAAGTGAGGGAATGTTTTGTATTCTTTTATGGGGTTCAATAATGAAGTGGATAAAATATAAGGTGATCTCTAAGAGGGATTACAAGTTTGGGGGAGAGAATTTTCCTTTAATATGGTAGAAACTTTAGCATAGTAAAAGGCTATGGAGAAAATAGTGATAGAGAAATTGAAAAAATGGGAAAGAGAAGAGGTTAAGAATAAGTGACTGAGGCATCAGAAGGAAAACCAACAGAGAGGTCTAAGGGAAGGGAAGGTTGTCCACTATACCAATTGCTTTTAAAAACTCATGAAACATAAGGGCAGAAAGTAGTCTGCTGTGTTTGTCAACTAGGACATCAAGAATGGCTTTTGGAGAGCAGGTCAATTGGGTATTGAAGGCAGAATCAAGAGTGCAAGGCCCCGAGATCTGAAGGGAATATGGGGAACTGAAAACCGAAAGTTTAAGATTATGTTGGCAAGACACCTGCCTGTGGTAGAAGAAAATAAGTCAATTCACTAAACCTATCACCTCCTCCACCAGGCCCAGGGCCTCCATGAGTGGCCAGTGTACGGGGACCCTGCCTTGCTTATTGGAGTGGGGTGGGCACTAGAAATGGGAAGTGAACTTTATGGGCACAGATATCAATCAAGGTGGGACAGCTAAAGTAATAACGTTGACTTGCTCTTGGTGGAACCTCTTCTTGGGGGAAATTAAAAGTCTTCTCATGGTTCAGTGACAGAAGCACAGTGACACTATTGGAAAAGATTTTATATTTTTTGATGAAGGAAACATTCCCCTTTTTCTTGGAGATTAACGTATCTCCCCAATAATTTAGCTGTTGAAATAATGTTCAGAGACATGCTCTCTGCTAGACTGCCTTTCAGAAATCACATTTTCCCTTTTCTATATTCCTCATTATTTTGAGCCATGAATAGGAAAGCAAAGGGCCATGAAGGAGCCTATAAGCCAAACACTTTTGTTTACACCCTCATGAGCTCAGAATAGCTAAGTAATCAGTCAATACCAAAAAATAAAGCCAAATAAGTTAACAATCATTGATGAAGTCTAGCTTGTTTTTGTATCATTCTGTAAGTATGGACACTTATAATTATGTCCTTAAAGCAAACAAGGATTTTCAAAAGTCAAGTGTAACCATGGGCTGTGGCTTTTATTAGTCAGAGCCTCCAGGAGTGTTGATTCAGCTGAGCAGGAAGCAACAGGAGCATTCTGACTTACTTAGTAGTCATGTGTGGGGGAAGGGTGTTGGACTGGGTAGAAGATGAAAGAAAAAGATAAGCAAGTAATTTTAAAAAACACCTTATACTATGATTAAGAAAGCAGCATTTTTTTTAATGCTATAACATGTTCAGTTTCATAATGGGTTACGAAATTTGCTACATTCCTTTAATGATATCTGAGCAGAGTAAGAGCAGGGAGGAAATTACCAAGCATGAGCGTAGGCAATTGGTGATAAATACTTTTGCAACACTTAAAAATATTTAACACCCTCTGCCTTTGCTGTGTAAGGGTATATACTACCATTCCATTATCATTTTTTAAATTTTACAACTCAAGTTGTTGAGTGCCATGTCTAGTCTATTGGAGATAAAGAAAACAAAACCATCATTACTGAAAAAATCTCAAATAAGGATATGTTCATCAATTTCGAGATAGTCTGCCTTTCTGAATACTTGAGAACATTCTTGAAAAATTTGAAGAGTGTAAAATTTAAATTACTTTAAAAATTAACTTAAAGAAAAAATTAAGAATTTAAATTGTAAAAATACAAGCAAAAGCCAAAGCTAACTTGAGATAAAAATTTTGGTCTTAAGAATCCTTTGGGTATGAATAGACAATCTTTCTGAGAGTAAAGGGTTTTTGGCCAACTTTTAAAATTTCACTTCCACCCCATCTCACCTACTCCACAACTTAATACAGCACCTGATGCATATGTATTCAAGAAATATTTATTGAGGACAAATGTGTGCCAGGCATTTGCTAGGGGATAGGGACACAGGAATGAGTAAGAAGGTATCTACTTTCTGTTGGAGAGTATAAAGACTAACACCAAAAAAAATCTATAAATAAACAGTTTAATGATGTGCTCTATACATTAACACCTAGATTTTATAGATGTTGCATCAGAAATTGGTAAAATATACAGAGTGCCAACTACGCTGAAATGTCCAATGTGTTCAATGGGTCAGAAAGGACTTTACAAGAGGTGTCACTGGGGAAAGTGATCAGACCAAGAGAAGAGACATCTAGATAATGAGATAGTTGAGCATTCCACAATAAAACTGTCTGGGATCTGCCTGATGGCCCTACAGCAAAGCCCTCCATGAAAAATCCCAGCCTCCCCACACAGAGCCTCGAATCAGCATTTAGTGCCTGCTTATAAATATGGGCAGAAAGCCAAGGATCACCAAATATTTGACGAAAGCTTCCAATGTGAAAGACAGAATCCAAAACAAAAAACAACAACCCAAGAGCGAATTGGGAAAAAGCACAATTTAAAGAGAAATAATTTCCAGATATCATAACTGATATTCTTAGGAAAAATAAGAAAAGAATATATTCACAAATAGGGATGGAAAGCTATGAAGAAGGACATTCAGAGAGCAAAAGAAATTTAATGTGATACTAGAAACACAAAACTCAGTAGAAGACTTAAATGACAAAAGTGAGGAAATATCCTAGAAAGTAAAACTCTAGATGTTGGACTCTAGATGATCCAGCATTCAAATCACAAGAGTTCCAGAAAAAGAGAAGAGAATAAACAAAGGAAGGAAACAATCAATGAAATACTTTTCAGAATTTGAAGATAAAAGTTTCCAAATTATGAGAGTCCACTGAGGGCCTAGCACAGCATCACAAAATTTCAGAGTCCAGAAGAAAAGAGAATCTCTAAAGTCCCTGGGGTAGGGGTTGCGGGGGGAGGATTACATTTGAATAATCTAGAATCAAGATGGCAGCAGACTTCCATTGCAAAACTGGTAGCAAAAAGATAATTAATGAACACTGATCCCAAATTTTGGAGGAAAATTCACTTCAACCTAGAATTCTATATTCAGAAAAACTATCAATCAAGTGGTAGAGGGGACTAGAGTCATTTTTGAGACATACAAGGTCTCAAAACATTTACTTCTCTACCATCCTTTCTGAGATTGCTACTGGAATATGCACTTCACCAAAACTAAAGAGTAAGGCAAGAAAGAGGAAAGCATGCAATACAAGAATTTTGAGATCTAACAGAGGAGAGATGTGAGGGAAACCACAGGGTGATAGCAAATGGAAATGTCAGGATGGCAGTTAATACAGGCCTAGAGAACACCCAGTCCAGATGGGAACAAAACAAATCACACTCAAAGAAATATTATCCCCAAAATAAAATTAATAGGATATCTGAGTGTTTAAATGTATTGAGAAAAAATACAGATTTTCCAAACAATTTGAACATGAAATAGTGAGAGAAATAGAAAACTAAACCAACAAGTGAAGGAGATTATTAGTTAAGGAAATCAAAAAATTATACAAGAAAATAAATGAATTAATAGTACACTACATGGCTCAGGTGGGAATACACAACCGTAATATTGAACATGGTGAATACTAATCTAACTAAGAATTATAACCATACTGGGAGGACAAGGAAAGTGAGGAGGATGTGTAAGATGTCTTGAAGGGTGAGAGGTGGTAAAAGAGCATGAAATACTTATTAAACTCTTGTTTTCTATAATGAGAATTTAATAGATAGGTCTAACTGGAAAAGAAAATCAGAAGAAAGCAGTATAAGGATGCTACTTAGAAAAAAAGAGGCAAATACCAGGAGAAACATCTAAAAGATTAGAAAGTAGTTGCCTCCAAGAAGCAGAAATGGGGATATGTGCCTACAAGAAACCTGACTTTTATTAAAAAAAAAAAAAAGAAAGAAAACTTGGAGAATTACCATACTTCACTGAATTTCAATGTACTGAGATGCACTATTATTTTATGTACCACAAAGAAAAAAAATGCTGAAAAATTTGGACAAAATGCTGTCCTATAGCTTAGAATTTTTTATATTGATTGAAAAAGCTATTTTGGCTTAGATTTCTTCTCATATCTCACTATTGTACATACATAAAAAAGAACATGTAAATTAAATAAATTAACCACAGTATTTCTAAAACTTTCTTAGAGAGTCCAACTCTTCTGAGTTGTCTTGGACTCAAAGTTGTTGATTGCCATATTTTTCCAGACGGTATTGATCTCTGTGCTACCACAGTATTAACAATATACAGCATCTACTAAAAGAGTGCTTTCTTAGCCTTCTTAAGTAAGCCACTTAATATTTTAATATTGTGTTTGGGCTTTCTTCCAAGCTGCTGACACCCACTCTGCAGATTTTCATACTGTCATAATTTAATTTTACCAGAAGATGTCAATAAAAGTTGATTATATTCCTTCCTCAAATGGTTCTTCAGTGATTATTAAATAAAACACCAGAGAGTTGCAGTTGTTCAGTCATATCACCCTAAATAATAATCAAGTTTGTGCAAGCAGATAATAATCACTATGTTAGAATGACTTCCTGGCTGACAGCAAGTGGAAGACACCATCAATTATAAGTGTATCCCAACTTCAGACATGATAAATATAAAAACAAAAAAGCCCCATAATTATCTTCAATACAGACTTTAAACCCTAGAAGAATAAGAGGAGGATGAAGGAAAAGAGAAGAGAAAGACTGTTCTAATAATCCAGACAAGAACTAAGGCACAAGCAGTGAGGATGCAGAGAAGAAAATGGACACAAGGCGTTACAATCAACAGGTCTTGGTATTGACAGAAAGTTTGAGGATGAGGGCAGAAAAGGAGTAGAGGATGACTGTAGGACTTCTAGGTTATATATCTGGATAGGGAGCAAAGAAAGTATTAGGGGGACAATTAGTTCAATTTTTGGATACAGTGAATTTGAGGTTTCATTTGACAACCAAACAGAGTTGTCCAGTTGGCAGTTAGATGTATAAATCTGGAGCTTAATAGAGTTGCTTAGTCTGCAGATATAAAATTAGGAGACATCAATCTATGGTACTGGATGATATTGCCCATGGACAGCCAGAAACCAAATCAAAACAAACAAACAACAACAAAAACCCCCCAACAACCAGTACTGTATTGGTTAGTATTTACAAAGTACATACAAAGACGAGAATCCACTGTGACTAGTTTAAAAGGAAAGAGATTTATTACAGAATATTAAGTGTCTTACTTAGGAAAACTAATGAAAAAGACTCTCTCTTAAGCTTTTAGAAAAAATTCCCAAAGGCACACTGCAGAACTGGGCAGCTGAAGCTGCTGCCTTTAAAATTATCAGACATCTGTAAAATCCGGAAACTGTCTGCCACATCAGAAACTATTGTTACAGCCACCTGCTCCAGAACCCCATAATGTCCCCTAAAATCTGCACCAGCAAAAAATAAAAATTAAAAAATTAAAAAGCCTCATGCCCTGAGTCCCTCCTCTCAAATTAGCTTCAAATCTAAGTCTTGCACAAATGTATCTACCTGACTGGCAGAACTTAAATTATATCCAGAATTCTAGGATATCTAGAAAACTTTTGTTGTTGTTGTTGTTGTTGTTTGGTGGGTGGTGGGGATCTGGGGGGTGGTTATTTGGCTTTCTGGCTTTCATGTGTTAGAAGGAGGCTGGGCTGAAATGCATGATGAATGAGCCAAACCACGTTACCTACCATAAGGATAAAAACAGAACACTGGGGAAAATGAACATTGAAAGTGTGAGAAATCAATCAGGGGAAGAGAAGGCATGGTCAGAATGGTAAGCACCACGGTGAGCACACTACAAGGAAAGCCAGTAGAAAAAGGAATTTTTAGAAGAAAAAATGAGTGGTAAAGCAGCATTAGAAGCTGCTAAGAAGTAAAAGTTTGAACAGCTAGGTAAGATTTAAAGAGTGTCTGATAGAGTCAACAACAACAATACTCTTTGGTTACCTTGGCAAAGGCAATTTCAGAGAAGTGACTAAGGAGAATGTTTGAAATGGATTAAAAAGTGAACGGGAAGCATAGGCTGTGATTTCAAAGAGTCTAGCCTCATCTTAAATGTAAAGTAACCTCTAAGAGCCTGAGTTTCCTCATCTGGTGAGATGGATTTATATACACCTTGTAGGTTTGTTGTAAGTGTAACTTAGTGTGGCCAGGCCTTTACCACCAAAGTAGAGGGTTAATTTAAAAATTAACCTCATTGTTGCACCTGAGGTCTCCCTAAGCACCTCCTGGCTGTTGGGGTTTAGGGCGACTCAATCGTTCACCCCCTCATCACTTCCAGCTCCTTCCAAGTTAAGGACATACTCATGATACCTATGGATATCAAAGTATCAGTTTTATTAATGGTAAAACAGACATGAAGAAAACAACTTGGGCCTGAGGCTGAATTGAACTTGCACTCCCAGCTAGACCCTGCCCCATCTGCTCGCCACGTGGGAGATAAACATGAGAAAGAGCCATAGCCCTTACTCATTTTTGAGGCAAGTAGCTGGAGATCAAGAACCAGGAGATAAGGCCCTGCCTGGTAGGAAAACATGAGGAAGAGCCAAGAAAGGGATGGAGAGAACAATGGATGTTTCCTCCATGGTACTTCTCAAGGGCATGAACGTGTTTGTAGAAACCACAGAGGGGAAGAGAGGGGTTCTCCCTATCTAAGGGTTGAGGGTATCTCTCACTGCCCACAAACAAGATGGCTTCCACATCATAATCCATGCATGGTGGAAGCAGAGCATGGCTAGGGTGGACCTCTCCTCTAGTCTATTCTTCATTCGCTACAAAAGCTCACAAGGAAATGAATGGGGGGCAGCCTGACCCAATAGCCTTCACCATACTGATCACTTAGACCAATAAGTAGGTGGATTCTGTTCTTCAAATAGGATGCAGCTCTATAATGAGATACAGAGATTGCTCAAATTCCCCTTTAAGAAAGGATTTGCTGCCCAACATCCAGGAGTGCAAGCAGCAGACAGCCTCCAGCTGACATATTTTTCAGAGTCTGAGTCAGCTTCAGAGAGCTTCCTTACCTGACCTCACACCACATTTGAAGCAGGGGTATAAAATTCTGGACATTTTGCTCAGATGTGAGATGGCTCTGATGTGCAATATTTGGTCCAGAGCTTCCATGCAAGTTCCCTGAAGCCTTCTTGAGCCTGCATTACAGTTCACTTTTTACTTCATCTTGCTTACCCTCCTTTCCTTTCATAGATGTTGATCTCTAATAAATATTCTGCCTCCCAAACTCCATCTCCGTATCAAATTCTAGGCAACCTCCACCCCCTCTCCACATCGGCAGGTAGGGCAAATAAAAATTAAATTAATAGCAAACATGGCTATTCCTTTTCATCACCCCAGAGAAGAAGGCTTCCAGACCAGCTTTCATAAGGACATCACCTCCTTCCTGCTTGTTAACCTGTGCCCCAACCTTTCTGCCTCACTTTGATCTCCCATCACCCAGTCTCCCCTTCAAGATCTCAGGTTGGTGACTCAACTCACCTCCCTGAGAAAAATCTGTCCCATCCCCTAGGAGGCTGTGCCACCCCTATTCTCCTCCCATATTTGCTATCATATGCAAAGCCTCACAATTTCAGCCAAATGCTTGTTGCAAGTCTCTCCTCTCTTGGTTACCATGGGCCTCTGTAGGTGCAGAACCAAAGGGTTTGGGCTCAAGCTGTAAGCATGAGTGGATATGAGTTCTTTAAACCTGGTCTGGGGTTTCTGCTAGGGAGAACAGTGACTCACATATATCTGATAGAGGACTTGTATCTAGATTACATAAAGAACACCTACAACTCAAAAATAAAAAACCAAATAACCCAAATTTTTAAAGGGCAAAGGATCTGAATAGACATTTCTCAAAAGAAGATATACAAATGACTGATACACACATGCTCACACATGCTCAACATCATTAGCCATCAGAGAAAAACCATAATAAGATGCCATCTCATACCCATGATGATGGCTACTATCAAAAGGTCAGATAATAACAAGTGTTGACAAGGATGTGAAGAAATTGGAACCCTCATAACGCTGCTGGTAGAAATATAAAATAGTACAGCCACTCTGGAAAACAGTCTGGCAGTTCCAGAAACAGTCAAATAGAGTTACCATATGACCCAGCAATTCCACTTCCGGGTATATACTCAAGAGAAAAGAAAATATATGTCTACACAAAGCTTTGTACATGAATGTTCATAGTAGCATTATGCCTAATAAGGTAGATACAATCCAAATGGCCATCAAGTGATGAATGGATAAAAATATGAGGTATACTCATACATTGGAATACTATTTAACCATAGAAAAGAATAAAGTATTGATACATGCTAAAATGTGAAGGAACCTTGGAAACATTATGTTAAGTAAAAGAAACTAGTCACAAAGGGCCACATACTGTGTGATTCCATTTACACAAAATGCTCAGAATAGGCAAATCTATAGAAAAAGAAATTTGATTAGCAGTTTCCTAGAAATTGGCCACAGGGAGAACTGGTGGGGTGCTGGCTAAGGGGTTTCCTTTTGTGGTGATGAAATTTTTTGAAAACTGATGGTGATAGTTGCACAACTCTGTGAATATATTAAAACCCACAAAATTGTACACTTTAAATGAGCAAATTGTACGGTACGTGAATTATATTTCAATAAAGATTTTTTTTAACAGTGAATTTCTAAAACAATAAAAGAAGTAAAAGAGGTTGTAAGTATAAATAAGTTCACTGGTTGGGGTAAAAAAAAAAAAATTGAGGAAATTCTCACCTGAAAACCTCAGCTTTCTCACTGAAACAGAAGGCAAAGCCATCTGCTAAGGAGTTTATATTAAGTCCAGGGTAAACACTACAGAGGTGGTCTGGTTCCTTGAAATCAATTTCCAAGGTCTATCATGAGAATGGCTGGCTGAGGTGGAGTGGGGAGAGAGGTGGTGGAGGCCCAGGAAGTTCCAGGGCTTAATACACATCAAAAGTATTTGCTGAGCTGAATCAAAGAACTACTTATCTTGCTAGTACTGTATGAGATAGCATTAAGGTATCAATATAACCTTAAAAATTTTAGAAATTGTCACTACATTTGCCCTAGGCAATTTTCATTTTTATTTTACTCAATTCAGGGATGGCTGTATGAGTTCAAATGGAGACCATACTCAAGTTACCTCTCATCTATGGAGGAGAAAAAGAAAAGGAGGTTTTCAAGTACACTGTGATTACACTAAGAATATTAAAACTACTCAGAAGAATAAGTGTAACAGAGAACAAACCTGACTCAATATTGGATCTATTCCTTTAGCCCTAACCTTTGTGCTCTGTTGCTGTGCTTAGTCATTCTGGCTCTGCCCCTTTGAAAGGAATATTGCCTAGAGCCTGAAATATACATAATAGCCCTTTCTCAAGACTCTGCCTCCCATATCCTTGACCTGTTAAGGTAGAACACTTTTCATTCATATAGAGATAAAAAGTTGTAGAACAGAGAATAACATTGGTCTTGTTGGAGGTTTACAGGAACACTGTGACCTGACCTACCTGGACAGCTGTAAGAGCAAGGGATTACTACATCCGCTTTGGGGTCTGGCCAGAACCAAGAAATCTGCACCAACCAATCACCCGTCCTCCCCTTTCAGTATAAAAGAAGCCTGAATTCTAACTCAAGTAAGGTGGTCCTTTGGGATGCTAGTCTGCCATCTTCTTGGTCTGCTGACTTTCCAAATAAAGTCGCTATTCCCTGCCCCAGCACCTCATCTCTCCACTTATTGGCCTGTCATGCAATGAACAGTACAAGCTTGGACTCTGTAACGTAAGCTTCCAGAAATTTATTTATGAACTATTGAGTTCATAAATCATGTGGTTCACAACCATAGCTGTGATGCAGGGATCAGAAAGGAAGGATGAGGAAGCTACTGCTGCCACACAACTGCCTCTCCACACCCATAAAGTTAGTGGCTGGACACTAGAGCCACTTCAGAAGAGAACACCAAGATCTTGCTCACTAGCTGAAAATCAGCCGAAAACTAGAAGGAAGATGGCTTCTGCTTCACTTCTGCTTTCAACATGTAAAGCAGTATGTACATAATAAAATTCATCCAAAAGATTCAGGCAATGTGGTTTCCTGCTTTCCAGCCTCTGCACTATAGGAAACCACCTAAACAAGATGGAAATGGTTGCTGAGTACCAATCAGCTATATCCAACACACACACACACACACACACTCACACACACACACACACACACTCACACACACACTCACACTCACACACACACACAATCCATGATGACAAGATGACTGGCCCTTTTTGTTATGTGAATTTTCTGATAACCATTACAGAAAACAGACTGGAAATAATATCAATGAGAAAAATGTAAAATTATAATAAAAGTTCCACATTTCACATGGGCTATAGTTTTGGCCTTTAGAGTTCCTGGTTACTGATGTCCTGTAAGAGATTAAGTAGATGTCTGATGGGCAGCTCCGTACTTTTAATTCTCTTGAGGTCCAGGCTCACCAATGTGTTCTGGTACTCTATAATAAAGAGTCTGATTCCATTTTTGATATTTGATGGCTGACAGTTTTCAGACCTTGCAACTCTCTCCCTGCCCCTATGCCCCCCATCTGGGAAGGCTGATAAGAAAGCCCACGTGCTCCCAACTTTGGCAGTGGTAGGAAGTTCAAACCTGGCAAATCTTTGCCAGCATGAGGGAACCCTCACCCAAGCCCCACCTTCTAACAATTATAAAAGGCCAAGCCAGTCTCCCCTCCCTGATCTCTCAAGCTATTTTCAGACCCACTTGGGAGTTGCCCTACTGTCCCAAGAAAGCCTTATTGTGTGAGTGATAAACCTTGCATATACTCTCGGTCCACGTGGCAACATCAGTCTTGACATACGAACCACAAAATGGAACATCCATCTTGCCCCTGAGGAATGCCCACAAGATACTCCACCCCATAGTCCCCCACACCATATATCTCTGACTCCATCTTGCTTCCAGTTGGTCCCTATTCCCTACCTACAGACACCATCAAAGCAGAATTATATTCCTTTGTCCTGAGTGGGCAGTTGGCTTCTCTGCAGAATAAGATTGGGTGAAGCCCAATTAACCAGGGCTCTGCTTTGCCCAGGAATGTTCTTCTCAGAGCACTTCTTCCCAGGGACCATATTCACCTTTCTCCCCATTGCCAAATCCAGATTAATGCCTCATGCCCATATGAAACTCTCTTACTGGATTATTTCATCCATAATCACTTGCTGCTGTCATCTGTGTCTACTCTTCCCTCTGCTATGTTCTTTAGGAGTTTGATGCCTGGCTTAGCACCTTACCTCACCTCAAGACTCTTTTAACCTGGGAGCACGAGAGATACTATCCTCAAAGTTCAGAGGCCTTTAATTCCAATGATATTTCCTTGTAAACAAAAATCCTGCCTTTCATCATGGTTCTCCTTCACTGCCAGTCCAGATTCAGAACTCTCCAGCCACCGTCTTCTCCCATACTTTCTTCTTAATACTGCTCATTTTGCCTGGAATAAACTACCTTTTACACCTTCATCTGGATAACACCTTCTCATCCTACTAGACTCTGTTTAGAGCTTTCTCTTCTCTGCCAGGGCTAAGATTGCCCTTCCTTTGTCCCCACTATAAAGGTAAATAAATGAAAGATGATAGGGATTGCAAATTGGCAGCTTATAGTCTGATTCTGGCTGGAAGCTATATTTTATTTGGCTTTCAGAGGAGTTTTTTTTCCATAAAAAAACAAAAATTTCCCCAAAGAATTCAAAGCAGGATCTCAAAGAGATATTTGCACGCTCATGTATACTGCAGCATTATTCACAATAGCCTAGAGGTGGAAGCAACCCAAATGTCCATCAACAGATGAATGGATAAAGAAAATGTGGTATACAATAGAATGAGGTATACAATAGAATGTAGTGTGCAATACAATATTCATCCTTTAAAAAAGAAGGAAATCTTGTTACACAGCACCACATGGATGAGCCTTGAGGATGTTATGCTAATACTGAACCATCTCTAAACTGTTAGAATAAAACTTATTTGCTTAGGTTGTATAGTTCTTCTAATATTTCGCTATTATTCTCTTCTCCAATTTTTAAGTCATATATATATTTCCATAAGAACGTTCTGTGGGGACTTCCCTGGAGGTCAGTGGTTAGGACTCCATGCTTCCACTGCAGGGGGCACAGATTCAATACCTGGTTGGGGAACTAAGATCCTGCATGCTGCGTGCGGCACAGCCAAAAAAAAGAAAGAAAGAAAGAAAGAAAGTTGTGTGTAGTTTTGTCTTTATGCTGTTTTTTCAATTTTTGAATCGTTTCCATGGTAATTTTGTAAAATAAATTGGAAAGATTTCTATACTCCCTCCATGCTCTTAAGTAGCCTAAAAATGAAAAAAAAACCATTGCTCCTTGAATATTTGGAACAATTTACCTATAAAACCTTCTGGGTATGGAGGTTTTGGATAATTCTTTACATTTTTTCAATATCTATTCTGAATTTATTCATGCTTTTCACTTGCTTTTTTAGTAAATTTGGAAATATTTTCTTCGAAAATCCTGAATTTTCTTAGGATATTCAAATTTATCATTATAGAACGTATCTCATATTTTCTCACTTTAAAAATTGTCTTTTTCATGAGGATGCAATCAGCCAAATTAAGAATGTGGAAAATTCTAGGGACATATAACTTTGTTTTTTTAACAAAAAAATGGCACGTGGGAAATAAGGGGTGAGATAGCTGTTATAGACTAAAGATACTTAAGCAACACATTAACTAAATGCAATGTGTAGACCTTCTTTGGACACTTAATAAAACAATTGTTAAAAGAGTTTGATACCATCAGGGAAAGTTGAACACATACTGGATATTAGATGATATTAAAAATTATTGTTAATTTATTCAGTGTAATGATGTTATGGTTAAGGTTTACATTTTCAAAGTCCTAATTTGTTAGTGATATAAAGTATTTATAGGTAAAAGGCTATGGTATATGGATTTCCTTAGAATACTCCAAGGGGGGCTTCCCTGGTGGCGCAGTGGTTGAGAATCCGCCTGCCGATGCAGGGGACACGGGTTCGTGCCCCGGTCCGGGAAGATCCCACATGCCGCGGAGCGGCTGGGCCCGTGAGCCATGACCTCTGAGCC
>NC_041218.1:92429554-92505355 GCF_002837175.3 Physeter macrocephalus
TCCCCCATGCCGCGGAGCGGCTGGGCCCGTGAGCCATGACCTCTGAGCCTGCGCGTCGGGAGCCTGTGCTCTGCAACGGGAGAGGCCACAACAGTGAGAGGCCCGCGTACCACTAAAAAAAAAAAAAAAAAAAAAAAATAGAATACTCCAAGGGAAAAAGAAGTGGGGAGTGGAGAGAGTAAAAAACAGAGGAATAAAATAACAAAAATGGCAAAATGTTGATAATTGTTGAAGCTGACTGACAGTACATGGGAATGCATTGTATTATTTGAAATGTCTAAAATTTTTCCCTCTGTCTTTATGGGTTATCCCTTTCATCATTCTGAATGTTATTTATATTTTCTCCAT
Organism: Physeter macrocephalus; assembly: GCF_002837175.3. Classification (NCBI taxonomy): domain Eukaryota; kingdom Metazoa; phylum Chordata; class Mammalia; order Artiodactyla; family Physeteridae; genus Physeter; species Physeter macrocephalus. Next base: position 92,429,903 of record NC_041218.1, read on the forward strand.
TTGTTCTAGATTAATCTTCTGGAGATATTTTTGTCTTAGAAAACAAGCTTTTAAATTGATTTACTAATTATTTTGCTTTAAAAGTGAGTAACTTAAGTTTTTATCTAAAAAATAATTCACTCTGTATCTTTTAGGTCAATTTTGTTGTTCTTTGTACGGCTTCTTGAGTTGAATAGTTAGTTCATTTATTTTCTTTTCCTGGTTACTAATTAAAGCATTTAAGGCTATGAATTTCCCCTCAAGTACAGTTTTGGTGTATCCCATAAGTTTTGACAGGCACCATTTTCTACGTGTGAGAGGCTACAGTGCATATGGTAGATTAGTACTTAATAATCATTGTATTGTGCTTCTGTTGTGCCTTCCTGAACTGTAGAGCCTGGAAAGCTAAAAACTACATTTCCCAGATTCCCTAGCAGATAGGGTTTTGAAAGAGATTTAGATTTGGCCAATCAGATGCAGCCATGCAAATTTTGGAAAGCAGAAGAAAGGCAGAGGCAGCGCTTCTGCTGCTTCTGCAGTTGGGCATAGTGTTAATTTTTCTGTAGCTGAATTAGCAGAGGTCCTGGTGCCAGTCACTAGTTTTAGGGATGCCGTAAGGCAGGCACAGGGCATCATGGTTCTGGTACAGACCACAGCTGAGGCTGTGTGGCTCTGGAGCCCCCAGTAGCAAAGACAGTTTCCTGTTTGTGGTGGCATCCTCCCCAGGACGGTATGTTTCTGTAACAGCATCTTTTATGGGGTGGAAGACACAGCAGCTGTTTTGGTGACACCATTTGCAGTGTGGTTTTCAGAGTCATTTCTGAAAGCTCAACCTAGCATCTGGTCTTCAGCACACTCTTAGCATTACTAAAAGCCATTTAATTCCCTATACTAATCTCCCTAAACTGGCCAGAATGAATTCTGTTCTCTGTAACTGAACCATGACTAATATAATAATGAAATTAGCAGTATGGTTCCATACTACTTATGATACAGGGTTGGTTGCCCTTGACAGACCCAAAATAAGCACTGGCTTTAAAAAGTTAGAACTGTGTTTCTAATATAAACATCTGAGCTGGCATGGCTGTTCCGCTCTGCAAAGTTTAGGCCCTTTCTATCTGTTTGTTCTGATATCCCTCGGCTATTGCCCACATGCTCCAAAATAGCTCACCACTGTGTCTGCATTCCAGCCAGAAAGAAGCGGAGGGAACGTCCTTCCCTTCAAAGGCATAACCCAAAAGTTGCATAGGTGACTGAGGCTCATATCCCATTGGCCAGATGAATCATGGCCACACTTGGCTGCTAGGAACAGTGACCTCTTTTTGACTGGTCTCTAACTCTTTATGTCTTGAAAATCTCATTAGGATTACAAAATTCAAAGAGTGGCCTGACCCAGAAAGGGGAAATTGTGCCATATCCTTACTGCTTATGATGTTCTAAATGTGTTGAGGTAGCAGTTTGCATTTCTTCGTTTATCCAAGAGTTATTTGCTACCTTGCTATTCAAAATGTGCTCTACAGGGATCAACAGCACAAGCGTCACCTGGGAGCTTACTGAAATGCAAGATCTCAGGCCCAACCTCAGACACCTACTGAATCAGAATCCACATTTTAACAAGAAATACTGGTTCAGAAGTCAGAGTTCTACCTCCAGACCTTGAATTAGATGAAGAAGCAGCAGTCTTATCCTCTCCCCTATTCAACTCACCCTACTCTCTAAGGGGGCTTCGGGGATGCAGTTTCTCGGTAGAGTCAATTTACTGGAAGACCCTCTTGTGGGGAAAACAGCAACATAAGATAATGAGGTGTCACTGGAATTTGCTAGGGTTCAATTCCAGTTTGTTTGTTTGTTTTCCTGTGCTTACTCCACTAGCGTTCTCTGTAATTTTTATCAACTAGCATGATTTCATCTGTTTCTCTGACTCCCTTCCCTTTCCCTCACCCTTTCTCTCTTGCTCTCTTCTCCCCATTTTTCTTTATTTTAGGGGTTGCAACTAGTTGTCCAGGGTCTAGGTTCACATGTTTTGATTGGCTGCCATGGTAGTTTAAGAAAATCTGAATTTGAATAGCTTTAGATAAGCATGTACTCTTGACACCACACATTCCCTACCAATCCCTACCAGTCTTGCACCCAGCCCAGCCTGACTCATTAACTTACATTACTCCCCATTTGAATTAGTGAATCAAGCAATGCTCCTTTTTCTTCTGCCTGCTGGAAGAATTCAGAGTTGAAGAGTTTACCAGCCCCCTCTATAAAGGGATTCAAAGTACTGCTATTGACCAAGTCCTTTTCATTTCCCTCATTTTTATTATGGGATTCCTGACATCAGTTATTTCCTTTGTCTCAATGAAATTGTCCTATTACATCATCTCTAGCCTGGTCTCTTTACATTGTACCATGTCCTAGGAATGTGAATCTGAAAAACTGGTATGACTGGATATGAATTGTAAAAGAGTTTGTAACTAATCATTCCTGGCACCTTACTCAAGTTCAGTCATCACTGATCTAATGACACCCACAGTTGCATTATCTTCTTCACCATAATTTATTAGGAGATTGTTCTTCATTTTCCTGGAAATCAGTTCTCCTCTTCTCCTCTTATACTAAAAATTCACACAAGGAGGAGATCAAGATGGCAGAGTAGGAGGGTGCTGAGCCCACCGCCTACCATAAGCACATCAAAAATACATCTACATGTGGATCAAGTCTCACTGAAAACAAACTGGAGACTGGCAGAAAGACTCTTATACCAAGTCTGTAAAGAAAGATCCACACAGAGTCAGGTAGGAAAGGAAGTGAAGTGATCAGGTCAGGACCTGGGCAGCTAGGAGGAGACACAGAAGAAGAGGGGGAATACACAGGCTCAGAGATCTTCCCTGTGGTATAAGCAGTTCAACACATATTGGGTATCCCAGACCTAGGCTCTGACACCAGGAAGATGAGTTCCCTTAGGTGGGTTGAAAACCAGTGGGACTAACAGGAGGGCTGTAAGAAACCTAGATTTTGCTCATGAATAGTGTGCACATGCTGCTTACTCCCAGGAACAAGTCAGAAGAAGCAGACTGAAACTGTCTGGGACTCTGGCCAGTCTTCCACAACTGCCCCTGCCTGTGCCCCGGACCACGTCAAGCACCTGCTCTGAACCACTCTAGTTCGGCACAGCTCCCCACTAGGGCAAAGGCTGCTGTTACTGAGGAAAGTGCGTAGTTGTGGGGGATGGAGCTGGCTCAGACATGGCACTGCACCTGAAGGGGGCAGGGCAGCCACTGTTGGCTCTCGTGGAGATAAAAGAGGGAGCAGTCTGCAACTCTGACTGGTGTGTCTGGACCGCCCAGCATGCCCCACAGCCCACACCAGGCACCCACTCTTGCTCCACCACTGTTCCACTCTGGAGCAAAGGTGCTGATGCTGCGAGGGGTGAGAAAAAACACTGAGAGGGAACAGAACCAGCTAGCATTTAATCCTCAGAGCTTCTGCTCCAGCACCTTGGGACACAACCCTGCCCCTGATAGGGTGCTGTTGGCCACTGAGCATAGGAGAAGCCCTGGCTCACACCTACCTCTGACTCTAGCCCCTCCATTTTAAGCCCCACCTCCCATAAAGGTGATAGCTACCTGTACAAACTGAGGCAAGACAAGACTGTGCTCACTCCAGATCCAGCTCTCTCACCAAAGCCACTGGGCACAAACTGCACAGGGACACTGCCACACAAAGACACCCCTTCAAGAGTAGGATAGGTAACTGTTTCACCTAATTTTATAGAGACAGAGAAAGTTAAGCAAAATGAGAAGACAGAGGAATTTGATTCGAATGAAAGAACAAGAAGAAAAAAAACCCTGCAAAAACAACTAACGGAAAAGAGATAAATAACTGACAGTTAAAGAGATCAAAGCATTAGTAGTAAGAATGCTAACTGAAGTAGGGAAAAGAAGAGATGAATACAGTGAGAAATTTAAAAAGGAACTAAAAAATATAAAAAAGAACCAGTGAGAGATGAAGAATACAATAACTGAAACGAAAAACACATTAGAAGGAATGAACGGCAGACTAGGTGGTACAGAAGAATGCATAAGTGATCTGGAAGGTAGAATAATGGAAACCACCCAATGAGAACAGCAAAAAGAAAAACAAATTAAAAAATGAGAACAGTTTAAGGGACCTCTGAGACAACATCAAGTGTAATAACGTTCACATTATAGGGGTCCCAGAAGGAGAAAATAGAGAGAAAGGGGTTGAAAATCTATTTGATGAAATTACAGCTGAAAACTTTCTAAACCTGAAGAAGGAAAGAGATATCAAGATACAGGGAGCACAGAGAGTCCCAGACAGGATGAGCCAAAAGAAACCCACACCAAGACATACCATAATTATAATGGCAAAAATTAAAGAGAGAATTCTAAAGGCAGCAACAGAAAAACAAAGAGGCACATACAAGGGAAGCCCCATAAGCCTATCAGCTGATTTTTCTGCAGAAACTTTGCAGGCCAGAAGGGAGTGGCATGATATATTTAAAGTGCCCAAAGGGGAAAACCTGCAACCTAAGATACTCTGCCCAGCAAGGGCAGAATTGAAGGAGAGATAAAGAACTTCTCAGACAAGCAAAAACTAAAAGAGTTCACCAATACTAAACTTACCCTAAAAAAATGTTAAAGCGTCTGCTTTAAGTGGAAAAGATAAGGCTAAAACAAGAAGTAAGAATTTATAGGAAAGAAAAAATCCCCCAGTAAAGAGAAATGTATAGTAAAGGCTGTGGATCAACCACTTAAATAAGCTAGTACAAAGATTAAGAGACAAAAAGTGTAAAATCAACTATAACTACAATAAACAGTTAAGGGATAAACATGAAGATGTAAAATATGGAATCAAAAACACAAATGTGGGGGAGAGGGGTAAAAAAATGTAGATCTTGTAGAATGTGTTTGAACTTATAAGACTATCAGTTTAAAACAAGTATATATAGATATAGATCAACATATATGACCCCCATGGTAGCCACAAAATCTAAAACCTAAAATAGAAACAGAAGAACTAGAGAGAAAGGACACAAGCATATGAATAAAATTATCAAACCAGAGGGAAGAAACTAAAAGAAGAAGAGAGACGAACTATAAAAACAACCAGAGAAAAGTTAACAAAATGGCAATAAGTACATACCTATCAATAATCACTTTAAATGTCAAAAGATGAAATGCTCCAATCAAAAGACATAGGGTGGCTGATTGGAAAAAATATATAAGACCCATCTAGATCCTGCTTACAAGAGACTCACTTCAGAGTTAAAGTCACACACAGACTGAAAGTGAGAAGATGGAATAAATTTTATTTCATGCAAATGGAAACGACAAGAAAGCTGGGATAGAAATACTCGTTATCAGACAAAATAGACTTTAAAACACAGTCTATAACAAAAGACAAAGAAGGGCATTATATAATTATAAAGGGATCAAGACAAGAACAGGCCATAATATTCATTAACATATATGTACCTAATATAGGACCAGCTAAATATATAAAGCAAACCTTAACACACATAAGGGAGAAATTGACAATAATACAATAATAGTAGGGCCCTTTAGTACCCCACTTACATCAATGGACAGATCATCCGGACAGAAAATCAATAAGGAAGCACAAGCCTTACATGACACATTAGACAAGTTGGACTTAATCAATATCTACAGGACATTCCATTCACAAACAGCAGAATACAGATTCTTTTCAAGTGCACATGTAACGTTCTGTAGGGTACATCACATGCTAGGCCCAAAACAAGTCTCAACAAATTTAAGAGGACAGAAATTATATCGAGCATTTTTTCTGGCCACAAGAGTATGAAACTAGATATCAATTACAGGAAGAAAAATGGGAAAAACAAGAACACGTGGAAACTAAACAACATGGTACTAAATATTTATGCATCAGTGAAGAAATCAAAGAGGAGATCAGAAAACACCTCAAGACAAATGAAAATAAAACACAGCTGTCCAAAATGTATGGGACCCAGCAAAAGCAGTTCTAAGAGGGAAGTATATAGCGATACAGGCTATTCCATCTAAAGGAATTAGAAATAGAATAAAAAGCAAAGCCCAAAGTCAGCAGAAGGAAGGAAATAATAAAGATCAAAGAAGAAATAAATAGAGACCAAATGCAGCAGAAAAGGTCAATGAAACCAATAGCTGGTATTTTGAAAAGATAAACAAAATTGATAAGCCTTTAACCAGGCTCATCAGTTAAAAAAAAAAAGAGAGAGAGAGAGAGAGAGAGAGAGAGTAGACCCAAGTAAACTAAAAAATAAGGAAAGAGGAGAAATTATAACTAATATCACAGAGACACAAAAAATCATAAGAGAATACTATGACTAGTTATATGCCAACAAATTGGACCACCTAAAAGAAACTGGATAAATTTCTAGAAACTTACAATCTTCCAATACTGAATCAGGAAGAAATAGACAATCTGAACAGAATAATCACTAGCATTGAAATTGACTTAGTAATCAAAAACTTCCAGCAAACAAAAGTCCAGGACCAGATAGCTTCACAGGGGAATTCTACCAAACATACAAAGAAGAGCTACTATCTATCTTTCTTATTATTATTCCCCAAAACTGAAGAACAGGGAATACTCTCAAATTCATTTTATGAGGCCACCATTACCCTGATACCAAAACCACACAAAGACACGACAAAAAAAGAAAATTACAGGCCTCCATCTCTGGTGAATATGGAGGCAAAAATTCTCAACAAAATATTAGCAAAACAAACCCAACAATACACTAAAAGGATCATACACCATGATCAAGTGGGATTTATTCCAGGGATGCAAGAATAGTTCAATATCCACAAACCAATCACCACATTAACAAAACCAAGGATAAAAATCACACAATCATCTCAATATACACAGAAAAAGGCATTTGACAAAATTCAACATCCACTCATGATAAAAAAAAAAATCCCACCAAAGTTGGCAAAGAAGGAACATATCACAACATAATAAAGGCCATTTACGACAAACCCACAGCTAACATCATACTCAATGCTGAAGAGCTGATAGCTTTTCCTCTAAAATCAGTAACAAAACAAAGATGGTCACTCTTGCCACAATACTGAAAGTCCTAGCCAAAGAAATCAGGCAAGAAAAAGAAAAAAATGCATCAAAATTGAAAGGGAAGAAGTACAATGTCACTATTTGCAGATGATATGATACTACATATAGAAAACCCTAACACCTCCACCAAAAAACTTTTAGAACTAATCGATGAATTCAGCAAAGTTGTAGGATACAAGATTAATATATAGAAATCTGTTGCATTCCTTTATACTAATAATGAACTCTCAGAAAGAAAGCAAGAAAACAATACCATTTAAAAATCACATCAAAAAGAATAAAATAACTAGGAATATAGTTAACCAAGGAGTTGAAAGACCTATACTCTGAAAACTATAAAACACTGATGAAGCAAACTGAAGATGATACAGAGATATGGAAGATATCCCATGTTCACGGACTAGAAGAATTAATATTGTTAAAATGTCCATTGTGCCCAAAGCAATATCTAGATTTAATGCAAAATACCCATAACATTTTCTACAGAACTAGAACAAATAATCCTAAAATTTATATAGGACCACAAAAGACCCCAAATAGCCAAAGCAATCTTGAGTAAAAAACAAAACTCCCTGACTTCAGACTATACTACAAAGCTACAGAAATCAGACAGTATGGTACTGGCACAAAAACAGATGGAGCAATCAATGGAACAGAATAGAGAGCTCAGAAATAAACCTATGCACATGTAGTCAATAAATCTATAACAGAGGAGGCAAGAATACACAGTGGGGGAAAGACAGTCTCTTCAATAACTGGAGGTGGAAAAACTGGACAGCTACATATAAAAGAAGGAGAATAGAACATTTTCTCACACCATATACAAAAATAAACTCAAAATGAATTAAAGACCTACATGTAAGGCCTGAAAACCATAAAACTCTTAGAAGAAAACACGGGCAGAACACTCTTTGACAAAAATCATAGCAATATTTGTTTGGATCTGTTTCCTCAGGCAAAAGTAACAAAAGAAAAAACAACCAAATGGGATCTAATTAAAACTTTTTGCACAGCAAAGGAAAGGGTCAACAAAACAAAAAGACAACCTACTGAATGGGAGAAAATTTCTGCTAATGATATGAATAATAAGGGGTAATATCCATAATTTATAAACAGCTCATACAATTCAATATCCAAAAAAAAAAAACCACCTCATTTAAAAATGGGCAGAAGACCCGAATAGACATTTTTCCAAAGGAAACACACAGATGGCTACAGGCACATGGAAAGATGCTATATATATATTATGTATATATAATATATATATGCCATAAAAATGAATGAAATTTTCTCATTTGCAACAACATGGTTGGACCTGGAGCGTATTATGCTTAGTGAAATAAATGACAAATACTATATGATATCACTTATATGTGGAATCTACACAATAAAACAAATGAATAACAATAACAAATCAGAAACAGACTCACAGATATAGAGAATAAACTAGTGGTTACCAGTGTGGAGAAGGAGGGGGGGGAGGGGCAAGATAGGGGTGGGGATTAAGAGGTACAGACTACTATGTATAAAATAAATAAGCTACAAGGATATATTGTACAGACTAGGGAATATAGCCAATTTTTAATAATAACTTTAAATGGAGCAGAATCTATAAAAATATTGAATCACTATGTTGTACACATGAAACTAACATAATATTGTAAATCAACTATATTTCAAAAAAAAATACCTGGTAAATCAATAAAAAAAAGAAAAAGAAAAAAAGTCCACACAAGAAGCATAGAGTTACCATATGAGCCAGCATTTCTACTCCTAGGTATATATCCAACAGTAATGAAAATATGTCCATGTAAAAACCTGTATACAAATGTTTATAGCAGCATTAATTATGATAGTCAAAAGGTGAAAATAACCCAAATGTCCATCAAGAGATGAATGGATAAATAAATGTGGTATATCCATACAATGGAATATAATTCAACCGTAAAAAGAAATGAAGTACTAATACATACTACAATATGGATGAAACTTGACAATATTTTGGTAAGTTATAGAAGGCAGTTACAAAAGGCCACATATTGTATGATTTCATTTATAGGAGATGCCCATAACAGGTTAATCTATAGAAATAAAAATTGTCTATTAATGGTTGCTGAGGACTGAAGTGGGGATAGTTTGCAGGTAGAGGGTAACAGCTAAGGGATCCTGGGTCTCTTTTTGAGGTGATGAAAATATTCTAAAACTGACTGGGATGATGGATACACAACTCCATCCAGTATTTAATTAATATAGTAAAAAGTATATTCAATGTAAAGTGTACATTGAATTGTACACTTTAAATGGGTGAATTACATGGTATGTGAATTATATCTCAATAAAGCTCTTCTTAAAACCTATATATGAGCCATTGCATATATAGTCAAATGATTTTCAACAACAGTGTCAGGCCCATTCAATGGGGGAAAGGACCATCTTTTCAATAAATTTTGTTGGGGAAACTAGATACCCATATGCAAAACAATGAATTTGGACCCTTACCTTACACTATATACAAAAAGTAACTCAAAATAGATCAAAGATCTGAAACCATAAAACTCTTAAAAGAAAACATAGGAGGAAGGCTTCACCTCATTGGATTTGGAAATGATTTCTTGGATATGACACTAAAAGAAAAGGCAACAAAAGTGAATATAGATAAACTGCACTACATCAAAATTTAAAACTTATGTACATCAAAGGACACAATCAACAGAGTGACAAAGCAACCTTCAGAATAGGAGAAAACTATATGCAAATCATATATCTGATAAGGGGTTAACATCCAGACTATATAAAGAACTCCTATAACTTAAAACAAAACAAAAAATAATCCAATTTGAAGTGGGCAAAGGATTTGAATAAGGATCTCTCCAAAGAAGATAACAAATGACCAACAAGCATATGAAAAGATGCTCAACATCACTAATCATTAGGGAAATGCAAATCAAAACCACAACGAGATACCACCTCATACCCATTAGGAGAACTGCTACCCCACCAAAAAAAAAGGCAGAAAATAACAAGGGTTGGTAAGGATGCAGAGAAAACGGAACCCTTGTGCACTCTTGGTGGGAATGGAAAATGGTATACAGCTGCTATGGAAAACAGTATGGCAGTTCCTCAAAAAGTTTAAAATAGAATTACCGTATGACTCAGCAATAGTACTTATGGATATATATCCAAAAGAATTTAAAGCAAAGTCTTGAAGAAATATTTGCACACCCATGTTCACAGCAGTGTTATGTTCACAATTACCAAAAGTGGAAGCAACCCAGATTCTCATCAACAGATGAATAGATAAACAAAATGTGCTATATACATACAATGGAATAGCATTCAGCCTTAAAAAGGAAGGAAATTCTGACACATGCTATAACATAAGTGAACTTTGAGGACATTACTCTAAGTAAAATAAGCCAGTCACAAAATGAAGTATACTATTATTCTACTTGTATAAGGTATCTAGAGTCACCGAATTCATAGAGACAGAAAGTAGTTCCAACCCCTGGACTGGTAGTTGCCAGGGGTTGGAAGGAGAGGGGGAAAGGGGGTTGTTCATTGGGTACAGAGTTTCAGCTTTTGCAAGGTGGAAAATTCTGGAGATATTTTGTACAACAATGTGAACATACCTAACATTAGTGAATCATACACTTAAAAATGGTAAATTTTATGTTTATTTTACTATAATTAAAAATAAAATAAATAACAAATCCATATACATTGGCCAGAGTTGGGGTGATTGATCCCTTGTTCACTGGCATAACTGTTACTTAAAAAAGACAGATGTTAATTGCAGGCCTTCTACTAGTTCACAGTAGCTTTGTGTTCATTTTAAAAGTCAGAATGGTATGCAGCATGTGCTATCTGTTAGACTTAATGTTTTCTAGGGAGGTTTCTTTTTAACATATTTGCAATACCATTAACATCCAGGAACTATTAACAAATGCACTCAAAACGAGTGTTTCGTTTCTGAGGCAGAGGTAGAAGGTGGGAAGTGCCATACTTGGTTCCCTTATACAGGCCTAGGATTTTTGTTTTTAATGAATGAAAAATTCTTTAAATTCTATAGTGCTTTCCAATTTTCAAAAGTCTCACATATGTGATATCATATAATCCCATAATAACCCTTTCCCCCCCATTTTGCCCCTCCCCCCTCACTCCCCCCACTGGTAACCACCAGTTTGTTCTCTATATCTGTGAGTCTGCTTCCTTTTTGTTTTATTCACTAGTTTGTTGTATCTTTTAGATTCCACATACAAGCGATGTCATACGGTGTTTGTCTTTCTCTGTCTGACTAATTTCACTTAGCCTAATAGGCGACTCCAGAATTCTTACAGCCTAAAATGGTTCTTTCCACCTGTCAACCGACCCTGATCTAGCTTAGCTTCCCATCCCTCTGTCTCCTTGTCACAACTGCGCTTTCTCCCTCTTGTCTTGGACAGCATGCCAGCTATGGGCTAGGACGGTGTTTATGCCAATGGCTATCAAGAGGTGGGGAGTTGGTGACTCTCTAAAATCTCCTAGAACTCATTTTGATTTAGCAGAAAAGAATATTAGAATCTTTCTCATTGGGGGCAGAAGGTTCAAGAGAATCAAGGGCTCCTTCTTCCAGCTTCCTCATCTCCATTCTTTTGCCCGCCAAGTTCTCCACACCCTCTCAGTTCTCTTGACTTTGCTGGCACCTGCCCCCTTGCTCTGGCTTATCTCCTGCTTGGTTTCCCCTTTGTGTCCTGATCCTCTGCTTGGGGTTCTTTGCACACTCTGCTGTGAACAGTGGTAATGGGTGAATCTCCATTCTAGATTACACCCCTGACTCTAGACACTTCGAGCTCCTTTCCTAAACCACCTCTTCCTGATTGGTCTGGAGGCCACAGTTGTTTCCTAACCCATGGCTTCCAGTGATAGGTATTCTCAGAATCATCAGTGTGAATATCTGAAATTTTTAAAAATATATGGATGGCTTGTGAAATAGCAGTTCTAGGAGTGGGGCTCAGGAGTGTGTCTTTTCAAAAGGACCCCAGGGAATTCTGATGACATGAATGGAGTTGGAAACCCATGTTCCAACCTTCATCCTTTCCCTGATTGGCCTTCAGAACCCCTCTGCTCTCTCATCCCCTTAGAGCCCCTGAAATTACAGTCTTCCTTTATATAGGGGCAAGTATAATCAAATAATATTTCATTTAAATTTGGGGTAACTTCTTTTTACCCCATGGCGCTTCCACCATTAAAACTAGACTATGGGACTCAGGATTAGTGACCCTAAGGAAAACAGATCATGGAGGACAAAAGACAGATGTTTGGCTCTTAAATTTCTTCAAAAAGATTCTTGAAATTTATGCCATTGGAAAGCCAAGGAATTCAATAGCAAAGAGTCTATTCTTTGGGGGTCTATTCAGACCCAAAAAGCAAAGAACTTGGTGCATAAACCTTATGCCATAAGCAGAAAAGCTGGGACGATTCCTCGATTGAAGACTTAAAGTAGGTCCAGCAACAAAGGATGGAGGAGATTTAGTCTTGGATCTTGTGCTGCATCCCCACTCAGCACAGCCATGAGAGGGGACCCAAGTCACATGTGCCAAGGGGCACATGCCCGTCTTCTAAGTCTCCCTTAGACCCAGAGGGACAAGAAGTCTTCCCAAGGTTTCCCATGCCACCAGAAGTATTGCAGCAAAGCAGAAAGAGGGATGATGGATGGGAAGGGGCTCTGTGGCCACAAGGAGAGGATGCCATCAGAAGGAGTGGCCTGAATGACACAGGCTGGAGTCCACAGCCAGACCCCTGGTTTCTCTAGCACAACAGATCCTGCTGACCAAAGACCAGACAATTACACCTCAGAGGAGGCTGGAGAGGACAGAGAACCATCCAGGATTTGACGCCTCTTCCCACATATGCCTTAAGCTCCTCTCCTCTTCTCACCTGTCCACTCCCCACTCCCAACTCCACCCCATAGAAACAGAACTCCAGGAAGACAAGAAGAGACAGTTTCCCAAATTAAATGAGAAATCTCTGAAGTGACCCAATCGGACTGGAAGTAACTAGGTCACATTTTTGCCATCAGTAGAAATGGAAGCTTGATGTAAGATTAAGATTAGTAATGGGGGAGAACATTACACGCCTGAGACGGGCAGAGTACAGTCATTCTTAGCTGATACACAAGAACCTAATAACAGCCTGAATCTCACACATTCAGTAAAAATATGATGATTCTTAATTGTACATTAGTTGGACACTTTGGAAGACTCAGGGTAAATATGCTGACAAAGGTTCTCTGGGCAAGTCTCGGTCCCAAAGGAAGGTAAGAGCTGCTGGGAACTTATAAAAGCCTTCAGAAGGCTGTCTTAGTGACAGAAAGAACAGTATCCTCAGGAATCCTGTGATTCATTTTCATCAGAAGCCCAAATTTTTATAGAGATGACATTAGTGCTGACTAATAATTTTTAAACGATTATTCTGGGCCATGATTAATCTAATAGAGTGGCAGCTATTGTTAAATTTTTAAAAATTCGATTTTCAAGTTTGGATTTTAAAGCCAATGTGGCAGGTATTACATGATCTAGAGCTGTGTTCTTCAGACTTCCTTATCAATCAATCGGTCTAAGCAAACAGCCCCAGTAATTGTGTGCATGCAGACCCAATACTCCTAACTTCAAGGGAGGTGGTGGAGAGCCTTCAGTAACCCCTGGCAATCCGACTACAGATCCTTGGTTCCTTCGCTTTTACTCTCCTAAGGATTATTTCATCCTCTCTTCACTCTCCTCAAACCTCTACTTCTCCCCAGGCTTGCTCAGCTAACACCCTTGCCCTTTAATCATTGATAAAATACAGTCATCAAAAGAGAAACTCCACTTCGGCCACCCCGACATCTACCAAGCCACCCGCTCTGTGCCCTACACTTGGCTTTCCCTCCAGTTATTATGAATGAACTGTCTCTGCTCTGAGAAGCCAACTGGTCCCCTCTCACCTACCTCATGACATGTCTCCACTTGAGGGCCTTCTTAAATTTTGAGCCCTAGATGCCTTGCTTGCCTCAGAGTCCTGGCTCTGCCCCCTAGCACTGCCTTAAAAATGTACACAGCATCCGACCACTTCTCACCATTTCTGCTGAGGCCGGCCTCCACCTGGTTTAAACCAGGACAGCTGCTCCTATGCCTGGTAAACTAGCTGGCGTTTCTGCCTCACCACGCTTGTCGTCTACTGTCAACACAGCAATCCCAGTTCCGCCCCAGTGCGAGTCAGATGAGGCCACTCTTCACTCAGAACCCTCCCATGACTTCCCCTCCACTCAGAGCAAAAGTCAAAGTTCCGGCAGTGGCCTGAAGGCCCGACGTGACCTGGAGGTCGGCGACTCCTCCCATCTCAGCTCCTGTCACGGCCTCCCCGCTGGTCCTTGAATGCGTGGAGTCGGCCTCAGAGCCAGACTTTGCTTTTGCTACTTCCTCTGCCTGGGATGCTCTTCCTCCAGGTATCTTCATGCTTTGGCCCTTTTCTTTACATCTCTGCTCAAATTCATTCTATTATCAGAGAACATGCCATGGGCCCTCCCTGACCATTCTACCTAAAAGAATGGTCACTTTTATCCTGATATGTTCTCCTCCACGAGCTTATCATCATCCAATGAACTTCGTCCTCTCTTTCCTCGCATCTCCACCCAACTGGAGTGCAACCTTATGGCACGCCATCTGCCATTTTGTCTACTGATGTAAAAATGTATCTCCAGCACCTGCTACACAGTAGGCCCTCCAGAAATATGTCTTCAATTAATATATGCACACTTATTTATAAGTTATTTTTACACATTCCTATCAATCCATATATACAGGAGGGATGATCTTTATTTCTTTATTTTAGGATAAAATTAAGTTCTAAGACTCCCCTTTCTCCTCATCCCCCCTCTGCCTTGTTCTGTTAAGCTTCCTTAAGCTGGATCACTGTCCCCACCTCATCATGCACCACCCTGTGACAGTCCCTTATGGTGACCCACCATTCTGGAGGCCTGGTGTCATACTTGTCCCCACATGCTCAGGAGAAAAATTGGATGAGAACCACTGGTTCAGAACTTACTCTGTTACTTTTCACCATCACATTTCAGAAATGGTCTCCTGCTTCCATCAAAGAAATACAGCTGCTCTCTAGAATTCTATTTTTAAACCACAAAAACATTTTGACTACTCCCACCCTCCCCGGCCGCCATCATTCAGTAATGATAAATTTATTCACATCTGAATCAAAAGTGAGGGAAAAAAATCACCTTTATATATAAACATATTCATATTGGTATATAACATGCTTGCAGAAAAAAATGTTTCTACTTATGTAAATGCATATGCATGTCCATCAACCCATCAACTTTGCATATATGTTTCCCTTAAAAAAAAAAAAAACACCAAAGCTGTAAAAATTAACACCAACTGTTAACACCAAAGAAAGCATTTTAAAATGTAACCTGGATGTTTCAGAACGCAAAGCTTTCTTTTAAGGGTGGGGTTCATCCTAGTCTAGAGCAACAATCCCCCAGAAGTTAACCAAAGACACTTCTTTCCCCTGTGGTTTCTTTACGTGGAAATAATCAAAGTCCTGGCTACCCCTCCCCACTGCTGTTTTGTGACCAGGACCGGACCATTTCATCTCCCACCTTTTGGCTACATGCAGAAAGGACAGGAGCACTGAAAACAGTGACCACAGGAGCAAATGCACTGTATTTTATTCAGGGAGGGAACAGAGGTAAATGGCCTGGGGATGGGGGAGAGGGCAGGAGAGAGTCTGATTTGTTCAGAAAAAAAGAGATGACTCCTATTTTCCTCCATGGAGAGGATGTCTTGTGAGGTGGTAAGTCAGTGCACATCAAGTGTGCACTTACCTCCTTTCCACTGGAGGTGGGGAGGGGAGGGCAATAAATAAACAGGTGTTCAGGGTGTGGGGAAAGGGGAATTGCCCGAAATTTCTCTTTCCTGCTTTCACAGTTTTGAAGGCACAGACAACCTGACTTCCAGCTCAGCCTCTTTTCCTTTTCTTTCTAATTAAAAGGCAGCACCAAAGATAAGCACGGCCAGAACACGACCGCGAGCACTGAGACGCTTACGGTAATGGTAAAAGAGGGGGCAACTGAGACATTGACTCTGAACAGCCAGACTTTACTGGAATTGAATACAGGTGGTCCTCGAATTGGCTTTTATTCGTTTCATCTGTCCGCTCCTCAAATCCACACTTCTGCTTCCCAAGTACCCTGACCCAACCTGTGTCTGCAACAGGCCCTCAAGGTGCCAAAGCTTGGAAGTCGGGGTGTGGGGTGAGTGGAAATCACTCTAACTGTTCTGTTAAAAAAAAAAACCAGCAAGATGGAGGCTCAAATCTGCACTAGGCCTGTGACACACACACACACACACACACACACACACACACACACACACACCACTTCCACCACCACCCCTCCCGGCAGGGAGGCCAGAGAGTAAAACTCCTGTCGCTTCTGGACTCCTCCACACTCACCTCGCAGCTGCCCCTCCAACTCTGCTTCTTCTTTGGACCTCTCTCTCTGTGCCCAACGAGAGGGGACAAGGGAAGAAAATCAAGCCAGAGGATCCAGATCAAGAAACCCCAGCTCACCAGACTCTCTCCATCAATGGTGTGTTGGAGCTGGCTGGTACCGCTGGTGAGAGCATCCCTTCCCAGCTCCAGGCGCCATGATCACAAAGGTAGCTGGCAGCTGGAAGGTGGGAGTGTTTGTAGGGAAACAGGCAAACGTCACAAATCAGACGCAGGTTCTTTCGGGCAAACCATTGTGAAACATTTACCAGCACTTCATTGCTCTCAACCTTAACATTTGCCTGGGTGTCTCAAATGTCTAGATGCCCTAATAGCTATTTCTGAAAGCACAAGCCCAGATTCAAGTCTGGTGCTCCCGGCAACATGATTTTTTGGTCTTTCTGTCTAATGTTGCAAAAAAGTAGCAAGAGGGAAACTCCACTCTAAAAAATTTTGTTTTTTTGATTGAAATCATTTTTATTGGTTTGATTGTGATATAGCTGGGAAAATACAGAAAAGTATAAAGAATGTAAAAATTTTTACTGTAACCTTACTGCCTTAGGAATAAACATGCTGCTGTTTTTATATAGATCTTTCCAGGTGTGTGTGTGTCTGTGCTTTGCACCCACCTTTTCCTAGTGCAATTATTATTTTTGCAAAATAATTGTAAAATAATTATTTTTTGCTTATTTTAAATACTTATTTGTAAATATTTATTTACACAAAACAATGCTTCCTCGTCGACACAAATTTCAAGCAATATCATTGACATAAAAAGTGAAAGACCCACACTCAACTCTTCTCACCTTCAAACTCCTACTTCCCAGTGTGCTCACCATCCATGGTTTGTGGAATATTCTAGACCCTTTCCAGATGATTAGACCTTTAAAAAAAGACTGCATCCTATATAAATACTGTTTCACAACCTGGTTTTCACTCAGTAAAATAGTACTGATATCTTTCCATATCAATACATACAGATTTGTCTGGGTCTTTTAATTATTGTAGAGTTTCATAACATGGGCACACTACATCTTAACTAAGTGTAACTAAGCAGGACCCCATGGGGCCTTCCCAGAACAGGACTCCCCCACAATGTCCTCTGCCTGCCTCTTGTCTGTAGAAAAACTTTAGTCAACGAATAAATTTAATCAGAAAAGTGACAAAATGCAGAAAGAAAACAGTCAAGCAAGACAAAATGTAGCCATTAAACAAAGTCAAGGACCTTTAGTTCCTCCTCAAGGACTATAGATAATATTCTGAGCCACGTCCTTTGAGCTGTTTTGCAGATACTGAAACACGCACCAGGTGGGAGAAGTTAACTGCAGGCTGCCCACAAGCATGTAGACCCCGGACTGACTGGAACCAGGTTGATGGTGTTGACTCCTGATTCCCTCACCACCGACCAATCAGAAGAACGTCCACGAGCTGGTCACGCACCCGGCAACCCTCTCCCTCATCCTGTCTTTTCAAAACCTTTCCCTGAAAGCCATCGGGGAGCTCGGGTTTTTTGAGCACTCGCTTTCCCCACTCCTTGTACAGCACCGTACAATAAACGCTGCACTTCCTTCACTACAACCCGGTGTCAGTAGATTGGCTTTACTGTACACAGGCAAGTGGACCCAGGTTTGGTTTGGTAATATAAGCATTCCCCATTGCAGATTTTTGTTGTCTTCCCCTCGTTCCTCCTTCATCTGTTTATTCATTTTCCTATTAAAAATAATGCTGCAGTGACCACCCCTGCACCCACACTTCAAACACCAGCTTGAGAGCTCCAGTTTGTCTTTTGCTATTTATGAGTGAAGAGAGAGGTGAATTCATACAAACAGATGGTCTGGGTTTCCCTGGAGTCAGGGAGTCCTGTTTCCCTTGAAGGGTCCATGTTAGTAGACAAGTACTTCATTAGGCTGACACCGCTGAGGTTCATGGTCAGGGAACAGCTAATATTGGGAGAACGTTGGGCAAGACTTCTTTGCACTCAACTGTCCTTTCCCTTAGTTCCTGTTGTGGACGCCTGGTATCAGCTCAAGCTCAGTTCTGTTTATTTATCAGGCCCAACATCACCCATCCCAGAGCCCTCTCCTCTCCAGACAAATCCCTCATTTTCTCTAGAAGGGAGTACTGTTCTTAAGGTTTGGCCATAGGGCTAGCCTTCCATATGCCCTGTGCAAAGAAGGTCTGGAATCTGGTTGAGTCTGTGTTCCTAATGCCCTGTTCATACCACTTCATTCCCCTGTTTACTACTTTACAAGCCATCCTTGCTTTTCATATTCACTTTCATATTCGCTCACTTAGAGCTTCCTTGGTGTCCCTTGGAAAGAACATATCTCTGATGTTTTGGTTTTGGTGTTTTTGTTGTTGTTCTGGTTTCTCTGTCCATTTATATAGTGATCCTATCTAAGTTTTATCTTCTTGAGTTCCTCAAGTTTTCTGTTCTCTTGCCAATGGCATGTCTCTTGCCAATGGCATGTTCTCTATTATGATTTCATTCCTTTAAAAAATGAGTTTTACTGTACTTTTAATAGGGTCTAGAGAGAATGGGTAGTTGATGAATATGTTTAGTCTGCTACCTTGAATTTGATGTGCTATAAGCTATTGATTTTTTTAAATTGTATCTTTAAAATACATAAATAAAAAATGAATGTTCTTATCATAAAAGTTTTAAAATATGAAACTATACAGACTAAAACATGAACATGTCTCTTTGCTTACCCATCCTCACTCCCAAACCCTTCTTAGCAGATTACTGTTTTTAAAGTTCAGTGGGCAGCCTTTTATTTCTTTTTCTCTGCACATACACATTACGCATTTGTATGTAGTAAGAGGGAACATACCATAAGTTCTGTTCTGTGACACAGTTTTCACTTACAATATTTCTAATAGATATTCCATTCAGTGGATATGTTTAGCTCATTTTTAAAAATGGCTACATAGCATTCCATAGCATAAACTTCCTATAATTCATTAAGCCATGCCAATATTGTTTATTTCCAATTATTTTGTTATTGAATTAAAACAATGTTACAATGAACATATTTGCACATACACTTTTGTGCACATGTCAGTACTTCCATAGGATCAATTCCTAGATACGTAACGCTGCCTCAGAGTTAGTCACATTTAAAATTTTAATAGATCTTACCAAACTGCCTTCCAAAAAGATCTCACTAACATATACCCCTCCAATAATATGAATGTTCATTTCCCTGTATCCTATCAACTCTTGATCATATTCGAATTGTTGCCATTCTTAGAGGTAACACTTTTTTTTTTAACATCTTTATTGGAGTATAATTGCTTTACAATGTTGTGTTAGTTGCTGCTGTATAACAAAGTGAATCAGCTATACGTATACATATATCGCATGTCCGCTCCCTCTTGCGTCTCCCTCCCACCTTCCCTATCCCACCCCTCTAGGTGGTCACAAAGCACCGAGTTGATCTCCCTGTGCTATGCGGCGGCTTCCCACTAGCTATCTATTTTACATTTGGTAGTGTATATATGCCACTTTTAAAGTTGTATTGCCCTGATTGCTAAAGAACTGTATATCTTCCGTTCATTGCCATTTATAGGTCTACTTCCACAAATTGTTTTTACATTCTTTGCTGGTTTGGCTAATGACACTGTCCTTATACCTTATTGCTTATAGGATCTATGTATATCATCTGGGTAATATGTTTTCTATAAAATGCATGATAACTATTTTTTACAGCTTCCACCTATCTTTAAATTTGTTTATTCTATAATTTTGTTTTATAGATATTTTGGGGGGGTTGTTTTTACTATAATGAACTCATATATGTCAATATATTGCTTTAAAACTTAAGATTTTTGTACATTACTTAGAAAGGTCATCCCCACCCTTAGCTGATTAAAAATATCCTCCTATCTTTGTTTCAAATACATGTGTATGGATTTTTTTTTGGTTCTTAACTTTTCTGAAATTTACTTGGGTGTACTGTATGAGGTATGAGTCTAATATAATACTTTTTATAAATGGATAGTGAATTTCATGACACAATGTATTGAATTGTCAATTCTTCTCACTGACTTAAATTTACACCTTTAACATAAACTGAATTGTCATATATACCCAGTTAGTTTCTAAATCTCTCTGCTCTTCTCATCTGCTTATTTTGGTCTGTTTGTCTCTTCCTGTGCCAACACCACACTGTTTATATAAGTATTGTGTGGTGGGCTGCTGCTAAGATGGATCCCAATGATTCCTGCCTTCTGGTATTCACTCTCTCCTGTGGTTCCCTCCCAAATTGTACTAAGGTTGGTCTGTGTGACCAATAGCATATGACAGAAGTGATGGTATGTTGCTTCCATTTTGGATTTCTCTCTCTTGCTCTCATCACTTGCTCTGGTGGAAACCAGATGCCATGTGCTGTAAGCAACCCTATAGAGAGGCCACTATGGCAAAAAACAGAAGCTTCTTGACAATAGCCACATGAGTGAGCTTGGAAATGGATTCTCCAGTCCCTTCAGATCACTGCAGCACTGGCCAACATCTTGATGGCAACTTCATGAGAGACCCTAAGCCAGCTAAGCCACTGCCAGATTCCTGATCCTCAGAAACTGTGTGAGACAATATATATTTGTTATCTTAAGATGCCAAATCTTGGGGTACTTTGTTACACAGCAATAGATGACTAATACATATTGTTTGGTAATACATTCTGCTAGTTAATAGAGCAAGTCTTCCACTAAAGCTCATTTTTCCCCCCAACAGTTTCTTAGCAATTTATGCTCATTTTATGAAGTTCAAAATTCACTTTTCAAGTTCCATAAAGAATCTTATTGGAATTAGAATGGAGATTATATTGACTTTAGAGATTAAATTTAAGATACTGGACAACTATACGACATTGGGTCTTCCCATCAGGGAACATGATTATGTTTCTCCATTTATTCAGGTTTTTTTCCATATCTTCCAGAAAAGTTTTATAGTTCTCTTCATAAAAGCCCTGCATATTTCTTATTAAATGTACTTCTGGGTCTTTTATGGGGCTTAATGCCATTGTGGTATCTTTTTATCCTTCACATTTTTCTGATTGTTTATTGCTAATGCGTAGGGGAATTATTGAGTTTTGTACATTGATCCTGAATCTTTCTCTCTTACTTTCAACTCTCATATTAGTTCAAATAGTTTTGCCATTGAGTCTTTTGAATTTTCTAGATAGGAAAATATCACCTGCAAATAGTGACCATCTTTCCAATATTTATTCCTCTTCTATTTGTGTTTTATGACACTAAGAACCCCAACATAATGTAATTAGAAGCAGAAATAGTAAGCTTCTTGTGACTCTAATGGGAATAATGAAGGGCTTCACAATGAAGACTGATTCACTGTACTTTTCTAGTAGACATTTACCAAGTTGAGGAATTTCCTTCTATTCCTAGCTTACAAATGGTTATTTTTATTGTTGTTACAATTATCATTATGAATTCATGTTGGATTTTTCTCACATTCTCTCTTGGGCATCTATTCAGAAAATCATATTTTTCCTTTAATCTATGTTTATATTTGCAGATGAATTAATAATAAATTGCCCATGTGTAATGTGATAAATCCTATTAAGTCACAATTTACTCTCTTTTTGATAGTCTACTGGATTGTATTTTCTAAAATTTTATTTGAGATTTTTTTTTTCATAAATGAGAATAGATTGTATTCATGGCATAGTTTTGCTATTGAGACTATGGTAGTGTGGAATGAGTGAGAAAGCATCTCCACATTTTATATGATCTGGGAAAGTTTCCATAGTGGGTTGGCTAAAAAGTTCGTTCGGGTTTTTCGTATGCTCTTATGGCAAAACCCAAGCGACCTTTTTGGACAACCCACTGTAAGAAGTTTCTCTCTCTTATAGGTATATGGGAACTCTACAATTAAACTATCTGTGACTGTATTTTCAATTTCTTTTATAGTTCTTGATCTATTCCACTTTTAGTTCTTCAGTCAATTTTTATTATCCATATTTTTTTCAAGAAAGCATCCCATTTTGTCTAAATTTTTACACTGGTTGCCATATGATGTATTAGATAATCTGCAATTTTAAAAATTCCTTTGTATCTATAATTATTTATCTTTTGTCATTCCTAATATTTGTTAGTTATTTCTGTCTTCCCTTTCTTTATCATATTTGTCATGGGGTTGTCTATATTACTGGTCTTTCAAAGAACAATATTTGTGTTTTATTGATCAAGATTACAAACTTGGAAGGATTTTGCTTGTTCTTTTTTAAATTAGTATTTCATGTTTTTCTCGTTATGCTTTCTTCCTTAAATGTACTTTGAGTTTATTTTGTTTTTTCCCCAGCTTCTGGAGCTACACACTTTATCATTTACTTTCTGTCTCTCTTGTTTTCTAATAATGAATTTAAACTATCAATATAAATTTTCCTCTGGGTTCTACTTTGGGTGTATTCCACAGGGAATAGTTCACCCTCTTATTTTTACTCAATTCTAAATAGTTTATAATTTCAGTTCTTATTTGCTTTGTTCCAAATATGATGTATTTCTTAAATTTCCAGGTCTGTAAGGTTTTGTTTTTGCTTTTGTTGTTGTTGTTTGACTATCTTTTTGTTAATTTCTGATTGTATCAGTGTCACCAGTGATTGTGGCCTATGTGGTTTCCACTTCTGAGGACCTAATGAGAGTTTCTGTGTGTGTACAAAATGTGTAGTCTCTGCTTGTTGGATAAAGTTTTTGATATGTCTATTAGGTTGCTTGCAAACTATGGTATTAAAAATTTCCCTATTCTCACTTACTTCTGTCTACTTAATCTGTCAATTTCTAAGAAGCATGTTATATATAAAGTTTCATGATTTATTTATGAAATAAATGAGTTGGGTGGTTTAAACTTTTTATCAATGTAAAATAATCATTTTATTCTGTATGTGTTATTCTGTATAATGCTTTTTTTGTCTTTATTTCTATTTGGTCTTGAATTAGTATTACCATACAGTCTTTCTTTAATTTTTATTTGCCTAGTACTTCTTTTTCCTTCTTTATTTTCAACCCATCTGTGTTCATTTATTTTTAAGTCAAAGTTTAGATTGACAATATGAAAGATACCTAATATGAGAGCCTTTGTTACTTAATAGGCATGTATATCCTTATAATATTTATTGAACTATTAATATTGTCACACTTATTTCTGCCATATTATTTTATATTTCCTATTCACCATGGTTCCTTGTTTTTTTTGTTTTGTTTCATTTTATTCTTCCATGCCATTTTTTGACTTCGTGTTGCATTTTCTTTGTAACACATTTTTCCCCTTAATGATTTGAAAGTTGTATAGTCTTTCTGTTCTTCTAAAATCTAAAGCTATGGTTCTAAACTTTACTGTGCATCAGAATCATGGGACAAGATTATTAAAACACACATTGCAACTCCCACACCCAGATTTACTGATTCAGTAAGTCCAAGGTGGCATCCAAGAATTTACATTTCTAACACAGTCTCAGATGATATGCTACTCCTGGTCCAGAGGATCACACTTTGAGAATCACTGTTGTAGAAGTTTCTCTAAATTTTTAACATTCATATTTATTTTTCAAGTTTTCTATTAATATCTATATTTAATCTGTTTAACCTGCTTTTTAATTTACTAATAAATCATTTGAATTGCTACAATGTATTCCACTACATTGTTTGAAACTATCACAGTTTAATTAACTAATCTTTTACTGGTAAATATTAAGCTTATTTCTAAATTTTTGCTATTATAAACAGTACTGCAACCGACACTCTAAAACACTTATCTTTGCATACTTGTCCAATTATTTCCTCAAAACAAATAACTATAAGTAGAGCTACTGGGCCAAAGGTAAGCATATTCCGTATGCATTGATATGCAAATTTCCCACCAAATACATTTGATATGTACTGTCAAATTTTCCTCCAAAAAGATTATGCCAATTTATTCTTCAACTAACAGTGTATGAAAGTGCCAGAGTGCTTTATAAACACTAAAGAGCTGAAGAAGTCTCTATTTTCTTTTAGATCACAAATCGTTTTTTCCTTTTCTTTTTTTTAACATTTCAGTATCTAAATTTATCTGGAATTTACTTTGGTATCATATGTGAGGAAGATGTTTAACTCTGTTTTTATTCAAATAGCTATCCAGTTATCCCAGCACCATTTACTAAGTAACCTATATAGAACAATTTCTCACCAGACATAGTATTTATATCACAGTATTTATATTCCTCAGAATTCCATGATTGACCAAATCACAGTTATCAAGAGCAGGATCTCATAGAAAATAGGGAATTTCCTGGGGAAACATGACATTAGAAAAATATTCCAGGACTTCCCTGGTGGCGCAGTGGTTAAGAATCCTCCTACCAATGCAGGGGACACGGGTTCAAGCCCTGGTCCAAGGAAGATCCCACGTGCCACGTAGGAATTAAGCCCGTGTGCCACAACTACTGAACCTGCGCTCTAGAGCCCACGAGCCACAACTACTGATCCCGCGTGCCACAACTACTCAAGCCCGTGTACCTAGAGCCCGTGCTCCACAACAAGAGAAGCCACCAAAATGAGAAGACTGCGCACCGCAATGAAGAGTAGCCCCGCTCGCCACAACTAGAAAAAAAGCCCGCATGCAACAACGAAGACCCAATGCAGCCAAAAAAAAAATACATTAAAAATAAAAAATTCCAATAAATAAATATTCTAGAAAATAGAATCCAATTTTAAACCAAATCAGTTTTGGTTGGTAAGGTATCATTGTTTAACAATATGGCAAATAATTCCATAACACTTACTGAATGCCAGGCACTATTCTAGTAACTTTGCATGTATTAAATGCCTCATAATAAGCCTATGAAATAGGCATGCTATGCCCATTTTACAGATGAGGAAATTAAGACACACAGAGATTAGGTAATTGAAATATATCAACCCATTTCTGGGCCATTTAATATTATTGATCTTTCTAGCTCTCTACCTCAGTTCTCATTCAACGCTTTAAAACATATTTCAATATTTGGTAGGATTAGTCTCTCTTCATAATTCTTCTTCAAAGATTCCTAGCTAATCTTATATGCATATTCTTCCAGATTGAGTTTTTAAATCATTTTTTTCAAGTTACAAAATGTCCATTAGGATTGTTATGAGATTGCATTAAATTATTATGAGAATTTCCACTAAATTAACCCATGGATACTATGGAAACTTTCTTTCCAAGGACAAGGTATTTTTGTCCTTTAATCAAGGCTTCCTTTTCCTCAGTAGGATTTATAGTTTTGTTATGTAAGCCCTGCATAGTCCTTATTAAGTTTTTTCCTAGATATTCTATATATTTTATCTTCTTGTCTAGCTTATTTCTCATTATACTATTTAATTAGTTATTGTTAATAGAGAATACATTAATATTTTAGTATTTATAGTCTGTCTGCTTTACTGAATGCTTTTATTAGTTTTTGTGTTATTCCCTTCTGTTTTTTAGATAGACAATCATATAGATTGCACAATAATAATTTTATCTTTCCTATACTTATCTTATTTACTATATTTTATTTTGGGCCTTATATTGGCCAGAGCTTCAAGAACAATTAAAGTGTTTTTGTAAATGATATATGGTTCAACTAAATTATCCCCCAAAGTTTCCCCATCTCTAAGAAGGCAAGTTCAACTGTTAGCTAAATATTTAATACATGACTGTTTTTGCTGGTTTATGTTATTTTCAAGTTGTAGTATATGTAGTACTGTATATTGAACATTACATTCCTATACCCTTATTAGGTATGATCATTTTATGCATAGGTATAAAACTTGTCATATAAATTTCATATTCAAAATAATCATAGAACTTATAATGGTTGTATCATTGTTTTCCTGACAAATTATTAATTGAACCTAAATGTATTTGATGCTAAGTGCTAGCTCATAAACATAATCCTTACACAGAATGTTTCTATGGAAAAGTACAGCCTGCTTTTTGACCATCCACTTTATTTTGGTTTCCAAGAACATATTCCAGCAAAAAGCACTGACTACACAGGTAAAGTTAGCTTTACATAGAAAAAGGCTAACATATTAATCTGTTGGATCTCATGATGGAATACTGGGTATGTTGGTATTCATTTGAGTGGTAAGCTAGGGCCCAAGTTGGGGGACCCTAAAAACAGAGAGTCACAAATATTTCAAACCATGATGGCCAAACACAATAATATATCTAACAAAGAAAATCTCCCAGGACCTATAATAACCACTTGCATACATTAAATAGGAACCAGAGAGAGTTTCCCAAACTGTTCAAATTGTGGTTAGACAGTGTCTGCAGATTGCTTAATCAAGGTCATACAGGGTAAATGATGTACAAATCAGCATTTCCTGATCTTTGGTTTTGTGAGGGTAATTCCTCACCCCAAAATCCCAGAAAATATTTCAATAACTTTAAAATGCATTTTAGAATAAAATCAAATTATTGTGGACAATCAGGAAATAACTTGTAAATACAAAAGTCCAACCAGAACTTTTTCACTTGCCATACAACATGTTGACTACTTGAGTCATTATTCAAGAGAGAATCAGATCACCACACCTCAAGTTATAAAGAGCATGAGAATGTCATGATTTCGAGTCACTGGTTATTCAGGACTGGAGTTCTCTATTTTTTTTTTTTAAATCATGTGATTGGCCACATAACTGCTATAAAATGAGTACTCATCTTTACTGAGCCTGTAGACAGTGGATTAAAGAGCTTTTCAAATGAGTATTGGTACACTGGCAAATATTTCAAACACATTTTTTTCTTCAGTGCTGAAGTTACTCTATGAGGTGGGTGTGGAGGTGGGAAAACACTCTGATTCTATTAAAGGTGGCTTCAATTTATCTACTTTGCTCTTTGTCTGGAGCAATCAGAGACCCATGTGACACCTTCAGCCCACCCCATGTCCCTCACCTCTCCTCCTTGTGCTCTTTTCTCCCAGATGCCAATTGATTTATGATAGGAAGGCAGGCAGCTCCCGGTGTAGGAGGTGGAGATTAAACTGGTTTGGAGGGCAATGTTCTCCCTCCAAATGGGGTCAGCGGGAGTTGGCAGTCCCCTGCCCAGGGAGAGTGAGGTCTGTGATTGACCCCGATGGATCTCTGAGCTGCGGGCTATGTCATCTCACTGAAGCTCTGATGGACATTCAGTCCTTGGTTGCCTCAGCCCTGCCCAGGCACAAAATAGCATCTGGATTTAGATGCAGGTTTTATCTCCTAGGAAGGTAGAAACGATGGCTGCCTACAGCGTGATGGCCAATCTCCATGTTGCCCTACTTTCAGTCATTGGTCATGGCACCCCCAAATACAATAAATTTTAGCCTTTCATCAATGGAATTAAAGTTCTTTATTTTATTTCTCTGGAAAACAAGAACGTGTTTCCTTCTGTGATTAGAGCCAATCACCTTGGGAAGTATGATTTCTTAATGGTAAATGGTCAATCTGTCAAGAACTGTGAAGAGTCTGAGATTATACGCTACTTGCAAATGAACAAATGAGCCTGTTACTGTTTTATGGCCGCTGGCAGAAGGCGCAAGTCTTATGGCTCAGAGACAAAGGACTTTATCACTCAGAGCATAGAAGGCCGCATGAGCCTCAGGTTCACGTTAACTCCTCTTACCCCACAGTCCCACACAGCAAGCTGAGTGGATGCTGCACACGCAGTAGATGTGCCTTATAGCTGAGAAACTCCAAGTTTAAGGAACTCCAATCTTTTATAATGGGCTGCAAGCAAACCTGTCCAATCTTTGCACCCAAGAAGACAGTATCCTTATTATATAGGACAGCAAACAAATCTGCCCTCTATTCCATAGAAAGACACTATCTCTGTCTTCCAAGGCTGTTCACTATATAAACATCCTTGAAAAGATAATCTGGAAAAAAGGCAGCCAGTGCCTTTGCATGCAAAACTGCAGATATGTAAAAGACCTTAGTCTAAGTCTACCTTATTACAGCTGCTATTACAAAAATACCATAGACTGGGTAGCTTAAACAACAAACATTTATTTCTCACAGTTCTGGAGGCTGGGAAGTCCAAGATCAAGGCACTCACAAATTCAGTGTCTGTTGAAAGCTCACTTCCTCTTTTATAGATAGCCGGCCTTTTACTCTGTCCTCACATGGCAGAAGGAGGGAAAGAGTTTTCTGGGGTCCCTTTTATAAGGGCACTAATCTCATTCATGAGGGCTCCATCTTAATGATGAAATCACCTCCTAAAGACCCCACCTCCAAATACCATCACACTGGGGATTAGGTTTCAACATACAAATGTTTTTCGGGGGCAGGGGGTGGGGACACAAATATTCAGCCTATAGAAAGACCCATGAAGAACTGTCTCCCAACCCAACTCTATTTATCAAGCCCTCAGCAAGACCACAATCTACAGACTCCGCAGTGGTATCTTATCTCACGTTGAATGGTATAAAGAAGGCAGTGTTTTCTCCCTCTTAGTAAGAGCGTTTCAAAAGAGAACCATTTGGAAGTTTTGATTTGGAAGGGAACAAGAAACATGATACCAGCAGTGTACTATTCTTTTTTTTTA
Organism: Physeter macrocephalus; assembly: GCF_002837175.3. Classification (NCBI taxonomy): domain Eukaryota; kingdom Metazoa; phylum Chordata; class Mammalia; order Artiodactyla; family Physeteridae; genus Physeter; species Physeter macrocephalus. The sequence goes on from NC_041218.1 coordinate 92,459,061, forward strand.
AACATCTTTATTGGAGTATAATTGCTTTACAACAGTGTGTTAGTTTCTGCTTTATAACAAAGTGAACCAGCTATACATATACATATATCCCTACATCTCCTCCCTCTTGTGTGTACTATTCTTTTTTACCATTCTCCATCTCAGGGCCTTGCAACACTACAAGCCCAGCTGTTAACCAGATGCAGTCACTTGAGCCACAGAAAAGTGTGAAAATAAAAAGATTAGCATTATTTCTATGGCAGTGTTCACATGATTATTATAGAAATGATCAGCATCAGCGTAATACTATATTTATTTTGTTCTTGCATGTTGTAACCCCCTGGGGGAAAGTATTTGAAAAAGGTTAAAAATGAAAGTACAAGTTATGTATCTTTGCTAGAAAGTAGTGAGAAATGGGTTAGATGAAACTATATTGAATGGAAGAATGTATCAATGAAAAACAGAAATCTACAAAAGAGAGAGGGTGACGGAGAGAGAGAGAGAGGGAGAGAGAGAACTACAGTATGGTAAATTTTACTATGAAAATGGGTTTCAGGATCCATATAAAAACTGTTTCCTAAAATTCAAGATGCCATATGTCATCAGTTAATTCTGCTTTTAAACAATTACATATGGTTCTGACCAATTACCTTTAATTTTTCACAGTTTGAATTATTCGTTGCCTTCATGGTATAACAGTCATAATAATCAAACTGAGCGCCAGGGACATTATTGTATATCTCCTCAGCATGACCTTGGGCCTTAGCTTCCTCATCAGTAACATGAGGAGGCACACATGCTTTCCAGCTCTCAAATGCTATATACCCTTCAGAGAAGTGCATTTAATTTATTTCCTTATTATCCCCATTATTAAGCGCCGAATACGCATATGCCAGAATGGACCATGCATGCCTGAAAAATTACCAGGAGGAAAATCACGACCTAAATTGGTGAAACCCAGAAAATGTGAACAAATTCACATGAATTCCTAGAGGTTATCTAGTTTAGTGCTGTATGTGTATTCCCTTTCTGTCAATATAACTTTAGAGAATTCTCCAACTCACCCCCAGAAGCGTCCCTTCAGAATCCAGTGAGTGAGAACACACTTAACACAAAACAACCAGTATGAATTCCATAATGCTTTTAAAATGAAAATCTATTTCATTTATCACATGTATCTGAAAAAATAATAAACAATTCACATCACTAATGTGAAGACAATGCTTGGGGTATATATTATCTTACAGACCCACTGCAGGAACCAGTGTCTTTGTCCTCTCACCAACCCCACCCCAGTGGGCTTCAGCCCCTATGCCAATAACTACTCCTTTACAACCTGCCACCACAGAATAATTTTAGAGATAAAGAGACTTTAATGAATACAATTTCCAGTACCCTTATTTTACAGGATATTAGCTATGGAGTATTAGAAAATTATCAGTAGCAAAACTAAAGCTAGAACTCAGGTGTCCTGATTCCTTATTTCATTGCTAGTCTGGAATATGGCCAATCATCCCCTTTGTAGTAGACGCTACGGGTGCCCTACCCAGACCCCATTTACCTGGCCAGAGCCTCCATCCTCCAAAACTGCTGTGAGTGTTGGCTGCTAACAGCTCACAGTTGTACCCTTCACCTGAGAGTTGCCTTCAGCAGAGCTGAGTTGCCTGGAAATGTCCATGAGGATTATGCCTCTCCCCTCTCCTCCATGGGCAGCCAGCAGGCAATGACTGACTGATGTAAGAGCTTCAGAACTCCCTGTGGGGTCAGGCTGAGGTTAGACTTTAGCTGAACTCATATCCTTGCCCAGCTTCTTCTCCTGCCCTATCCTGCTTCCCTGGTCTCCAATAGGTCTCTCCGGAGAGCATGCTCTCAATGAATCTCTTGCACAAGAATCCCCATTTCAGGCTCCGCTTCCAGAGGACATGACCTAAGACTCTCACTTTCAAAAACAGACCTGACACCCCTAGAAGCCATTCCATTCTGTCTTGGGACAGCTTTGATCGTTAGAAAGGTTTTTTTAAAATTATTAATATATTAAGGTCACATCTGCCTCTGTCATTTCCACCCATGGTTCCCTGTAGAATTAGTCTCAACCCTTATCCACATGACAGCTCCTCAGATGTTTGAGGGGGGGAAGGACATTATGTCTTCCTTAAATCTTTTTTTCTAGACCGTGAGGGTAAAAAAGAAATTTTTTAAAAAATCACAGACTCAGGATAATGTCTGATAACAAAACTGCATGGAGCAGAACAATGGAACATCAACCAGAAGAGAATTTGAAGAAGGCTACATTCAAATCCCCTGGGGAAGTGTGGGTTGGGGGAGAAGAACCCAGGATAGAAGTGAGGAGGAGATCAAATTTCCCCGCAAAAAAAAAAAATCAGACAGAAACTACTTAAAACCAGACACAGTGAGTGGCTGCAAGAATCCCATGGAAGAGACATCTTATAATTCTCAGGAGAAGATGTCATAGAAGTAGGTCAGGCAGAAACTCTAGAACTCAAATGTGTCAATGTACACAGCATGTATACACTGAAGATTTTTAGATAAGTAATGGTAAATACTATTGCAGAATCATCAAGACTTATTAATGAACGCGGAAAAGACAGTCTCTTCAGCAAGCGATATTGGGAAAGCTGAACAGCCTCATGTAAATCACGAAGTTAGAACATACCCTCATACCATACACAAAAATAAACTCAAAATGGCTTAAAGACTTAAATATAAGACATGACACCATAAAACTCCTAGAAGAGGGGGCTTCCCTGGTGGCGAAGTGGATGAGAGTCCGCCTGCCGATGCAGGGGACACGGGTTCGTGCCCCGGTCCGGGAAGATCCCACATGCCGCGGAGCGGCTGGGCCCGTGAGCCATGGCCGCTGAGCCTGCGCGTCCGGAGCCTGTGCTCCGCAACAGGAGAGGCCACAACAGTGAGAGGCCCGTGTACCGCAAAAAAACTCCTAGAAGAGAACATAGGCGAAACATTCTCTGACATAAATCATACCAATATTTTCTTAGGTCAGTCTCCCAAGACAATAGAAATAAAAGCAAAAAATAAACAAATGGGACCTAATCAAACTCATAAGCTTTTGCACAGCAAACGAAACCATAAACAAAACAAAAAGACAACCTATGGACTGGGAGAAAATATTTGCAAATGATGTGACCAACCAGGGCTTAATTTCCAAACTATACAAACAGCTCATGCAACTCAATAACAGAAAACCAAATGACCCAATCAAAAAATGGGCAGAAGATGTAAATGGACATTTCTCCAAAGAAGACATACAAATGGGCAACAGGCACATGAAAAGATGTTCAACATCGTTAATTATTAGAGAAATGCAAATCAAAACAACAATGAAGCACCATCTCACACCAATCGGAATGGCCATCGTTAAAAAGTCTACAAATAGTAAATGCTGGAGAGGGTGTGGGGAAAAGGGAACTCTCTTACACTGCTAGTGGGAATGTAAATTGATGCAGCCACTATGAAGAACAGTATGGACGTTCTACTAAAGTAAAAACAGAATTACCATATGATCCAGCAATCCCATTCCTGGGCATATACGCAGACAAAACTATACTCGAAAAGATAGATGGACACCTATGTTCATAGCAGTACTATTCACATTAGCCAAGACATGCAAACAACCTAAATATCCATCAACAGTTGAATGGATAAAGAAGATATGGTGTGTGTGTGTGTGTGTGTGTGTGTGTGTGTGTGTGTGTGTGTGTGTGTAATAGAATATTACTCAGCCATAAAAAAGAATGAAATAATGCAATTTGCAGCAACATAGATGGACCTAGAGATTATCATACTAAGCAAAGTAAGTCAGAAAGAGAAAGACAAATACCATACGATATCACTTATATATGAAATCTGAAATATGACACAAATGAACATACCTATGAAACAGAAAGAGACTCACAGACACAGAGAACAGACTTGTGGATGCCAAGGGGTTGGAGAGGGAAGGATTGGAAGTCTGGAATTAGCAGATGCAGACTAGTATATATAAGATGGATAAACAACAAGATCCTACTTTATAGCACAGGGAACTGTATTCTATATCCTGTGATAAACCATAATAAGAAAGAATATGAAAAAGAATGCGTATACGTATAACTGAATCACTTTGGTGTACAACAGAAATTAGCACAACATTGTAAATCAACTACAATAAAATTTTTTAAAAATGTTTAAAGACTTATTGATGAGATGCATGCCTGAAATACAATAAGGAATATGACTTGTTCAAAGGAAAAAGGTTTCATTGAAGGGATAAGATAGGAAAATTATGTGTCAGAATGTCTACATTGGAGTACATTGTTCTATATCAGGCATACATTTCATTTTTAAAAAAAGAATGTATACATTCCCATGGAAGTTCAAAATCTGAGGGTAGAAGCACTTAAGAGAGAATAAATTCTGAAATAAAAGTACTATCTTTAAGGGAGTATGATATTGATACCCAGCCAGATGAAAGAAATTAGGTTTAAAAATTCTGAACAGCATTTGTGGGTGCCTTATAATTGAAAATGTGCTTTCTCACATTTTCTTTTACTTCTAACACACTCACAGTAACCGTAGCAGATGTGTAATGTTTTACCACCATTTTCTGGAAGTTATGTGTGATGGACTGACCATTTCCAAATCAACCAACTCCTAAGTGGTAGATCCAAGGCTTGAGCACGAGTCTTCTAACTCTAAAGTCTATGTTCTTGCCACCTCACCATGATGGCTTCTAACACACACATAGCAAAACTACTGAAGCATTGGCCATCTGGACTCTGTTGGTGGTCCTATGCTGTTAACAGCATCTTTAATTTCCAAAGGTTGCCATGTACATCACCACAAATTGGGTGGCTTAAAACAACAGAAATGTATTGTCTCACAGTTTGGCAGCTAGAAGTCTAAAATCAAGGTGTTGTAGACTCTAGGGAGGAATCTTTCCTGTCTCTTCCTAGCTTCCGGTGTTTGCTTGCAATTCTTGGCATTCTTTGGCTTGTAGACACATGGTTCCAATCTCTGCCTCCATCTCCACGTGGCGTTCTCCCTGTGTGTTTCTCCCTGGGTCCAAATTTTCCTCTTCTCCTAGGGACACCAATCATACTACATTTAGTACCCCCACCCTAACCCAGCCCAGTATGACTTAACTTGATTATGTCTGCAAAGACCCTATATTTCAATAAGGTCCTATCCACAGGTTCCAGATACATGTGAATTTGGGGAGACACATTCAAGCCAATACACAACAGAACGAGTGACCTGTTCTTCGCTTGTGTTGCTGACAATTTTCCCTCAGAAGGGAAAGGAAGAAATTTTTTAAAACTTCTGTTCCGGATTCCAGTTTGACCAACAAGAAAGAATAAGGCATCAAATGTAGAAACAAGGAAGCCTTGGGAGAAAGCGGCCTTGATATTTCACAACAGTGAAAAAGGTAATGGTCAGCCCTTCAGAAAGGGGGCTTCGAAAAAGATAAATAAAATAACACTGCCCAAGGGAATATATTTACAAGAGGGATGTAGATTTTAAAAAATGGGATTCCTTCAGCATTATAGAAAATGGATACTGTTGAGAAAGAAAAATATGCTGCCTGGAAAGCAAATGTAGAAAGGATCAATAGTCTCTCATAACTGACCGTAAGTGAGGTCCTGAGCTTGAACTGAAAAAATAAACAGCATAAATATAAAAGTGGCCTTTGAACAGAGAGCTCTCAGAGACGAATTAGAAGAAGCACTGGATCTGGAGTCACAATACTTCAAGTTCCTATGGCCCAGAGGGTTCTCTGATGAGTTCAGAAAGATGGATAGATGTGGACAGTCATGGGTGTGAGAAGAGAAAGGAAAAAAGAACTATTTAGAGCACATAATATGAGAACGTAAGAGGTCAAAATAAGTTAGGACTGAGATAAACACTAAAGACAACAAGAAACCCATTTTGCTTTTTAATCTCTGTAGCCAGGAGAAGATCAGAGAAGGAATAGCCATGCTCTATCTCAAGCAATATAAACTTAACAAATAATAGCACAACCAAAGAACCAATCAATTTTCTGCTTTATCAATTTTCTGTATAATCTCTCTCATGGAGAATGAACATCAGTTGTGGAACAAACATTCTTGAGATAATTAAAATGTACAATAGGAAAAGAGATAGTAAGAGAGTCTTCACCCATTTCAAATGAGTTCAAAACTTCAGTTACAAATTCTATCCCAAACTATGGAAAGAATGTGCAGATGAGATCAGACAACTGCTGTGGAGAAAGAAGAGTATAAGAGGTACGCAGTGGCTGGAAAATGTTTCAGCTCCCAAACGGGTGAAAGGGTGAGATTTGTATATAAATTAGTGAGCCTCATGCAGATTCCAAGCAAAATTCTAGAATGCATGATCTGTAAGCAGTACATGGTAAGGAAATACTTACCACTGGCAATGAGTGTGAATTCACTAAGAACCAGTTATGCCAACCTAATCTCATTTCCTTTCTTTGATTTGGTTTGCCGGTGTGTCAGAGGAAGGCATGAATACAGAATGTCCTGGTTTTAACACAGCATTTACCAAGTCTCATGGTGTGTTCCTTTTATTATTAAAATGGAGACATGTAGGTCGAGGGTTAGGAAGATGACTGGGTGGCTTGCTTCATAGTTAGGCAACTAACATCACCCAAAGAGTGCTGGTCAAAGGCTTGGCTTCAACCTTGAAAGGGAACTCCAAGAATTTGTGATTTGCTCATTCCTGTTCAACGTAGTAGTCAAAAACACGGAGATCAAAGAATGCGTGTTTATGAACACCTGGAAGACAAACTATTTGGTAGAGAAAGCTAATATACCAGGAGATAATTCAAAAATAGCTCTTCATGTAGAAACCAGGACCCAAACAAAGAAAATGTAAGATATTTGGAATAAATGTGAGGTCCTCTGCTTAAGCCAAAAAAATAAAGAGAATAATACCAAGAGCTAACATGTATTGAACACTTGCTATGCATCATACCGTCACATGCAGTATATTTGTTTAACCTCACAATAACCATATTATAATTAGAATAGTTATAATCATTATCATTCACAGAGGTCAAGGCTCAGAAAGGCTAAATAACTTTTGCAAGTTATATAGCTAGCAAGTGGTGGAGCCATGTCTCAAATCCAGGTCTGTCTAACTTCAGAGTTTGTGACCCACTTTCCTATTCTCATCAAGGCAGGAATGGAGGAAATGTGGTACAGACTTTTTCGAGTTTTAAGTGAAAACCCCTAGACAAAAAGTATCTAATATTGCATAGTAGCCACTCAATAATGTTATCTTCTTTCTTGCCATAATATTGAAAATTTAGAAGAATATTTTAAGAATCATATTTTAAGAACTGGTGAAATCCATGTAGCTCAAAATGAAAAACTAGGGCTATCATTAAAAATTACACAGAGACAGATTATTGTTCAATAGGATGAACTTTTTTCTCTGTTGGGTCTGCTCAGGCATGGAACAAACCACCTTGCCCTGGAGTGAGTCCTTATCAGCCTTTCTCAGGACTGTCTGAGAAGCAGTGCTTGAGTCAGGAGGAGAAATCACTAGGTGACTTCTCAGAGTCTTCTGAAGCTAAGATTCAATAAAGAAACTCCAAGCTAAAGAAGTTGTAGTCTAAAGCCTAATTCTCCTATTCTAACTCTATCAGGGGAGCATGAAACCCTTGGAGCACTTCACTTACTGTCTTTCATTTATCCTTAGAGTGTTTCTTGGAGGTAGAGCAGTCATCAGTATCCCTTCTTGATTTGACTGGAAAATGGGAGTGATTCCATAGCCCATGCGTGGCCAGGCAGGATGGAAAGGCAGTTCCTGCAGGCATCCGGTAATCTTTCTATGACCTCACTGCTTTCCCAGCACCGATTATCTCAACAGATCTTGCCAAGATTTTTAAAGACCAAATAAAAGTTAATTTTGATTCTCTCTTTGAGAGAATTATATATATATATGATATATACAATTATATATCATATATATATGATATTTATAAGAAAACACATTCAAGAAAAAACTTGATAGGGAGCTACAATTTCAAAAAGACCGGAGTCATATTTATTTCAGGATTTTGGTCATTCAACACCACTTTGTCAAACATGTAATCACGTGATTTGGACCTCCATACACGTGGTTCTGTGCAAATGCATCTGCAGCTAGTAAATAAGAGCTGTGTTTAAATGCAGTTTTGCAAAGGCAGTCCTGGGATGCTGGTGTGGGCATGGCATGGCATAGTAAAGAAGCGTAGTACTAGAAATCCAGGGTTGTATTCTAACCTGGCCCTGCCACTGGGCCATGTGACCTTGGGCATGTCAAGTAACCACTCTGCACCTCAACTTCTTGGATTCCAACATTTATAAAGAGCTTGAACTACACTGATCTCTAATGTTTCCTCCAACTTGTAACATCTCTAAGTCATTGTCTATCAGGAAGCCTAGCTTACTTGTGATGGTATTTCCTCTTTCACAGAGGAACTGGTTGAGTTTACAATCCTGCTGATGTTTTTAAAATTCTATTGGAGTATTGTTGATATTATATTGTGTTAGTTTTAGGTGTACAGCAAAGTGAATCAGTTATACATATACATATATCCACTCTTTTTTAGATTCTTTTCCCATATAGGTCATTACAGAGTACTGAGTAGAGTTCCAGGTACTATACAGTAGGTCCTTATTAGGTATCTATTTTATATATAGTAGTGTACATATGTCAATCCCAATTTCCCAACTTATCCCTCCCTACCCCCTTTCCCCCCTGGTAACCATAAGTTCGTTTTCTACATCTGTGACTCTATTTCTGTTTTGTAAATAAATTCATTTGTACCATTTTTTAGATTCCACATACAAGTGATATCATATGATATCTATCTATCTATTTATTTATTTATTTATGGCTGCATTGGGTCTTTGTTGCTGTCCACAGGCTTTCTCTAGTTGTGGAGAGCGGGGGCTACTCTTCATTGCAGTGCGTGGGCTTCTCAATGCGGTGGCTTCTCTTGTTGCGGAGCACAGGCTCAAGGTGCACAGCCTTCACTAGTTGTGGCACGCAGGCTCAGTAGTTGTGGCTCACGGGCTCTAGGGCGCAGGCTCAGTAGTTGTGGTGCATGGGCTTAGTTGCTCTGCAGCATGTGGGATCTTCCCGGACCAGGGCTCGAACCTGTGTCCCCTGCATTGGCAGGCAGATTCTTAACCACTGCACCACCAGGAAAGTCCCTATCTATTGATTTTTAATATTTCATACCCAGGTCCCATCAGCAGAAACTCCACATGTATATTGAGCCTGATTTTAGCAATATTTTTCTCTAAGAAACTTAACCAAGTAATTTTTTTTGGTTGGAATAAATTTAAAAATAGGAATATAATTTTATAACTTTTAAATTGTATTCATGTATTTTGATTTAGCAGTTTGCTTCCCCACTGCCCAAAGAATTCAACAACGTTAAAATATGCTGTTACACAAAAGACTCATGGGGGCAGAACACTCTCTGACATAAATCGCAGCAATATCTTCTTTGATCTACCTCCTAGAGTAATGAAAATAAAAACAAAAATAAGCAAATGGGACCTAATTAAACTTAAAAGCTTCTGCACAGCAAAGGAAGCCATCAACAAAACGAAAAGACAACCCACAGAATGGGAGAAAATATTTGCAAACAAAGTAACTGACAAGGGATTAATCTCCAAAATATACAAACAGCTCATGCAGCTCTATATCAAAAAAACAAACGACCCAATCACAAAATGGGCAGAAGTCCTAAACAGACACTCTTCCAAAGAAGACATACAGATGGCCAAAAAGCACACGAAAAATGCTCAACATCACTAGTTATCAGATAAATTCATATCATAACTATAATGAGGTATCACCTCACACTTGTCAGAATGGCCATCATCAAAAAGTCTACAAACAATAAATGCTGGAGAGGGTGTGGAAAAAAGGGAACCCTCTTGTACTGTTGGTGGGAATGTAAATTAGAAACAGCCACTGTACAGAACAGGATGGCAGTTCCTTAAAAAAAAACAAAAATAGAACTACCATATCATCCAGCAATCCCACTCCTGGGTGTATATCTGGAGAAAACAGTAATTTGAAAAGATATGTGTACCCCAGTGTTCATTGCAGCACCATTTACAATAGCCAGGACATGGAAGCAACCTAAATGTCCATCGACAGAGGAATGGATAAAGAAAATGTGGTACGTATATACTATGGAATATTAGCCATAAAAGAGAACAAAATAATGCCATTTGCAGCAACATGGATGGACCTAGAGAGGATCATACTAAATGAAGTAAGTCAGGCAGAGAAAGACAAATATCATATGGTATCACTCATACATGGAATCTAATTTTTTTTAAAAACGGTACAAATGAACTTATTTGCGAAACAGAAACAGACTTACAGATATCGAAAACAAACTTCTGGTTACCAAAGGGGAAACATGGGTGGAGGAGGCATAAATCAGGAGCTTGGGATTAACATACACACACTACTATATTTAAAATAGATAACCAACAAGGACCTACTGTACAGCACAGAGAACCCTACTCAATATTTTGTGACAAGCTATATGGGAAAAGAATCTGAAAAAGAATGAATATATGTATATACGTATAACTGAACCACTTTGCTGTACAGCTGAAACTAACACAACATTGTAAATCAACTATATACCAATAAAAAAATTTTAATGAAAAAGAAAAGACTCATGGGGGATTTAATAGCAAATTCCATACTTTGCCACCCATACACAGTCACCCACTGTTCCAATCTGAGAACTATCTCCATGGACCTCCAGCCCATATACTGACTGGTAGTTGCTCAAGTATCTCCATTTCATACAGCCCCTTCACACTCATTACCAAGCCCATGAGTAGATTTCTAGTGAGGATAACTCCTGGGAAATGGTATGAAATAATGGGCATAGCTGAAACAAAATAACCTAGATGAAAGTAAAACCCCCCTCCCTATCGTGTCCCCCGGGTCCTCCCTACCTCATACCCTGGCTGCTTCACTGCCTGGCTCAGTAGGCCTGAGCTTATGGCCCTCGCTGGCCTCCCGCAGGTGAGCCAGGGGGAGCTGGCACCCCGCTCCTCGGTCTCCTGAGGGCTCCCAAGGCCCTGCTGGCCCCCTGACCCTGACTCTAAACACCCAGGCCCCAGTGGTGGCCAGAACTGTTCTCACTGCACTGACCTATCTATCCTCAGACACCCATTGTCCAGACACCTCCTCCAGGCAGGTTCTGTTGACAATAAGTGTTGGTTTGCAAAAACAAATAAACAGAAAGATATTAAGTATAAGCTAATAACCTTGAACTTTTAATTTCCTTTTTTTTTTTTTTTTGGCTGTGCCCCACGGCTTATGAAATCTTAGTTTCCCAAACAGGGATCGAACCTGGGCCCCCAAACTATTAATTTTTTAAAAGAAAAACAAACCAAAAAAAAAAAAATGGTGATTCCATCTCACTCATTTTATCTCACTCTCCACTAAGAAGAATGTTCAAGTTTTACTATCAGACTGGGGACTCAAATTAGGACATCTTTCTAAGGATAATTTCCAGAATGTCATGACTTGGTAAAGTTAAGTTTTTTGCACATTTTGATTTCTTGCCATAAATACAGGTAGAAATCAAGTAGTCAGAAATTTCCATCACTTTAAACTAAAGTGACCAATTACTATATAACTTGTTTAATATATTTGTTTATAAGATTTTCTAAATAAACAGGAAAATATTAGTGTTTCTTTGGATGAATTTTAACAACTGTCAATGACAAGGTTTTTTTGGAGAGACTTTGGACCTGTGAGGAGTCCAAGAATGTTTATTTTGCTGTCATTCTGTAGTCACTGAAATATATCAGTTCAAAGAATTGTCATATGACAGCAAGTGGCTGGATCTTTTTGGGTTTAAAAGCGGAAAGTAGTTTTGGTTTCTCCATCACCGTCTTATCAGTAGCTACCTAATCTTGCTTTCTGATGTTATGCAGGAAATGGATGTTTTTAGATAACAAACTCATACATGCTTGCTTTTTACCTCCTTTGATCCCTCACCTCTCTGCTGCTTTGTGATGTCAAAACACCCCAAAGCTTTGATTCGAATGGTGTCAAAACATAAAGACACGCAGGACTGAATCAGCTCATGAATCCTCAAATTCAAGTCATTCCATCTTAGCCACACATCCAGCACTTGTGACTCAGCACAGTGACTCACAGGGCAGGGAAGTGAGAGCCACCCAAGAGTTCTTTTTTATGCTATCGGCTGTTTCTGAAGAATTGTACAGATCTGAATTCAAAGTGTGCCTTCAAAGTACTTAAATGGACTTTTTCTTCCCTACAACACGTTAGAAATTATAAAATCAACCACCTTCAGAGCAGTTTGCTCACTAAAATTTAAAAAGGGGGCGTGTTTTTAAAATTTACTTCCAACAAACAGCTACAGAAAACACTTTATTAAGTTTATTATTATTTTATTAACTGCATAGTTTTCTTTTCTTTTTTCTTTTTTTGGCCTTGTGGCTTGCGGGATCTTAGTTCCCTGAGCAGGGATCAAACCCAGGCCCCAGCCGTGAAAGCACCAAGTCCTAACCACTGGACCGCCAGGGAATTCACTTAAATTCAGAGTTTATTAACCATATTGTTAACCCAGCACATGTTACCTGAGTCTGGTGGGGTTTTTTTTTTTCTGATTTCCTCTTCTCTCATCCCTTTGCTCCACTAACTGGACCCCAGTACCCCCTTATACAGCTCCCTCCCCCTCATCACCACCCCTCCACATCGTCCCCCCTCTACCGCTCAGCCCTAGAGAGGGCTGCCCCAGGGCTGTAATAATCCAAGAAAGCTCCTGGGATTGCAAATTTAAGGGGGTCAGGAAAGCCTTACACAGAGAACCTGGAAAGACGGAGTAGTTCATGTGAATCCATCCATGGGTTCCAAGTAGGTAAGAAATTGGCTAACAAGTGTCAATGGAAAGTGCTAAAATTCACATCTCTTCCAAGCAGCCAATTCTCTAAAAGAATTACCTTCTTTTCAACAATTTGTTCACTCCATATTTGTCCTGCCAACCTTTCCATTGTTCATGATTTCACCTTTCCGTTGTTATTTTCCTGAGCTTTGGCCAAACCTCATCACTCAACGCATCCAAAAGAACTGGAGTAAGTTCCATTGTTCATCTTTGTATGTGCTGGGGGTCACCAAGAGAAAAGAAGAAATTCACTAACACTAGAAAACAAACTTTTAAAAGATCTACTGCTAATCAGAAAACCCAAGCAAACAGAGGGAGATTCCACAACCAGACGGTGTGATACAGCTGCACAGCCTAAGGGCCTCGTTCCTCTTTACTGCTGATGTATGTGCCCACATTTTTTTTTTTTTTTTACATGTCACCTGGTATCAGTATGGACTTTTCTGGAACTTCAAACAACACGCATAGACCTAAATCATGATTTATAAACGTAAAAAGCAGCAACAGGGACTTCCCTGGTGGCACAGTGGTTGAGAATCCGCCTGTCAATGCAGGGGACACAGGTTCGAGCCCTGGTCCGGGAAGATCCCACGCGCCGCGGAGCAACTAAGCCCGTGCGCCACAACTACTGAGCCTGCGCTCTAGAGCCCGCGAGCCGCAACTACTGAAGCCCGTGCGCCTACAGCCCATGCTCCGCAGCAAGAGAAGCCACCGCGATGAGAAGCCCGCGCACCGCAAAGAAGAGTAGCCCCCGCTCGCCGCAAGTAGAGAAAGCCCGCGCGCAGCAAAGAAGACCCGACGCAGCCAAAAATAAATAATTAAAAAAAAAAAAGCAACAGCTCATTCTTCCCAAGAAGTGCTTCTATAACAGGTAAATGAAACAAGGAGTTTTTGCTTCGCTCTCACCCTAAATGGTGGCTTGTGATTCTGTGGAAAAGTGATCAGTTCCCAAGGCAGGAGGGACACTAGAATAACATCACAGGTGAGGCCTGTCACCACAGTCACTTCACGTTACAGCAGCCCTCTGTTTTCATCAAGGGACGAGGGCACACATGCTTTTAAAAAGCACATTTTTAACATGGGCAGATCCTGACTCTCACAGATCCCGATCAGGCACCGACATGGAGGGTGAAATCATCCGGTCTGCCTGCCCTGCAGACGCTGTACTTCAGCGTACCCTGGTTCCTCTCTGTGACAGGGCTCCGTGGGGAAGAAGGCAGCTTCTGTTGTTCAGTACTTTACAACAGCGACTGAGGATTTTTCACTGACTTGTGCTTAGGACTGAACCATGCTCAGTTGTGAACAATTAAATTACACGTTGACCTTTGCACCACAGGCTTCAAATGGTGTCCAGATAAAACTGCAGAGTGATTCTGGCATCAATTAATTATCTTTCTTCACAACACTCCCAGCCAAGCGGGCTCTCCTCCTTTTGCAAATCCATTTTCTTTTGTTTCCAAGTGCTAGGTAACCCTCCGTTCATTCACTCACCAAATATTTACTGAGCATATACTAGGTATCGACACTGTTCTAGGCTCAGGAAAGAATATAAGCACCAATAAAAACCATGGAACTTGCATTCTACCAGGGTGACATACAGAATAACCCATGGGGCTTCCCTGGTGGCGCAGTGGTTGCGCGTCCGCCTGCCGATGCAGGGGACACGGGTTCGCGCCCCGGTCCGGGAGGATCCCACATGCCGCGGAGCGGCTGGGCCGGTGAGCCGTGGCCGCTGAGCCTGCGCGTCCGGAGCCTGTGCTCCGCAACGGAAGAGGCCACAACAAAGGGAGGCCCGCAGACCACACAAAAAAAACAAACAAACAGAATAACCCATGAACGTAATAAATAAGTACATCATATAACATGTGAAAATCTAAAACATGCTCTAAAAAAAATCTAGTAGGGTGAGAAAGATCCAGGATGCTAGACAAGGTCTGAAATTTTAAGCAGGGTGGTCAGGGAGGCCTCATTGAGAAGATGACATTTAAGCAAAGGTTTGAGGGCAATGAGGGAAGAAGACATGGGGTGACTTGGGAAAAGGGCAGGTCAGGCAAAGGGAGCATCCACGGCTGAGGTTATGAAGAGGATGGGTTTTGATGTGTTCAAGGAAGAGGAGGAGAGGGAAAAGGAGGGAAGAGGAGGAGGGACAGCCAGGAAGGTCAAGGTGGTTCCCGGACTCAGCAGGGCCACATAAGGACTTTGGCTTTTTCTCTGCGTGAAGCAGAGAGCCTCTGTAGGGTTCAAGGAGAAGAAGGACCTGATCTGGCTGACGTGTCACATGGACCACTCAGCTGCTGCCTTAGAAACAGGCTGCAGGGATGGGAGAGTAGGCAGAGACTGAGCCATCATCCGGGCAATGTGGTGTGGACCAGTGGTCGCAGTGGGGGTGGAAAGAAGGGCTCAAACTCCAAATACCTTCTGCAAGGGAGAGTCTACACCAGTCCCTGGGGACTGTGAGAGAGAGACAGGCTGACCCCGGGGTCCTGGCCTGAGCAGGTGAGGATGGAGGACCAGGTGCAGAGGTGAGAGCAAGAGCTCAGGTTTGGCTATGTCAAGTAGAGACATCCCAGACATCCAAGTGAAGAAACTGAGGAAGCAGCTGGGCATCAGCTTATCCTTCCAGGGAAAGATCCAGGCTGGAGACATAAACTTGAGGTTTGGGTCATACTTAAATCCATGAGACTGGCTGAGATCACCCAGGGAGTGAGTGTAGACGGAGAAGACAAGAGGTCTAAAGTCCAAAGCCCTGGGCCTCCCAGAGGCTGGGAGAAGAGGAGGTGCCAGCCGAGGAGACTGAGGAAAATGAACCAGTGAGATAAAAGGAAAACAGTGCAGCGTCCTGGAAGATGAGTGAAGAAAGTTGCTTCTAGAAGGAGAGTGATCAACTGTGTCAAATGTCACTAACAGATCATAAGAAATGAATACCACCATTGACCATTAGCCATCCCATCTTAAAGGTTTTGGTAACCTTGACATGAGAACTTTGGGGCGAGGGGTCAAAAACTTGACTGCAAAGGATTTAAGAGCGTGCAGAGAGAGGAACTGGAGACAGATGCATAGACAATTCTTCTGCGGAAAGCAGCAGAGAGAGTAGAGCTACATGGAGAGAGCCACTAGTGGACGTGGTGTCTAGAAATGTTTTTTATACAATTAATAGAAGAGAAATATGAATACGTTTGCAGGGTGATAACAATGGTCCAATAGAGAAGAGGAAATTGATGACAGAGGAGAGAGTGTTTCCCGGCAGCATTAGGAGTCCACTCAGCGTTCACGTTCATGAATTTTAAACGAGAAGAGTCCACGTGGCTATTTTTCTCCGGCCACGTTTGGCTGTCCAGGTTCAAGCACTAAGTAGGTGCAGAGCTTGATTTCCCCAGGGTGTGGCTTAACCAAGAAAGTTCAACGAAGTGAGAGTTGCAATGAGTGGGCAAGGGAGTGATTCTAGTGAGATAACCGTGGCACTGGAGCTGGGTCCGGAGGGCGGAGGGCGTCGGGAAGCACACAGGATACGAGTAGAGGTCCTGGTGGAAGTGAAGGATTCCTGGAGATGGGATGTATAGGTTACATGTGCGTCCTCTCAGATTCTATAGGGTGAAGTCCTAGTATCTCAGAATGTGACCTTATTTGGAAATAGCGTCACAGCCAACGTCATTAGTTACATTAAGGTGAGGTCGTATTGGAATAAGGTGAGCCCCTAAATCCAACATGACTGGTGTCTTTACAGAAATGAAGATTTGGACACAGACACACACAGGGAGAACGCCACGTGAAGATGAAGGCAGAGACTAGAGTGATGTGTCCACAAGCCAAGGAAGACCAAGGGTTGCCAGCAAAACGCCAGAAGCCAAGGGAGGAGGCATGGAACAGATTCTCCCTCACAGCCCGCAGAAGGAATCCACCTGCTGACACCTTGATCTTGGACTTCCAACCTCTCGAACTGTGTGAGAAGAAATGTCTATTGTTTAAGCCACCCTGTTTGTGGTGACTTGGTACCCAGCCCTGGCAAATAGGGTGCCAGAGGGTGCGCACTGGGGAGAGAGGAGGTGGGGTCAGAGAGTGGGGTGCATGTAGGGCGATTATGGAGGGCATACAGGGATATGGGCAATGACGGTCTGGAGGGACCATGGGAGAGACGGAAGGTGAAGGGCCAGGGGAATGGCGAGATTATCTATGTGCATAATGAAACTGCCAAGAGTCAAGACAGGAATAGGACTGTGGCCACCAGGCAGGAGCACAGAGGAAGGACCTTGAGATGGTGGATGTCAGCAAAACGAGAGGAACGGTTGACATTACCTGACGACCTGACATTCGAGGCAAGACGTTTTTAGGGAGGAAAGAGAATGATCCAGAATTGGCAATGAGGAGTGAAAAGGAAATGCATCCCATCTCTAAGTCTCGTGGCACAAAACTGTGGTGGAGAAAACCACGGTCACCACGTGACAGGAATGCAGGAGAATAGGAAGACAATGTTTTCAGCAAAGAGCCAGGTCTCCATCAGAGCAAGATGGTGGCGGGAACCTCCAGGGATGAGGGTGAGGCTATCGGGTTTTGCTAAGAATGGACTGTGAGCTTCAGCAGGCCCAGAAGAGGGCAGGGTTGAGGGAGGGTAGGAGATGTCCCCCTCTATGTTCATGACTAATGCTGATCCAGTTGGACTAATTACTTCCTTTGTCTGAAACCTGTATACTAGCCAGCATGTTAAATATAATAAAAAGCCAATATAATAAATATTCAGTTTCCAGCTGTAATTACTCAAACACTTTTTCTCAGAGAACCCTCATCACCTCCATTTTCTGGCTGTAGCTAATTCTGTTTCAGTACCTGCTTCCTTTTTTTTTTTTTTCTTGATTTTTGGCTGCATTGGGTCTTCGTTGCTGCACGCGAGCTTTCTCTAGTTGGGGCGAGTGGGGGCTACTTCGTTGCAGTGTGCGGGCTTCTCACTTCGGTGGCTTCTCTTGTTGCACAGCATGGGCTCTAGGTGCACGGGCTTCAGTAGTTGTGGCTCGTGGGCTCTAGAGAGCAGGCTCAGTAGTTGTGGCGCACGGGCTTAGTTGCTGCGTGGTATGTGGGATCTTCCCGGAACAGGGCTCGAACCCGTGTCCCCTGCATTGGCAGGCGGATTCTTAACAACTGCACCACCAGGGAAGCCCAGTACCTGCTTCTTACACAGCTAAAAGCAGTAGTGAAGCTTGGCTTTTTTTCTGGGACTCATAGAAATCATGGCTGCTGCGGCTGCCCGTTCCTTCCCTGAAAAGCATTCTTTCTCTTTGCTGCAATGGAGATGGGGTTCAGAGGAAGAAGAAACCAAATTCCCAGTTGAGTGTCTCCTAAGGGACTCCTACCATCCTCTAACATAGGCATCATCCTGGCATCCTCTACTCTGTAGTTACTTTGGGGATCTCTGCAGCTGACATGCCCTTTCTCACAATAGCCCAGAATTGATCGATTTCATGCCCACTTAGGATGGACCACAAAAGGGCAGTCTTTATACCTAATTTACAAAATCTCACTGCAACTTTACAAAAGCTGAGGGTTGCATCTTCATGGGTCATTCATTTATTCATTCAACAAATATTTACTAGACAGCGGCAGGAAATCATTAAGCATGGTGTCAATAAACAAACTGATATGTAATATAAGATCCAGTAGTGACAAGTAAGATGAAGAAAAATAAAGCAGAGTAAGAGGGTAGAAAATGCATGCAGGAGTAATATGTTAGTACCAGTCAGTTTTCCTTTCTTCACGTCTACAAGGTAAACCCCTATCGCACTGCAACTGATTTCAAATGATTTCAGAGGATTTCATGCAGCTGGCTTGTTGTTCTGTCTGGGACATCAGAGGCTGTAAAAAGTCACCACCACCCACAAGTGTAGCATCTTCAGCTTTGTTGATCTAGAAATCCAGCTTTGCCCATTCACCCAAGGAGGATCAGACTCTGGGGAGCTGTTTCCAGCTAATCGTACAAAAGGAGACACTTCTTTAAATCAGAATGTTAATTTCTTGATCTATAATAGGCACCATATCTGACCAGATGGCAGGCTCTGCTCTTTGCTCAGGCATGTCTTTCTAGCAGGGAAATCCTCTTAGAAAAACACATTATACTATATTCAAATGTTTGATTACCACGACAACCCATAGGGACCCTCCTGCATGGACCTGGGCCTGGAGGTGTGTGATTAGAAGAGCAGACTGTGATTTTGTGTGATTAGGAAAAGGCACCCTTCCTTCTGGTGGATGCAGGCCCACGTTAGGTTGACAAGGGGAAGGTGGGCTAGATTTCAGCCCCGACTCATTTTTTAGGGTAGGTGTTGTTGTGCAGTGTACAACCTGGACAACTGTATATAGCAGACCAAGTGGACAGTAAATTAAAACAAAAGTAGTTGGGTATCTTAAGGAATATTTCCATTAAAGTATGTGGTATGGGGTATCAAGAAGAGTGAATGTCATGAAATGATGCCTTTTACACCTGCCAGTCTGTGTGAAACACGTAAAAAATCAGTCAATGTTTCTTTCGCTAATCCACTTATAAAATAATTGATCCAACTGTGAACAGGACTTTTTTTTTTTTTTAATGGTTGAAAATATTTTAAAGTCATTCTGGAAAGTGTTCACATTTCCACACTCTATCTCACTGCAAGAAAAAGTTAGGGCAACTTCACTTCTGTGGGAGAGGTTGGAATCCCAGAGAGAAAGAGATTAGACAGCCTGGGTTTGCCCCTTCCTGCTAATAGAATTAGGCCGCACCGATCCCCCACCCAGTCAGAGGACCAGCAGCGGGCAGGCTCGGAAGGGCTGCATCAAGTTTTGTGCTGTCACACAGGTCTGACCCGCTCCCTCACTGGGCCCGAAGGGTGGCCAAGCCCAAGGTCACATTTCCTTTCCTTTCTCCTCCATTTGTCTTTCCCCGGTCCTTGGCTTGAAGGACAGTTTCTTGATCAGAAGAAATCGATTCTAAGGCGATAATCAATTGAAAACATTGATCAGGTCTGCCCTTAACATTCATGGGACATAAGGCAAGAATCCTATGAAGGCCCACAAACGTAAGACTTATACATATTTAGAAGTTATAATCCATGCTAACAAGCTGTTGTATATATTTAGAAGTTATAATCCATGCAAACAAGCTGTTGAATTAAACGTGTTCTATTCTTCTTCCTGATAAACGTACCTTCAAAGGGAAACTGAATGCCAGGCATAGGAAGGCAGCAGTACAGGGAGGGCCAGCTCCCAGCCCACAGCCCACACTGTCCCACAGCTAGCCCTCCATGCGGGGCTTCCTCCAGCTGCTAGCGGGTGTAGCAGCTCACACAGCCAAGCTCCATCCACAGCCCCACCAAGAGCTTCCCCCAGCCACCAGTAAGGCCGAAGGCTGCCTACAGCAGGGTGCGCCCTCTGGAGCTCAGACCAGGGAGGAAGCTTGTGTAGAGCCTGGAGCCGGCTCAGTGCCATGTGAGCAGAAAATTCTAGGGGCCCAGTACCCAGATGATGGTCTAGAAAGTTTGTCCTAGGTTCCAGCTGGTATATCCCCTTAAGCTCACTGATTTCCCCATCACATGGCCAGAACAGGGTCCTCTAGACCGAGGACCCGAAAGCAGGAGCCCTTTGGCCTGGATCTCAAGGTGGTACTGTCACTGATTATTTAATTTTCATCCTAGCCACTTCAATTGTGCATCTAATCTTCTCAAAATGTGGTCCAGAAGAAGCCTGTTAAAATGTAAATTCCTGAGCCTTAACCCAGACCTATGAATCAGATTATCTAGACGTTGTTTCCAGGAATCAACATGTTAAAACACTCTTCCTAAATGACTCTTAAAAGTTGAGAACCGTTATCAAACAGCTAGGGCCCTGCCTTTCACATGGAATCCATCAACTCTATCCCCCAAAAGCTGGGCCCCTGAATGAGCTGATGAACTGCTCTCCATTCTAGAGACGTTACCATCTAGACAACCCTGTTGGTCTTCAGAAGCTAAGGCCAGACGCTTCAGCACAGTGTTAGATAAACACTGCCCACACTGTACTCTCCACTTCCAAGAACACCAGTACTTAATTCCTGGCAAGTTGCAGTGTAATTGAGTAGGCTGCAATTTCCTTATCGCCAGCTTCCTGGGAACACCATGATCTCTTGATGAGGATCCTGGAAACATGCATGGTTTCCCAGTGGCAGTAGGGCAATTTTTAAATTATCATTAAACTCTGTGTGTTTTAATTACTGTCACCCTTTCCTTTCACCCACCATTCAGCAGTCATTGGGCACTTTCTGTGTACATCACCCTCAGGGTAGAATCATCCAGGCAGAACAGAAGCCATGGGTTATGAGCTACCAAGAAGACTTTGGTTAATCTATAGCAGAGACTGCTGTCTGCATGGCATGGCTTTCTATAGTAAGTGGCATGTGTCTGAGAGAGGAAAAGAGGCTTTCTCCTTTTTAAAAAATTTTAAATACTAGAGGTTTAACTTTAAATATCAAGATCCAAAGCCCATGGATTCAGAGAATCTTATACATAAACCACTGATGGGAGAAGAATGTAAATGCTGACTAAAAGTAAGTAAAAATGTAATGAATGGGGGGGCGGAAATCACAGCAGATATATGACTGGGATTCAGACCCTGGTAAGTCCCTGAGAAAGTCCCCAGCTCCCCATCCCCAAAAACAAGTTCTGAAGAAGACAAGGGGAACAACAGGTTAGATATCCAGATAGAAACCCAGATGGGACCATGGAGGGCTCTGAAGGAGAAGGACCAGAGCCTGGCTTCCTAGTGAGATGCATGCTTCCTGAGAGTCTGCAAGCTTCATAGCAAAACCCTATGTCTAACATGGCACCTGAGTGAGAGATGAGCAATTGTCAAGACAAACAGCCAAGCAGATGGGCCTCAGAGAGCCCCGCACACCCCAGCAGGGCACAAGAGATGGAACTAAGAGGTGCTACATGCCTGTAAAGGGCACTCAGCACAGAAGAGGTCCCTGACTGGTAGAGAACTCAGAATATATGAATGTGACAACTGAAGGCCATGATGGGGTCAGAGACAACCCCGTTCATGCAGCAGGAAGACATGAAATGCCCAAGACTGGGTGGGACAAGCCACACCTCAGCAGAGGCCAGCAGGGACAGAAACTACCTCATCCCACGCCACCCCCTTGGTATAGCTGGGAGAAACGAGGAACGAGGATGGAGGGAAACTGGGTTTCAAACTTGAAGCAACTGAATCGTATTATTAAGCTTCTATTACTGCCATTAGAACTAGAAGGCAAAGTTAAATTTCATAACAGAGAAATAGACTACATATTTGCACACCTGGGTTACACAGTCTGACACTATAACATAGATAAAATATCCAACCTGCCACATAAGCAACAAATCCCTTGGACCTAGTCTGTTCTGTGTTTGGCTATTTCCAGACAAGTGTGTGTCCATTTTTACCGGCTTCCTTTTGAGAAGAACTATTTCTGGACTCTCAGATTCCTGAATTCAGATTCTGGGGCTATACCCCATTTGAAGCCCTATTTGAGGCTTGTCATACCATACACATCCTTACATATAGCCCTCAAACATCTTGCAAGTATGTGTCCTTGCCATGTCAGGGCTGAGATTTGATTTTACCCTGCCTACAAGCTAATAAGCTGACCTGTTACTATTTCATGGCTGCTGGCAGAAAACAAGAGGCTCCTGGGTCAAAGACAAAGGACTTTATTACTCACAGCACAGTCAGAAGCATGAGTATCAGTATACTTGCCTCTGTTCTCATTTGCCCTCAAGATGCACAGAGGCACTATGACGGGCCTTGATAGATAATAAGCAGTAGGTTTGTGTCACAACTGAGTTTGAAGAATCCATATTTTTATAGCAAACAGTAAGCAAGCCTTACCACTTGGGGGCTTTTTACCTGATCTCTCAAAGTTACCAGCTGCATAAACAACCCTGAGAAACAGTCCAGGTAAAAGAGTGGTCAGGGCCTTGCAGACTTGGTATACCCAGCATGATGTGTAGGAATAGAAGAGGCTCAAAGAGAACTGTCTTTCCCAACATACAGGAGAGGAAACCTAGTGACTCAGGACACAACATGGTCGTATGGGCAAAGTTCCAAACTAGGAGCCTGAAGGACCTGGGCTCTATCCTGTTCTGCCATTTAGTGGCCATATGATGTGGTCAAAACCTAATCCTTCTAGGCCATTACGTTCTCATCTCTAAGTCAAGAGTAATCACACGTGTCTTGCCCACCACAAATGGTTGTTATTAAGACCAAATGAGCTACTTTGTGTGAAATCACCTTATAAACTATAAAATGCTATATACACTAAGGAATTGTTACAATTATCACAAATCCTTCACCATCTTCTTTAAAAATAATTCAGATGACATCTACTTCTAATTTTTGTGCAGAGAAACATGGGATATAGATGAAAAATACTCAGAGCAGATGATCACTGACTTTCAATTTAAGATTATATTAAGCTCTAGCTTTATTCTGTGCTGTAAACTCCTTGAGGGAATCTTTTTTGCATGTTCATCTTTGCATCTCAGCACAGTTCCAGGAACATAGTAATCATGGGAATAATAATGGAGTCTTGGTCTCCAACATAATTAAACCCATCCGAAGAGAGAACCAACTTCAACATAAATCTGCTTTGTAAAGTTCATAAATAACAGATGAGGCCGTGTCTCAACGCGCTGGCCAAAAATTGAGAATTTTGATAACTGTGTACAATTTTGTTCTTTTTTGTTACTATTTCTCCTGCTCTACTTTTCGGTCACAAGAGCTCATATCAACAGCACACCCATGTCTGCCCTTCTCTATGCTCTAAATTTTCCTGTCCACTTTTTTCCCCATGAAGTCCATCACCAACAACTGTTAAAGCAGAAACTAACACACCATTGTAAAGCAATTATACCCCAATAAAGATGTTTAAAAAAAATAAAATAAAATGCAAAAAAAAAAATTGTAAAGATTTGACACATTAAATTATTCGTCTTCAAACTTTTTTCTCTCATACTCCCTAAAAGAATTTTGAAAAGCTATGTATCCCCTACATTTTCAAGTAGATACCTAAAATATTTCATCATAAATTCGAACAGCTTCATAATGGAAAAGAATATTAAAAAGAATATGTATATATGTGTGTATAACTGAGTTGCTTTGCTGTACAGAAGAAATTAACACAACATTGTAAATCAACTATACTTCAAAAAAATTTTGAACAGCTTCAAAAAATGTATTTTCTAGCATATTGTAAATATTGAATTTTAAGTAAAACTTGTGCCATACCTTGTATCCAATAGACCCTAAAGGCCAAAGCAATTTGATAACCATCCTCACTCACTTAAAAATTCACAGACAAAAAAAAAAAATTCACAGACAAGCTATTTTTTGACAACTGGAAATTTTGTATCATACCTTTTTCTCCTTGATCTCATATTTTCCCAAAAGAATCTTACTAATGTAATATATTTTTATATTTGAAAGATTTTATATGATCACCCTATTAACTTCTCTACAATAACAGAAATAATTGTCCATAGGTGGAAGTTTAAACATTGTAAGTTTGTATTTGTAAAGTCTTCTGGATTGAGCTATCTTTACAATGATTTTTAGTATAAAATTGAACAAAGAAATATGAATGTATAACATATTTTGAGAAATAATTATAAAGCATAGCAAGTAAGGCTTTATTGGACAATTGATCTAAGCGGATGGATCTTTTTAACAAGTTCCCGTATCTTTGGCTGTTACTGATAGAATGACACAGGATTCAGCATCCATTCTACTCCTATTTTTCATTTTTATAGACATATGTCCTGAAAAACTTGTTAAATTAAATAAGTAATGAGAATTTTAGGCATTTTCTTTCCTTTTCTTTAATTGATATATATTTTTTTTAATGTATCCTTATATATAATCCCACTCTACCCTTGATTCATTACCACAGAGCAATCCCTTCCCTGCAGTTTCTTTGATAAACCTGTACTGTACAAGCCTCTAATTTAATTTTAATTTTACAGAAATCTCCTTTGAGTAACAATTACTTGTACAATTCCACATTTCTATATTTTATTAAAACTTTAGTCTCAACGAATCCAACCAAACACTGTTTGTTGGCAAAAGATCTGACTTGAATCTCATGCCCAGTAAATCCTCATATAAACCCCTGAAACCCCACTCATTTCTCCCTACATCACACGTCCCAGTGACTCCTAAGTGCATGCAGGTCCCCTCATTCCCTTGCATATCTCCTCCCACAAACATGGCCCATGACCTCCTTTCTATGCGGCTGAGAGTTTACTGGGGTGAGTGATGTGGTCAAACCTCCTGGCTGTACATTTCCCGGGACACACAGAGACCAACCCCACAGAGGAGGTGCCTCCCTGACACCATCAATCATGACCCAGAACGCAAAAGGACACACCTGTCCCCACACAATCCAGGACCCCCAGCCTCACACAGTCACACACGAGGCACCACCAGAGCCAGTCACAAACGAAGCCACAGAAGGTGCCCTTGTGCTGTGACAGGAACACACATTCCAGTGCCTGCCGCCTCCTGAGCCTCTCTTCACCCACAGGTGTGGGAGAATCAGTGTGGGCAGGTCAGTTTACAGGTGATAAGACAAGAGGTGGATGGATCTGGAGTCTGTCATACAGAGTGAAGTAAGTCAGAAAGAGAAAAACAAATACGGTATGCTAACACATATATATAGACTCTAAGAAAAAAAAATGTCATGAAGAGCCTAGGGGTAAGACGGGAATAAAGACACAGACGTACTAGAGCATGCCCTTGAGGAGATGGGGAGTGGGAAGGGTAAGCTGTGACAAAGTGAGGGAGTGGCATGGACATATATACACTACCAAACGTGGGGTGGATAGCTAGTGGGAAGCAGCCGCATAGTACAGGGAGATCAGCTCGGTGCTTTGTGACCACCGAGAGGGGTGGGATAGGGAGGGTGGGAGGGAGGGAGATGCAAGAGGGAAGAGATATGGAAACATATGTATATGTATAGCTGATTCACTTTGTTGTAAAGCAGAAACTAACACACCACTGTAAAGCAATTATACTCCAATAAAGATGTTAAAAAAAAAAAAAAGACAAGCAGGTGCAAAGCATTCGAAAAAGACAAAAGGAGTGACTCGGAAGCCCTATTTTCCAACATTTCTGATGACCCAGCTCTGCTTTCACTGAAACAAAATTTAAGGAGTTGTTTCTCCCTCTGGTGCCTGGGCGCTTCTTGCCCCACTAGCTTCCTCATACTTTCTGGGTTTTATATCTGCTCTGACTGAAAATGCACACACAATACAGTGGAAGCAGTAGGAATTCATGTGATGCTGAGTCAGCAGAGGAGTGTGTAACTCACCTCATCCCAGGTCAGCACAGAAATCAGAGCTGGTTTATGGAGACCTCCTAAGAGAATGAGAACATCCTTCTAAGAGAGCTCATTGTGTGCCCAGGACAATGGAAAAAGGAGTCAGGCACACGGCCCTGGATAGAAGGACACAGGGAGAGTTGGGGAGGGTGGGCACATGTTGCTTCCAGGAAAGAATCTCTAAACATTTTCTCAGACATTCCCTCTCTGTCTTAGCCATGACGACCACCTGGAGTCCTTTTCAATACTGGCCTTCGTCTGTCTGAGCTGCTATAACAAAATATCACCCACTGGGTGGGTTATAAACAACAGAAATTTATTGCTCACAGCTCTGGAGGCTGGGGCAGTCCAAATCAAGGCACCAGCATTGTCCCCTTCTGGAGAGAGTTCCCTTCCTGATTTGTGGCTGGCACCTTCTCACTGTGTCTTTGCATGAAGGAAAGGGCTATGGAGCTCTCTGAGGACTCTTTTATAAGGGCACTTATACAGTTCATGAGGTCTCCACCTTCATGACCTAATCACCTCTCAAAAGTCCACATCCTAATACCATCATCTTTGGGGGTTACATATCAATATACTAATTTGGGGGGAAAGAAACATTCAGACAATACCATGGCCCAAGGTACATTCCACCGTACTTCAAAATATAAAATGCAGTGTTGAATTACCACAGACAGCATTATTCTAATCCTATCTCCACATCTCACTACAAATTCTTTTTTCTTCCTCCTCCTTCTCCAGGTTAAAGTAGGACAATGAGGCATTTTCCCATTCAATTAGATAAAAATATGAGCAACACCTACACACACCACTTAAGAACACCCAGAATGGTGACAGAATACCTTGTTAGAAACTGTACACCCAACCCTAATATGTTAGATCCTAAAAAATCAGTAGACCCTTTTTTACATGATTGAGAAGCTCAGTGACTCTGGCCATAAAAGGCTCATCACAGATTCCGCAGTGACCCCAGCCCTCTTTCCATCTTTGTCAGAGACTCCAGGGCACAGTGATTTGCAGTGAACCTCATGGCTCTGGTCCCACTCAGATACACACCCCAGCACATCCCCGCCTTCTACCTGTCCAGCCAGGGCATGAATGGGGCAGCTCAGGACAAGGCCGGGTGAGTACCTGTCCTGCCTAACGGTGCTAACACAGCTCTGAGTTCCTCTCCTGCTGGGGAGCCCTTCTCTCCTGTTTTCTGCCCTGAGGTTGAACAAAAGGAAGCACTCACCTTCCTGGACTTGGCTCCAGAGCTTTGTACAGGGAAGTGTCAATCAGGATGGGCCACAGTTATAGGGACAGGGTCCCTGGACCTCATCTCCCCACAGAGGTGCCATTATCACGTCATCTGTAGTATAGGTGACACTGTCTGCATGGAGAGTTTGGGGCATCTCCAATGAGGAGCAAATCTTATCCCTAGTGCAAATCACCCTCATCCATGTCTGGGGATTAGTGACAACTCCTGGCAATTATTGAGAAGATCTACATGAGCAGCTGAGCAGAGGGTACAGAAAGTTTTTTATGTTCCCAGTTGGAGAATCCAAGTTTAGAACGAAAGTCACAACTGGGGGGAGGGGACACTCAAAGTGCACCAGGGGCTTCCTTCACTGTGTTTCCCGTTGGGCGTTTTCCTTCATGGTCTCACTTTTCCAAACTGTTCCAAAGTCTCTTCACCCTGAGCATTAGCATACCATCTGAAGGCTGGACTTTCCCCTGAGATGAAGTTCCACAACCCTTGATATTTATGGTGTCAGGTCTGTTTAATCTGGAAAATACCTCCTTTGAAGCCAGTGTTTCCTCCCTCAAAATCCTCAGGTCTCTGCTGTGTCCACATGACTCTGTAAGGAGATCATAATTTGTTCTAAGACACACACGGATCTCTCTCCTTGAGTCTCTCATTGGACCACCAGCCTGTCCTTGTGTTCTGGGCAGTTATTGCCAGGAAGAACCATTCTTTGAGAACAGCAGGAAGGCAGAGTGTGGGCAGAGAAGACACCTCCATTTCTCAAACGCACAGTCCAGAAGCCAAGATCTGGAGTCAGGTGAGTCTTCCCTTGTCGATGCACAGATTCTTTCCAAACGCCCACATCCCATTCTTGGCTGGACCCCACGTCCACCTCCCAGTAATGGCGGCCAGAGGCGAAGAGAGGGAATCCCAGGACACAAGTTGTATGGCTGAATCTCTCAGGTCAGGACCTTTTCTTCTGCTTGAAAAACCCACAACAGACAGTTTTCAGGTGCCCAGAAATGATGAGGCACTTGTTGGCTGTGTCAACATCCAAGGTCACATCCACTTGGAACTTCCGCATCCTTGGGTTCATCTGGAGGACAGCTCTCAGCTGGGGCCCTAACTCCTTAACCTTTCAAACCAGAGCTCAGAGCTTGAGAGCACACCTGAGGTCATTCTTTTGTGAGACCACAGAGCAGCTGGGGCACAATAAACCCTCCCATCAGGCTCCTTCTGCAGTGAATCGAAGCACTGGAAGCAGCAGACATATCCACATTTCAGGGTTTTCAAGATAAGTCAGGCAAACCATACATTTACTTCCTTCTTTCAAGTGTTCAGCCATGGGTCCTCTCTGCTCAACTAGGTCCAGCTGCTTCCCCTGACAGCTCAGTTCTAGGCATTTTCCTATGGAAATGCCACTGTGCTATTTGAATGCCTTCTTAATTATAAGTCAAAAAGAGCACAGTAATCTATTATCAAAAAATATATTAATTATCTACCTATTGACAACTTGGTTAGGTCCTTCTTTTATTTTATTGAAAGCAAAGAATTGAAAATGACCTAATTTACCAACAAAATTTTTTTTTTACCCAGTCATTAGAGTTCTTCACTTTCTAGGAAATATGACCCCAAAAAAGCTTATCACATGCTACTGATTATACTGTTCAACTTTTTCTCAGAGGCCTTGGGCTTATGGAGCTAAAATAGATGAAACTGGGGTTAAAAGCAAAATTGAAATTGTGTATTTTAGAGCTTTTCTTTATTTTTTTTTTTTTAGTTTATTTATTTTATTCATTTTTGGCTGGGTTGGGTCTTCGTCGCTGCGCGCAGGCTTTCTCTAGTTGTGGAGAGCAGGGGCTACTCTTCCCTGCGGTGCGCGGACTTCTCATTGCTGTGGCTTCTCTTGTTGCGGAGCACAGGCCCTAGGCACGCAGGCTTCAGTAGTTGCAGCACACGGTCTCAGTAGTTGTGGTGCACGGGCTTAGTTGCTCCGTGGCATGTGGGATCTTCCCAGACCAGGGCTTGAACCCGGGTCCCCTGCCTTGGCGGGTGGATTCTTAACTGCTATGCCACCAGGGAAGCCCAGAACTTTTCTTTTTGACTGTTAGCAAAGTCATATATTAATGTCACATTTCATTTTGTAAGGACACCTCAAAATGCGTAGTAAAGATATGACAGAAATACAGAGAGACGATGGAGGATATTTATTTGTATATAAGTGATTTCTTCCCAAAATGGGTTGAAGTCAATTATGTTTAGGTAATTACACATTTCACAGAATTGGAATCAGTACATTAACATTTTAAAGGGAAAGATTAATACTAATTAAATCCAGCTGGTTTTCTAAATGTGTAACATATTTTGCTTAGGTCATTTTATACTAGATTTGCACTTGGGGAAATTTTTTATTTGCTTTTGAAACTAAATAGATGTTCTACTTTTAGGAGTATAGTTTAAATATTTTCTGCAAATTGCCAGAGAAAAGAACTCGGTTGCAAATAAGTACATGCTTACAAAATGTACATTAAGTATTGTTGAGCATATTATTTAAAGTATAATCTGCAACATATTCCTGTTAAGGTGCTTAAACCTAATGCTTTGGAGCGAATTGTGTCCCACCGACATTCCTAGGTTGAAGACCTAACCACTCCCTACCCCCTGCCCACAGCGTGACTGTACTTGGAGAAAGGGCCTGTGAAGAGGTTAGAAAGGTTAAATGAGGTCATTAGAGTAGGTCCCTAATCCAACAGGGCTGATGCCCATATAACAATAGGAAGAAACACCAGAGCTCTCTCTCTCCTATGTGAGGACACAGGGACAAGGTGGCCGCCTGCAAGCCAGGAGGAGGGTCCTCATTAGAACCCGACCATACTGCCACCCTGATCTCAGACTTCCATCTTGAGAACGATGAGAAAATATATTTCTGTCATTGAAGCCCCCCAGTCTATGGTATTTTGTTACGGCAGCCCAAGCTAAGATACCTAATATGTACATGGTAGGATTTAATAAATGAGCAGAAAAGTGGTTGATGAGTGACAGTGAGCAGGAGATTTGTACCTTCATAAAAAATGAGTATGGATTTCATATTTTGTTAACTTTTATCAAAAGTTAATGAAAATGTTTCTCCTATGAATTTGAATAAATATTCGAGAGAACACAAAACACTAACTTACCTCTAATATATGTCTCTTATTAGAAAATAAAATGTTGACATGTTGGAAGAACATGTGGGTCTTTTCACCTTGATATTATGCAAATTTTACCAGTGAGACTAGACTAAAATGCAGATAAATGAGCATATTCTCTGACCTCATCCTCTTTACTGAGATGGTGAAACTGCAGAGAAAGGATGCTTCATAGCAGACTGGTATTTCCCAGCATGCTGCTTTCAAATCTTGAATATTTCAAGACAGCTAGCTAGCTAAGTACAGAAACCCGTCATTAGTTTGTCACCTTGGCAAATAACGCGCTGCCATCTTCCATATTTCCAAGAAATGTTCTGTTTACTCTGTTCTCAACGATTTCTTTCCTCAGGAACAATACCTCCTTTGCCAGTAGTGAAGACCAAAACAAACAAACAAACAAAAAAACCATCACCTCTCCCCTCCACTACGTAATTCCATTACAGACTTGAAATCAAAAACATCCTAACATACATCAGCTTACCTGTTTAAGGTATTGACTCAATCTGTCCAGGCTGCTATAACAAATTACCATAGACTGTGTGGCTTAAACAAGAAACTCTTATTTCTCACAGTTCTGGACCCCAGCAAGTCCAAGATCAAGAGGCCAGAAGATCTGGTGTCTGATGAGTCTCCTCTTCCTAGTTTGTAGATGGCTGTCTTCTCATTGTAAACCCATATGACACAGAGAGAGAGTGGGCTCCACTGTTTCTTCTTATAACGGCATAAATTGTATTCATCAGGGCACCGCCCTCAGGACCTAATTATCTTACAAAAGCCCAACCTCCAAATACCATCACATTGAGAGTGAAGATTTCAACATACGAATTTTGTGGGGACACATTCATTCCATAAGAGTTATGCTTTGCCTTAACAGAGATAAAAGCATAAGACACAGAAAGACATGATACCCTATTACCTTCAGTTCATGGTGTCATTTTGCTTAAAGAGGGCTCTCAAATACCTGTAGTTTGAGTTGCCTCTGTACAGTGTCCCAGAGGTTTCTATACCCAAGACAAAGTACCGTAGCATGATTTGGGTCGGATGAGATCTCTTCTGTAAGGCAAAAGAAGGGAAATTGTGGAAGGCAAGACAGAAAAGGAAAATCAGCCTGATGCAGGTGCATTTGTAAGCAGATGAATACAGAAAGAATACATATATAGAGAGAGAGAGAGAGAGAGAAAATTTGGAAATTGATTCTCTTGAAATTATCTGAATCTGTATACCTCTTGGAATGTCTTCATGCACCCCAAAAGCTATGCAAACCCCAATTTAAATGAAATATTCCTACTACTGCTAATAATTTTCATTTCAATGTACTAAGAGGCTACTTTAAGGTAAGTATTCTATTAGGTTCTTCAAATAGATCAGCTCACTTAAATTGTGTCCATCAGGTGAGAGCCATTATTAACCCCATTTTACAGATGAAGAAATTGGGACTCAGAGAAGATAAGTAATTTGCCCAGAATCTCACAGCTAGTAAGTGCCAAAGCCAAATTCAATCCTAGGTCCATCTGACTCCAGAGCCTGTACTTTGTGATAATCTTATGTGGCCTTGTATATGTGTTCTTGATTGACAGCAGCTTAATAGGTATCCCTCCTAGATAACTGGTACTCCCCAAAGAATAATTCTCTAATGGTGGATTTTCAGAACTATGTAGCAGAGCTTTTTTTTTTTTAACATCTCTATTGGAGTATAATTGCTTTAGAATGGTGTGTTAGTTTCTGCTTTATAACAAAGAGAATCAGCTATACATATACATATATCTGCATATCCCCTCCCTCTTGCGTCTCCCTCCCACCCTCCCTATCCCACCCCTCTAGGTGGTCACAAAGCACCAAGCTGATCTCCCTGTGCTATGTCGCTGCTTCCCACTAGCTATCTATTTTACATTTGGTAGTGTATATTTGTCCATGCCACTGGAACTTCCTCCCAGCTTACCCTTCCCCTCCCCGTGTCCTCAAGTCCATTCTCTACGTTTGCGTCTTTATTCCTGTTCTGCCCCTAGGCTATCAGAACCATTTTTTTTTAGATTCCATATATATGTGTTAGCATACGGTATTTGTTTTTCTCTTTCTGACTTACTTCACTCTGTACGACAGACTCTAGGTCCATCCACCTCACTACAGATAACTCAATTTCATTTCTTTTTATGGTTGAGTAATATTCCATTGTATATATGTGCCACATCTTCTTTATCCATTTGTCTGTTGATGGACACTTAGGTTGCTTCCATGTCCTGACTATTGTAAATACTGCTGCAATGAACATTGTAGTACATGACTCTTTTTGAATTATGGTTTTCTCAGGGTATATGCCCAGTAGTGGGATTGCTGGGTCATATGGTAGTTCTATTTTTAGTTTTTTAAGGAACCTCCATACTGTTCTCCATGTGGCAGAACTTTGAGAAATATTTTCATCAAAACAGTCTTCCCAGTGCTTCCTCAAATCATTAAATAAATAAATATATTTATCTTCTCTTGATACACATATTACCCTATTTTAATGAGGTTGCAATGGGGAAATCAAATATGAATAACAAATATGCATTCAAATTAAGAAAACTTGGGGCTTCCCTGGTGGCGCAGTGGTTGAGAGTCCGCCTGCCGATGCAGGGGACACAGGTTCGTGCCCCGATCCGGGAAGATCCCACGTGCCGCGGAGCGGCTGGGCCCGTGAGCCATGGCCGCTGAGCCTGCGCGTCCGGAGCCTGTGCTCCGCAATGGAAGAGGCCACAACAGTGAGAGGCCCGTGTACCGCAAAAAAAAAAAAAAAAAAAAAAAAATTAAGAAAACTTTAAATTATTCCAGGGTCTTTATTTTGCCCACTGTTAGCAATCCTCTCCTCATGTTTTCATAATTAAGGGACTTTGTGGTCACTGGAATTTTTTCCCCAAAAATACTCCCCCAAAGGATTAATTCTTTACTTCTCAGTTTGTGGTCTAAACCTGTGAATGAATCTAAAAATCCCTTTATTGATTAACCACATAGTTAAAAACTGAAGGTAATGATGACCATAAAGGGTACTGCTTTCTGCAAAGAAATAGACAAATTTATGGTACCTTAAAAAAAAAAGTCTCTTCTTAAACCTATTTCACACGTGTACACACACAATTTTCAGTGTAACTTTGAGTATTTCATAATGGAGCTTGAACTAATATTCAGCTACTTACTCTTTTTGTATTGAAGTATAGTTGATTTACAATGTATTAATTTCTGCTGTATAGCAAAGAGATTCAGTTATACATATATATACATTCTTTGTTAAATATTCTTTTCCATTATCATTTATCATAGGATATTGAATATAGTTCTCTGTGCTATACAGTAGGCCCTTGTTTATCCATTCTATATATAAAAGCTTACCTCTGCTAACCTCGGCTACTTATTGTTTAAGACAAATTAAAGCTGTTTTCTTGGGTAGAGTTGGGATCCATGTTTCTTCAGCCATATAAACATGTGAGAAGTGGCAAGGCATAGTGTGAAAAAGGCAGGTCAGTTCCCTACATTAGAGATTTAGGAGAGGAGAGTCAGCTTAATGATCTAGACTACAAACATCATATAGCAGTCACTGAGACAAAACAGCATCTCAGGTAAAGCCAGTTACACTACACTGCTGAGACACTGTTAAATGAGGTAGAGTGGGGAACCCCCAAATCTAAGGAATTTAGTAAGCAAAGAGCAGGAGAGAGAGACTGGGCTAGTTCTTGAGAGTATATTCCATGTAAAAAAAAAAAAAAAGGGTGCAAATGAACTTATCTAGAAAACAGAAATAGCGTTGCAGATGTAGAAAGCAAACTTATGGTTACCAGGGGGTGAGGGGAGGGAGGGATAAAGTGGGAGATTGGGATGGACATATACACACTACTGTATATAAAATAGATAACTAAATAAGGACCTACTATATAGCACAGGGAACTCTACTCAATACTCTGTAATGACCAACATGGAGAAATAAGCTAAAAAAAGAGTTGATATATGTATACATATAACTGATTCACTTTGCTGTACAGCAGAAACTAACACAACATTGTAAATCAACTATACTCCAATAAAAAATTTTTTAAAAGAGTATATTCCATAAAAATAATGAACAAATATCCACTACGAAACAATAACAATGTCATATTTTCATGTTTTGATTAAAGAAATTTTCATGCAAATGAATTCTTCATAACAGCCCGTGGAGTTTGTGGAGCAGATACTATTTTTATTATGTGGCAGAAAAGGAAACCCAGGCACCGAAGAGACCGGGTGAATTGCCCAGGGGCCCTCAGCTGCTTCCTGGCACAGTAATGACCAGACAGACCCCAGTCCAAGGGGGTCCCACTTCTTTCTAGTAATCTGAGACACTCTCTGCTTCCTCTGCCCCACCCTTCTAATGTCTAATATTTGTAATGGCTTCTTCCTGCCACTTCCGGTAATCCCTTCTCCATCTAGTCAATCCCCCTATGTCTACATCTCCCTCATTCCTCATTTTCATCAAAGGTA
The DNA here is from genome assembly GCF_002837175.3 of Physeter macrocephalus. NCBI lineage: Eukaryota > Metazoa > Chordata > Mammalia > Artiodactyla > Physeteridae > Physeter > Physeter macrocephalus. The sequence goes on from NC_041218.1 coordinate 92,494,265, forward strand.
GAGACCATAATTAAAATCCGTGCCCCAACATTCTGTTAGTGGTACCGAGGGCTGGGGACCCAGAAGTCCCCACTGCAAGAAGCTGAGAATTTACATGATCCCACATCAAACTACAACAATGAACTCTGTCAGTGCCCTTTTGTTCCTACTGATGGTTTATTACACTTGCACAGAAATAATGACTGGCCATTTTCTAGTAGCTGATCATCTAAAACAATGACTTTGCTTTGTATAGTCTCAACAAGAATAGGAAAAAATGCATTTGAGTATCTATACAGTCCTAAGTGGACTCTGGTTTCCACTGAATGGATTTAAATGCCTTGTCATTTTGATCCTGCATAAATCTTGCCATTTCTGGATGACGACACATATTTATAAACATCTACTACTGGACAAAAATTGGGCAGACATTTAAGTTAAAATTTTCAATTATGTTAAGTTCACCTCTCTACTTCTTTGCATATAATGGATTTTTTCACATGAACTCCCTATTTGGTCACGTCGCCCCTGTAACTGCCCAATGTTTAAACCAATGTCAAGTTGCAGTGATAATAATAGGTGGCATTTCTTGGAGTACTGATCTAAGTGCTCTGTATTTTCTCATTAAGCTCGCATAACAACCATATAAGGTAAGTACTCTACATTAATTCCATTTTGCAGATGCAGAAACTAAGACACAAGAGAGGTTATGGGACTTCCCCAAGGCCTTCCGGGCAGCTCAGGCATTTGAACCTAAGCAGTCTGGCTTCAGAGTCCACCTTCTCAATCCCCACGCTAAACTGTCTCTGATATTGCATGCTTATAAGTTCTATCTAACTTGTTTCATCACTGTATTCCAGCTGCTTGTGTCACCTACATGCCTACCATATCTTCGACCTCTTTGACTTTAAAAGTTAAACGAATTAACTTATAATGAATTATGAACTTAAACGTAAAATATAAAATGATAAAACTTGCAGAAAATAAAACCAGTAGAACATCTTTAGGATTAGATGAAGAGTTTTTAGACTTGACACCAAAAATCATGATCCCTTAAGGAAAACTTTGATAAGTTGGACCTCATCAAAATGTAAAACTTTTGCTCTGCAAAGGACCCTGTTAAGAGGATATAAAGATAAATTACAGACCAGGAGAAAGTATTTGCAAATCTTATATTCAATAAAGGACTCGTATCTAGCATATACAATATAAAGAGCTCTCAAACATCAACAGGAAGAAACACATAATCCAATTCACTCCAGTTAGAAAATGCACAAAAGACACGAACATACATTTCATTGAAGAGGATATACAGAGAGCAAATACAGATGTGAAAAGATGTTCAACATCTTAGCCATTAGGGAAATGCAAATTAAAACCTCAGTGAGGTATTACTGCATACATATCAGAATGACTAAAATTAAAAATAGTGAAAACATCAAATGCTGGCATGTATGCAGAGAAACTGAATCACTCATATTTCTGATGGGAACGTAAAATAGTAGAGCTCCTTTGGGTAATAATTTGCCAAAGTGTTATGAAATTAAACATACAATTACCATGTAACCCAGCAAATGCACTCTTGGGCGTTTATCCTAAAGAAATGAAAACTTGCGTTCAAAAACCTGTACAAAAGTGCTCATAACAGCTTTATTCATAATAGCCAAAAACTGAAAACAACCTAAATATCCTCCAGCAGGTAAACGGTTAAACAAACTGTGGTGTTTCCATACAATGGAATACTACTCAGAAATAAAAAAGCAACACAAGTTATATATACAGTAACCTGGATGGATCTCAAGAGAATTAGGCTGAGTGGAAAAAGCCAATCTCAAGAGATTACGTGCTGTATGATTTTGTTTATACAACATCTTTGAAATAACAAAATTCCAGAGATGGAGCACAGATTAGTGGTTGTCAAGTGTTACCTTGATTATGGTGATGTTACATGAATTTACACATGTAATAAAGTTGCACAGAGATAGACAGAGATACCCACAAACATACACACACACACACACACACACAATTGTCCCAGTACCTATTTTCTGGTTTTGATATCATACTATAGTTATGCAAGGTGTTGCCTTTGGGGGAAATGGACTAAAGCACACATACAACCTCCCTACACATTCTTTGTTACAATTTCCCGTGAACTTATAATCACTTCAAAGTAATTAATTTTTTTAAAGTTGGACAGTTAAGACCAAGACCTTAACCCTGAGGCACTCCACTAGATATCTCATTCCAGTTAGAAAAATGCTGTAATCAACACTATTTGAATAAAGATATTTCTATCAGCTGTAACTCAGTATGATCAGCAAGTCTTCATTTGACCATCTTAACCAAAAAAGATCAGGGGGAACTTTAATTGCTTTCCTGAAATTAAGATAGACTATGTTCACAGGCTTCCCGCAACCTACAAGTCTAGAAACTCTACCAGTGAGGTTACTAGCAAAACCAGTCCTTGATGAGGCCACGATGGGTCTGGGTGATGATTCCTTTTGTATGTGCTCATAAACCACATATAGTAATTCTTGAATTTGATCTGGGATTAATGAAAATATGAAGTCACCTGCCCTGATTTCCCCAGTTCCCCTACCTATTGGTTGGTCTTACTTCCTGACAGTCTTCCATTTATTTATTCATTCATCACACACTTATTAAGTATTCATCTTATATGCACTGCTGCTGCAGGGGGCCATCTGCCTTTCTCTATCCCATGGCTCCAGCTTGCTCTTTGCCTTTCTGTGGAAACAGAGGAGGGAGCAACTAATTCAGCCTAGAGGGACCAGGCATCTTCATAATGGGGGCATTTAAGTTGATTTACCAGGATTTTTTTTCTCCCTCGTCGAGAAGATTGAGTGGAAAAGCCCTCTTGAACGAATCAGCAATTCTCCTGCCAAGCAAATTCTTCCCAGTCTGTGAAAGATCCACTCTGGTATGTTACGCTATTATCCAAGAAACCTAATCTGCTTCTCTAAACCAACAACAAAAGCCAACTCTGCCTTCCCTACATCCTTTACTTCCAAAATCAACTGGAACGAAAAAATAAATGAAATGAAATGAAACGAAATGAAATGAAATGGAAACTCTATCTATGCTCTAAAGTCCTCTATTTTCTTTTCAAAACTCTGACAGATAAAATTCTAACTTCTTAAAGTCATGGAATTTTGTATCAGAAATAGATGTTAGAGGCGAGCCTCCTCATCAAAGAGAAGAAGAAGAAACAGACTTGGAGGGGTAAGTGCAGCAAGCCAAGAGTCAGTCAAAAGGGGAAAGCAGACTTTCCACTCCCAGCCAATGCCCCCACCTGCCACATTTGCTAAATATTGTCTTAGCGATGTTTCTTGGTATCACATCTTATGATAGCCACTCAAGAAAGAGGGCTCATTCCCTGATGGGCTAACTCAGGTCCTCCGTGACTCTTTCATGTTCCAGAGCACTGGGATGGGCTCCTTGAAGAAAACAACACCTGAGCTTCCTTCTTATTTTTTTTTTTAATGCCTGTCAGGGTCAGAGTCTCAAGAAGTCAACATTTACGAAGTCCCCCTGCCTGAATGAAGGAGGGAATCAAAGGGAATCCCACTGACTCCTCTTGCTCCAAATAAGACCAGGGAAGCCCTCCCCATGTTCCTTCCACATCCCCTTTGGCGGGAATGAAGAGGGGACCATTCATGCTTCTCACACTCCACACCACTATCTTCCTTGAGACCATCAGGACCAACCTCAGCATACTTTAACCCTGTTTATGTCACCACAAGAAGCCTAGGGCTCCCAGGGCAGCCCTTGTCCCCCGAACAGCTCTAAGAGCAGCGAGGCAACCATCACCCCAAACACATGCACACTCATACACACACAATCCCTATCACCCGTCTTGCCTTATTTTTTAACTTAGCATTTATGATCGTCTAACAAACCATATGCTTTACTTGCTTTTCTGTCCTCCTCTTCTGGAATAAAAGCTCTGTGAGGATAGGGACTTTTGTATGTTTTATTCACCGTTCTACCAGTGCTGCTGCTACTTTACAGGAGCTCAGAAAAAGTTTGTTAAATAAGTAAATCCCTGGGGCCATTCTTTAAAGTCTGAAAACAGACAATTCAAGGACCAAAGGATGTCTGAGAAGTTTGAGAGGGAAGCAGAGATGATTTGCAGCAACCGGAAAACTTGAAGAGAAGAAGGCTTCAGCCCTAACGATCTCCAGAAATGGCATCTATCACATGAAAGAACTGGTAACAGGGGGATATTCAGATGGCATACAGGGCCAGACATAAGTCAACAGCATGGCTTTGAAACAGGGAATAGAAATAACTTGGTACCTACTATGTGTCAAGCACTGTGTCATTAATTTATCATAATCACCATACGGAACGATCTTATTGTCCCCATGTACAGATGAAGAAACTGAGGCAAAGAGGAGCCTGAGAGCCACAAAAGGTAAGTGATGGAGTCAGACTTCAAACCGAAGTCTCACAGTTCCCAAATCCATGCCCTTTCCTCTCCCTGAGCCCACCTGACTTCTTTGCTGTAGGTATCAAGGCACCTCCCAAGTACACCTGATCCCAATCCATCAGTGGCTCCTCCTCCAAGCCCCAGATAATGAGCAGGATCTCTTAGTTCCCAGCTTGTGGTACAGAATGTGATCAGGCTGAAAGCCTGGGGGCTGTCTTCCTTTCTCTCTTTTCTATCTTCAGCCCTATCGAGATATAATTGATAAATAAAATTATATATACTTAAAGTGTACAACACGATGATTTGATATATACATACATTATAAAACATTTACACAATCAAGTTAATTAACACAACCATCACCTCACATAGTTACTCTTTGTGTGTGGTGCGGACCCGTCAAATCTCTTCTCAGTAAATTTCAAGCATGTGATACAGCATCATTAACTAAAGTCTCCGCGCTGTACGTTAGATCCTCAGAACTTACTCATCTTATAACTGAACGTTTGTACTCTTTAATCAATATCTCTCCATTTCCCCCACCCTAAGCTCCTGGGAACCACCACACCATTCTACTTTCTGTTTCTATGAGTTTGACTTTCTTTTTTAGATCCCATAGATAAGTGATTCCATGCAGCATTTGTCTCTCTGTCTGGCTTATTTCACTTAGCACCTTGTCCTCTAAGTTAATCCATGTCGTCATCGTAAATAGTAGGATTTCCTTCTTTTTAATGGCTGAATAATATTTGATTGTATATATCTACCACAAGAAAAACAAGTATGGAACCCAGTAGAAAGTACTTTAAAAGATTAAATTATTTTTAAAAATTTATTTATTTTATTTATTTTTGGCTGCGTTGGGTCTTCGTTGCTGTGCACGGGCTTTCTCTAGTTGCAGCGAGCGGGAGCTACTCTTTGTTGCGGTGCGCGTGCTTCTCATTGCAGCGGCTTCTTTTGCTGCGGAGCTCAGGCTCTAGGCACGCGGGCTTCAGTAGTTGTGGCACACAGGCTTCAGCAGGTGTGGCTCGCGGGCTCTAGAGTGCAGGCTCAGTAGCTGTGGCGCACAGGCTTAGTTGCTCCGTGGCATGTGGGATCTTCCCGGACCAGGGCTCGAACCCGTGTCCCCTACAGGCGGATTCTTAACCACTGCGCCACCAGGGAAGCCCTAAAAGATTAAATTATTAACTAAAGAAAAGTACGGTGAAAAGAGGTGGGAAAAGGTGTGGTTAGAATATTACCTACTGGTAAATTCTGTCAGGTTTTTATGAGTAGGATTTGATTAATCATTGCCAGACCTTAGGAGAACAAAGAAACTTTATATAAAAGCAGGAGAGAGGTGGTTTTATAACCAAGTCACATTAGGATAGTGAAGCACTTGAACGAATTGTCACTAGGGTTGTGAGCTCTGGAGAAACCTTCAAGGAAAGAATTTACGTCCTTCATCCTGGATGGTTCTTACTACCATCAGTGAGAGGTTTTGATCCAGATCAGATGGCCTCTTGCCGTTCCCGTCAACAGGTGAATCTAGGATTAATAATGGCCCCATAATTTTCACAGGACCCACTTGACATGCCAGCTGTTCAGAGCCGCAGTGCTTGCAGAATTAAGGTCACAGTTAATGACTGTGATTATCGTTCATCATTAAACATTAAGTATTATCTACAGAATGACATTGCTTAAAGGTACTATGGGCTTTTAGCCTTTTAATTGGAGAGAATCATCATACCCAAGAAATCTAAAATCTAATATGGACCATCAGATTCAGCAGGAGAAGAGGGAAATGAAAGCTTAAAACAAGAATAGTTGTAAGAAAGATGCTTATTAAAAATGAATGCAATGGGGAAGACATAATTCCTCGGCTTCTAGTCCTAACAAACGCCAGTGTTCTAGGTATCAGTTATTTTCCCACCTGCCCAGTAGGCGTCAGTATAAGACAGTGTTCCTAGAACTGACCAAGCTTTAAATCAGAAAAGAAAAAAAAAATTGACTGTCAAGTTATAAAATAGAAAAGACATAATAAAGATGGGCTACAGAAATTCCACAGGAGCCTTCAAATGACATTATTTAAAAACAGAGCTGACCTAAACAAAGTTTCCTCATGGGTGAGATGACAGAGTTGGACGAGGGGAAGACCCTATCTGGCTCTCATATTCCTTGTCAAGTCAGCAGGAATTCCGGGAGCGTCCCCCAGTACATCCAGCAAGACTCAGCACTTCCGTAAGAGTTGGTCACTGTTAACTAGTATAGCAACCAATAAACATTCCCAGGGAACATAGACAGCAATGTTCAGGTAGATGGACCCTCTTTAAAAAATAAATACCTTCCCTGCCTCTTTAAAAAATAGATACCTTCCCTGCTTTTACAATGTAAAAATAGAAATCCTGTAATCCACAGAAATATATCATTGTAAGGATTACAAAAATGAACCAAGGAAGGGAATTCCCTGACGGTCCAGTTGTTAAGACTTCGCCTTCCAATGCAGGGGGTTCGGGTTCGATCCTTCTCAGGGAGCTAAGATCCCACATGCCTCGTGGTCAAAAAACCAAAACATAAAAATGGAAGCACTATTGTAACAAATTCAATAAAGGCTTAGAAAACATGAACCAAGGAAAAAGAGAGGGGAATCAAAGGTCGAATGAGTGGCTTGCAGAATGTGTTGAGTCAGTCAGGGTGGGCTTCCTGGAGGAGCTGGCCTTTGACCTGCGATGGAAGAGAAAAGAGCCACAAAACCAGGGCTCCGCCTTAGCCCCACCTTTCTGTTCTACATTGTTTTTCTCCTCCAAATACAAATGTACTACACTCTGATAATAGGTAAGCAATAAAGAGAAAGTACATAAACAGGAATTATTTTTCAAATTCACAACATAAAGGTACTACTGATACTTTAAAGAAAAAATAGGGGGAAAGGGCATATCTCCTGAGTACCTAACACACACAGGATGTCACACAATCCTTACCAAAATCCTGAGATACACTGAATCACTTTGCTGTACACCTGAAACTAACACAGTATTGTAAATCAACTGTACTTCAATTTAAAAAGAAATCCTGAGATGTAAGTGGTATTGTCCTATTTTTAGATAAAGGATCCAAGGCCCACTAAAGTTATATAACTTGCCCAAATTATATGTAATTTTATGTGATTACTCTGCACCAGGTATGTGAATGCACTCACAATAATCGTATGAAGAAGTTACTATGATTCCCATTTTGCAGATAAGGAAATGAAGTCTTACTGATAATAAGTTCTTGCTTCCCCCAGGTCACAGACCTCCTAATTAGTCCAGCTGAAATTCAAACTCATGTGCTGCAAGTGGGGTTCTCTAGGAAGCAGACTCTGAAACAGAATTAAGGCTGTGGGTGCTTATTGGGGAAGGCCTTTAGGATTAGCACCTCTGAAAAGAAGAGACCAAAGAGACCAAAAGACTGGGAGGCCCATCTGAGTTGTCAGGCCCTGGGCCAGATAGCCAGGCCTTTACACACCTGACTCAGTCAGTCACTGGATGGGGACACGGCCTTGGCGGGGGGCGGGGGCGGCTCTCCGCAGCTGTGGCAGACCTGGAAGGGCTAACAGCTGACACCAGTCTGCTGTCCACACTCCTCCCCGAGGGGCCATCTGGGCAGCGCGTCTCCACGTCCAGCGCACTGTGTCTGTATCTTACTGCAGTGCATCATGTATCTTCTCCTCCACCACGGTGGCAGGGCCCCAAAGGGAGGCAGTCGACTTTGATGGAGTTGTCATCGTCGGGGTGCAGAGTGGTGAGCTCAGGCCCCAGGCCCCCCAGGGAAATGGGCACCAGGCTCTCACCCCTTATATATGCCTCAAATAGCATCAGCTAGAAAGCGAGAAAGGGGTGGAGGCTGACAGTGCTGACTCAACAGTAGAGTCGGTCATCAAATGCTTGTTGCTGATTGACAACGTCCAGGTGGCCTAGGAAGGGATGCATCAACCCACATGCAGACCCAACAGTTGATCCAGGAACTTCTGCTATGTGGTAACATCTGAGCTCCTCTCCACAGACGCCACCAGAGATGGCAAACCACCCCCTGGTGTCCCCAGCGCCGGTCTGCCCCGCCCTGGCGAGGCAGGCATTGAGAGGGCTGCTTTCCGTTTGGAAATACAGTCTGCTTGTGGTATCTCAAGCAGTGATTACGGGCAAACTTGCAGCCCAAGGTGGCAAGAAATTCTCGTACTTCTACTTGAATTCAGCGAAGAGCTGACTTGACAGAAGGCAAAAAGCAGATGAGCTTAGCTCACTCAGGGGCAGATGAGTACCAAGCCAAGGCAGCTTTCTGCAGTGAATTCTTCTGCACTGTCATCCTAGTTGTGCATGGAGGAGAGGCGGTGAGATTGCAGAACAGGAAACACGTTGCCTGGTGGGCCTGTGTCTGCCAGAAACCTCAGCACTGTCATCTCCTCGCTGTGCTACAGTCATGTCATTGCCTTGGACCAGCCATTCCTCACCCTGGAACAGCACCTCCCTTTGGCCTCAGTCAGCAAAACCCAGCCAATGCCTCGGTTCAAATTCTCTTCCATCAGGACTTCCCCGGTGGCACGGTGGTTAAGAATCCGCCTGCCAACTCAGGGGACACAGGTTCGAGCCCTGGTCTGGGAAGATCCCACATGCCACTAAGACCATGCGCCACAACTACTGAGCCTGCGCTCTAGAGCCCAAGAGTCACATCTACTGAGCCCACGTGCCACAACTACTGAAGCCCGTGCACCTAAAGCCTGGGCTCTGCAACAAGTAAAGCCACCGCAATGAGAAGCCCGCGCACCGCAATGAAGAGTAGCCCCCGCTCTTTGCGACTAGAGAAAGCCTGCGCACAGCAACAAAGACCCAATGCAACCAAAAATAAATAAATAAATTAATTAATTTTTTTAAAAAATTCTCCTCCATCAAACCATCCATTCACATCCTCCTTCAAAAGTAATTTCTCCTTTAATTCATTTGGTAGCTACCACAAAGCAGCGGGAGTTATAACATTTTAAATTGTGCATAAGAATCACCCCAAGTGCCTGATTAAGAGCCAGATCCCTTGGCTCTGAGCTCCAGACATGCTGATTCATCAGGGATGGAGAGGCCTGAGAGTCTGCATTTTCATAATCAGCCCTGATATCCCTGATGAGCTTGGTCTGCAAAGGGTACTTTGAGAAGAACTGGAATCATTATTTTAAAAGATTTCTTCCCTCTAAAAGAAGACAATGATGCACTTGCTGTGCATCTTCTTTTCCTCCTCTAAAGTGCATGTTTAGATGCAACAGGAGATAGAAACCCTGCCATATTCATTGGAATCTCTCCTACAGTATCTAGGGTAGCAGTTTGCATACGGTGGGTGCTCAAACATTGTTGGTTGGCCAGCTAAGAGTCTTTTTGGTGTCCTGGTTCTCTTTTTACTCTTCCAAATGATTTGAGGTTTGTAGGAAAGCCTACCTCTCACCCCTGCTGCGCCCCTATTTCCCTCCCGGGCTCCCTCGTGTTCCAAGACCTACCTAAGCCACTGAGCTCCGCCCTTCATCCCATGCGATCCGCTCCTCTTTTAGTAGATCTTTCAGCTGTTTAATGAGAGATTTTGGCAGGATTTTTAAAAATTCTTTATTTTATAAAAGATGATATTTTATTCTAACTTTTATTATATATTTATTTATTTATTTATTTATTTATTTTGCGGTACGTGGGCCTCTCACCGTTGTGGCCTCTCCCGTTGCAGAGCACAGGCTCCGGACACGCAGGCTCAGCGGCCATGGCTCACGGGCCCAGACGCTCCGCGGCATGTGGGATCTTCCCGGACCGGGGCACGAACCCGTGTCCCCTGCATCGGCAGGCGGACTCTCAACCACTGCGCCACCAGGGAAGCCCTATTCTAACTTTTAAAATATACATGTTCATTGGGCATATTTTAGAAAATAAAAGCATTAAGAAGAAAACTTCTCTGTAATCCTCATTTCCTCTTCAATGCACTTTTTCACACGCCTGAAAAGATCCCGCTTTCTGGGGGCTATGTCGACAGCCTTCCTTTTCCTTCGGCCCTCCCCCTCTTTTCCGAGAAGGCTGGCATATTATCACAGATTGAGAAGGGGGACTTGAGGGGAGCAGGGAATCTAAAGGCTGTTTTAAGTGAACAAAACTTGTTCTTCAATGTAGCCCCACCTATCAAAAATTAAACAAATATAAAACTAATGGGACAACTTTGACCAAGCACACTGAGGAGAGGACAGATGTTTGGGCAACAGCATTTTAGGGGTCTCAGTGTCTTCTTGTTGGCTTTCAGAATCCACTTAGCAAAACAGGTGGATGACTAAGAGAAGGTAGGGATAATATACATAATACTGACAATAAAATAGCAAACATGCATTACTTCCTATGTGCTGGGGACTGGAATAAACATGCATTACATGCATTCACTTTAACTTCACAGCAGCCCTATGAGATAGGAATTACTATTGCCACCACTTCACAAATGAGGAAAATGAGTCACAGAGAAGTTAAATAACTTGCCCAAGATCACACAGCTAGTAAGTGGCAGAACTGGAATTTGAACCTAATCAGGCTCCAGAGAGTCCATGTTCTTTTTTTTTTTTTTTTTTTTTTGCGGTACGCGGGCCTCTCACTGTTGTGGCCTCTCCCGTTGCGGAGCACAGGCTCCGGACGCGCAGG
>NC_041218.1:92505405-92508787 GCF_002837175.3 Physeter macrocephalus
GGCTCAGCGGCCATGGCTCACGGGCCCAGCCGCTCCGCGGCATGTGGGATCTTCCCGGACCAGGGCACGAACCCGTGTCCCCTGCATCGGCAGGCGGACTCTCAACCACTGCGCCACCAGGGAAGCCCCAGAGTCCATGTTCTTAACCACTAACTGCAAGTTAACTAGTGTGCCAACAATTATAACATTTTAATCATTTAAAGACCTTAAGTAACACTGCACTTGAACTTTTGTCCAAGGTCCCAAACATTCTAGACTGTTTTCTTGGGACATAAGCCTGCAGTTAAGCCTCAGTCAGACAATGGTTCCACTCCTAATTATCATGACCCAGTCCTGTCTGACAGAGCTAGCATGCAGCCTGCTTGAAGAGCCAGGGTTTACTTGAAGAAAATGCTTCATTTATTCCTGGACTTGGCTATTCCCCTGAATTCCTTTAGTCAACAAATTTATTGAGCAACTACTACATACCAGGCATTATTCTAGGTTCTTGGCCCCAAAGATGGGTGACCTGTGTTGTTTACCCATCACGGGAGGACTCAGCCTCTATGGATCCGTGGCCATGGATGGAAAGGAAAAGTGGGGATGGGTTGTGTGTTCATACATGAGAAGCTGCTATATAATAAGCAAGTTTGGCTCTAAAACCAGCATCCTATGTGACCAACAATGGGATATCTGAAGTATAACAAACCCAAGTCCTACGTGGGTGGTAAAGCAAGCATTCTTTGTTTTGCTCCCAACAAGAAGAGCCATAAATAAAACCACTGCCACAGCCGATTACCCATCCAGCACCCCATCTCCTGGCACTCTGAGTTGTGCGAGGATGGGTCTTGGTCCCATGGTGCTGATTTGCATAGCCATCTCCTCTTTCTAGTTTCACTGCCTTCTACAGTGAATATTTTCTCCAATTTGCCTAAGTATTCAATGCTTTCATGTGCTATCACCGAAATAGTCAACTAGTACAGTGAATGCCACAGACAAAGATCTGCCCTCATGAAATTTACATTCAAATGGGGAAGGCCTGCAAGAAACTAGAAACACTCAATACGATGTAAAAAGTAAATAATATATGTTAAAAGGTGGTAAGTGCTATGGGGAAACAGAGCAGGGAGTCAAAGATGCCAAGGTGGCAGAGGAAAGGGGTACAACTGTTGATGGGGGTGGTTCAGGGCAGGCCACACTGAGAGGGTGGTACTTGAGCAAAAACGTCAAGGAGGCAAGGAAGTTAGGTGTGAGGATATCTGGGGAAGAGCATTCTCGACAGAGGAAAGAGCTTGTAGAGAAACCCTAAGGTGGGAATTTGCCTGCGGAGCTGAGGAACAGAGACGAGGCCAGTGGGATTGGAACCAAGGGAGCAAGAGGGAGAATGTGGGGATAAGGAGGGAGGTAAGGCCTGCCAATCCTGCTGGGTGGCTTAGACCTCATGGACTGGCTCTTACTCTAAGTGGAACGAAGAGCCATTGCAGGGCTTTGAACAGAGAAGTGAATCAGGTTTTAACAGGATCTCCCTGGCTGCTTTATTGAGAATTGTCCACAGGAGGCTGAGGAAAGAAGCAGGGAGACCAGTTAAAGAGGCCATTGTAGTAACTCAGGCATGAGATGACGATGGCTTAAACCAGCACAGTAGTAGAAGTGATCAGTCAGGATGCTTGTGGAAATGAAACAGGAGGGAATGGAGCAGGGCACAACCTTTAAAAGAATGACATAGCCATAGGACATGACGAAAACCGGTTAGAACCAGCAAGGTCCAAGATGGCGGAAGATTTGACTTCCAGTGGACCTTGAGCCTCATTATACATTCACTGTAATACATTAGCATGCTAAATGACATGCCCACCAGTGCCATGACAGTTCTGAGGCCGACCATAAAAGGTCAAAAAGTGGGCGGTGGCCCAATTCCTGAAAATCCCCGCCCCTTGCCCAAAATAATTGGAATAATCCTCCCACTCATTAGCCTATGAAATTACACAGCCCATAAAAACTAACCATGCCATATTTTGGGGCCTCTCACCTTCTGAGCTGGCCCATGCTCTGTCTGTGGAGTGTGTTTCTCCCAAGGCCTCTCGCCTCCTGAGATGGCCCGCAAATCCAAGATGGTGGAAGATTTGACTTCCAGTGGACCTTGAGCCTCATTATACATTCACTGTAATACATTAGCATGCTAAATGACATGCCCACCAGTGCCATGACAGTTCTGAGGCCGACCATAAAAGGTCAAAAAGTGGGCGGTGGCCCAATTCCTGAAAATCCCCGCCCCTTGCCCAAAATAATTGGAATAATCCTCCCACTCATTAGCCTATGAAATTACACAGCCCATAAAAACTAACCATGCCATATTTTGGGGCCTCTCACCTTCTGAGCTGGCCCATGCTCTGTCTGTGGAGTGTGTTTCTCCCAAGGCCTCTCGCCTCCTGAGATGGCCCGCAATCTGTGGAACGTGTTTCTCTCTAAATAAATCCACGTCTTACCTATCACTTTGTCTCTCACTGAATTCCTTCTGGGACAAGACATCAAGAACCTCAGATTCACCAGAAACAGAAGGGAGAGCATATTGGTCAGAAGAAGTAGTTATGCAGCATTAACAAGACACCCCCAAATCATCAGCTTACAACACTTCATTGCCAGTGTGAGTCGGCTGGGGCTCTACTCCCTGTGACTTGGCTCTGGGTCCAGTCTGGCAGAGCTGCCTCTGTCTGGACCATTGCGGGCCATCACCTCCTGGGTCTTAGAGCACCCTCTGGAAATGATATCCGTCGCTTCTACCCACAGTTATTGGGTTAAAGCAAGTCATACAGCTACTCCTAAACTCAACAAAGTGGGGATATTTAATCCTGCAAGGAGGGGCACAGCCAAAAAGGAAACTGGATTATTGGGTGAAAAGTAATACTATTGGCCATAGAGAGCCAACAGAATTTCCTGCTGGATTGGATGTGGGGTGCGAGTGAAAGAAAAGTGTCAAGAATGACTTGAACGCTGCCGAAGAGACAGGAGACTTTTTCTTGCCTCTTTGCTTCCTGGGGCGCAAGGAGAGGGGATTAAGGGCACCGCGTAAAGGAGCTCCAGAAACGGGCGCGAGCCGCGGCTGTCGGCGCGGACAGCAGAGACGGGTGTGGGACGCTAGGGTTGCTGCTGCCGCCACCAAGAGGCCTGTGTGCGAGCACAGGTCACTCTCCACACCGCCCCTCCCGGGAGCTCGTGCAGCCCGCCACTGCCGGGATCCCGGGATCCAGGGACAGCTTCCCCGGGAGAACGCGTGGCGTGCCTCGGGCCGGTGCAGCGTCACGCTGGCCTCTGCTGCCGCAGGTTCGCCCCGCATCCGTGCCCCTCCCTCCCCCCGGCCTCTGCCAGAGCCCCCGAATCAGCTGCTCCTTTAACCCCGTCCTGT
>NC_041218.1:92509393-92510109 GCF_002837175.3 Physeter macrocephalus
CTTCCTTTCTTCCCTCCTTCCCTCCTTTCTTCCTTCCTTCCTCCCTTCTTTCCTCCCTTCCTTCCTTCCTTTCTTCCTCCCTTCCTTCCTCCCTTTCTTCCTCCCTGCCTTCCTCCCTTTCTTCCTCTCCTCCTCCTTCCTTCCTTCCTTTCTTGCTTCCTTCATTTCTTCCCTCCTTCCTTTCTTCCTTTCTTTCTCCCTTCCTTCCCTTCTTCCTTCCTTCCTTCCCTCCCTCCCTCTTTCCTTCCTTCCTTCCTTTTCTTTACTTTCTATTTTTTCTCCCTGTTATTTTGAGCTGTGTGGATTAAAGGCTCTTGACGCTCCAGCCAGGCGTCAGGGCTGTGTCTCTGAGGTGGGAGAACCAACCTCAGGACACTGGTCCACAAGAGACCTCCCAGTTCCACGCAATATCAAACGGTGAAAATCTCGCAGAGATCTCCATCTCAACACCAAGACCCAGCTTCACTCAAGGACCAGCAATGAACAGTGCTGGACACCCTATCCCCAACAAAGAGCAAGACAGGTCTACAGCCCCATCCATTAGCAGAGAGGCTGCCTAAAATCATAATAAGGCTACCAACATCCCCAAACACACCACCAGGCGTGGACCTGCCCACCAGAAAGACAAGATCCAGCCTCATCCACCAGAACAGAGGCACTGGACCCCCAACCAGGAAACCTACTCAACCCACTGAACCAACCTTAGCCACTTGGGA
>NC_041218.1:92514015-92524976 GCF_002837175.3 Physeter macrocephalus
TGTATAACTGATTCACTTTGTTGTAAAGGAGAAACTAACACACTATTGTAAAACAGTTATACTCCAGTAAAGATGTTAAAAAAAAAAAAGAAGTCTGACTTCCCTGCGGTCAATAGGGCCATACGAAAAAAAAAAAAAAATGACTTGAAGATATTGGTCTGAGCAACCACAATGATGTATAGCCATCAACACAAACGGCAAAGCTACAAGTAAAGTGGTTTATAGTAGAAGATCAGGAGTTCAGTTTGGGGCAAGCTCTCCATCAAACATCCAAGTAGAGGTGTCAAGTGGGAGGTTGGATAACACAGTTGTGGATTTCAGGTCAGACATCTGGACTGGAGGCAAAAAATTGGAAAACGTCGTCATATGGTGGTACTTAAAGCCACAAGTCCAATGCAATCACTAAGAGTACATTGGCAGGGCTGAGCCTGAGGCATGCCAACATCAAGAGTTAAGGAAGAAGACAAGGAACCAGCAGAGCAAACTGAGCCTGAGAACAACTGAGCAGTGAGGAAATCCAAGGAAGTGTTGCGAGACCAGATGAAGACATTTTATCAAAGGAGAAAAGATGGGCCAAACTTGTCAACTCCTATCAAAGACTGAGAATTTTACTACTGGATTATACAGTGTGGAGGGCCTTTGGTGACCTTGAGAAGAGCAGTTTCCATGGGGTGGCAGGAGTGAAGTCTGAATAGAAAGTATTTGTGAGAGAATAGGGAAGAATTAAAGCCAGAGTATAAACTACATTTTGATTTTTGCTAATATGAGCAGAAACAGGGGATAGTAGGGGTGATGGGGTCAAGGAGAGTTCTTTTATTTCCCTTTTAGGATGGGATATATGATAGCATAGAAATAAATGCTGGTGGGAATGGATCCAGGAATATGTCAGAAGTTAGATAAGAGAAAGAGGAAAGAATTGCTGCAGTGCTATTCTTGACTACCTGAGAGAGGATGGGAGGGCTTCGCTTTCGACAGGAGCAGAGATGGTCCATCCAGGCAGAGACAAAGAATGCAGATGCAATGCTGGTGGATGGGAAGAAGTGGAGGCAGGCATATTAAAATTCTCTTTTTGTTGCTTTCATTTTCTCTATGAAGTAGGAAACAAGATCATCAGCTGAGAGTAAAAATGGGGAAGAAGAGTTGGATATTTGAGGAGAAAGGAAAAGTGTGAAATAGCTACTCAAAAAGGAAAAGTGTGAAATAGTTACTCAGAACTGTGGTTGCCTCTGGGGGTGGTGGTACAGGAATGGACTGCGAAGGGACTTAAGGGAAACTTCTGGGGTTGATGGTAGTATTCTATATCTTGATGGGTATGTGGGTTACACAATGCACGCATTTGTCAAAATCATCAAACTTATAATCTGTGCATTTCCCTGAGCCTAAATTATCCCTCAATTTAACAAGAAGGAGAAGAAAGAAGAGGAGGACAAGGATGGAAGGGGTGGTGGGACAGAGAGAGGAGAAAACTCACCCAGGAGAGTGGAAGAATAGATGGAGAAGTGTGGTATTGAAGGCCCACTTGAGGTTAATGGTCATTAATTCAATTAATATCCAGGTGATGGTGTGTTATTCAGCTCCCACATTTAGCTCCACAGGTTCAGGGCAGAGTTGGATTGATTCAGGACTGTGGTTTTGCCAAGCAGGTAGTATGAAGTGGAAGACATATGCAAGGGAGTGTTTGTAATGATTGACTGCAGCGACTGTGTTTTTCAAAATAAGGCTGTATAGTGTGTGGACCCATTATCAAATCCATTAGCAGACTGAAATAGATACCGTGGCTGTCAAGGTAGAAACATCCATGTATTTTAGAGAAAATACTTTCTTGTTGTTGATCTGTCTAGTAATCTGCATCACCGATGCTTCTAATCATCTCTGATTGCATTTTATCCTGTTAAATGTATTCATGTTCTCTTTGGAGATCTACTCCAAGGAAAAGACCCTCCTTTGGGAGCACAGGCAGAAATACACTATTCACCACGTGCACATTCTCTGGCTATCCACCACGTGGGCCAATGATGCAGCCATCTTTGCTTTTCTGGGTTTCGGGTAGTAAATTCTGCCATTGCCCTCCCCCAACACTGGCCTCATTATAGATGAAGAGAATAATGACCCAGGGGATATGACTCCAATAATGCAGTCAAGTTTCTTACTCCTGTATACAACCTTTTTTGCCTAACATCTTGGCTAATGTCTGAATGTCACTAGAATTATAGTCTTCCAGCTTAAGGTATTAATCATAAACTAAAATTCAAGTAATCTTGGGACTTCCCTGGTGGTTCAGTAGTTAAGACTCCACGCTTCCAATGCAGGGGGCACGGGTTCAATCCCTGGTCAGGAAACTAAGATCCACTAAGATGCCACACAGTACAGCCAAAAAAAAAAAAAAGAATCAAGTAATCTTGTTATCAATAAATTATACTTTACACTTGAAATTTTCCCATCCTACCTTCCGAGCTCCCACAACGTTTTGACAGAAGGGCAAAGAGTTGGGAAGCTCCTGAGACAAAGAGTTTCCTCTTTGGGTTGACGGCCTTGGTGGCCCTCTCTCCGCTGAAGACCCCACTCATGGTCCCACAGACACAGCACAGACCCTCCCTTTTGCTGCCTTGACCCTGAAATCCAGCTCCCCCAGTGCACCTACACCAGCCTGTTTGGGACAACTTCTTTACTGAAGGGTCAAGGTAATTTTAAAGGGAGTGTAGGTGGAGAAAGGTTAAGCTCAGTGCTAGATTTGACTTTCTTCAGAGTCTAAAGGCAATGGGAACCTAAGATGTTAGCTCTTCACAACAGGGTTCTGCTTGGGCTCAGGCCCAATCTGATCATGTCTTGAATCCAATGCCCTCATGTCTAAGCATCTCCCTCAAAGAGACTCTTGCCTCTAGTTTTCAGAAGGAAAATCACCCCTTCTGGAAAATTGTGTCCCTCACTTAGAGGGATTCATTTTCACCCCAGAATCCAACCCCCCTCCCCCTACTAGAGCACATCCGACATCAGGGCCTTTCAGCAGGGTCTTCAGTAAGACAATCTACAATTAGACGCTGACGTCTCCACGTTTCTCTAGACGACCAGGGATTGGAAGGGGAGGGGGTGTCCAGGGTGAGCACAGTCCTCCCACTCACTAGCCTTTTGAGGGCTCCCCACAAAGGTAAGCCGAGGGCACTCACCTGTTTACTAACACCTACTAGTTCAAAGATGGACCCATTACGCCAAGTCCATCCATACGTCCTTCACGGACAAGCGTGATTTCTCATGAACAGCCTAAACCCACAAAGAGGAAGAAAATATTTACTAATCATTTTTCCTTCCACAGAGTCAGAAAGTCACATTACTACACAGAAGAGAAACTAGTTTCTTTCTCACTCCACATTCTTGATGGACACTTCCCTAGTTAAAAAGAAAAGCTTTGAGATACACGCAATGTTCATAGCAGCACTATTTACAATAGCCAAGACACGAAAGCAACCTAAATGTTCATCAACAGATGAATAGATAAAGAAGATGTAGTACATATATACAATAGAACTCCACTCAGTCGTAAAAAAGAATGAAATAATGCCATTTGCAGCAACATGGATGGACCTAGAGATTATCATACTAAGTGAAGTAAGTCAGAAGAGAAAGACAAATACCATATGATATCACTTTTATGTGGAATCTAAAACATGATCCAAATGAGCCTATCTACAAAACAGAAGAGACAGACTCACAGATATAGAGAACAGATTTGCAGTTGTCAAGGGGCAAGGGGAGGGAAGGATTGGAAGTTTGGGATTAGCAGATGCAAATTATTATATATAGAATGGATAAACAAGGTCCTACTGTATAGCACAGGGAACTATATTCAATATCCTGTAATAAACCATAATGGAAAAGAATATGAAAAAGAATATACATATGTATAACTGAATCACTTTGCTTTACAGCAGAAATTAACACAACATTGTAAGTCAACTATCCTTCAATAAAATTAAAAAAAGAAAAGCTCTGAGACAACCCTTTGTTATGGGATTGCTCTCATTCTGCTCAGCTCTCATCTTGTGTAAAGCGAGGCAGTGCTCTCTTCAGCTAGTTCCTACATGTATGATGCTAAGTGCTGGGCAATATTCTTCCCCAGGTACCCTTTTCCCTCCTCCCACTGGTCTCCCCATGCGCTTAAAGGATCGGGGTGGGGCAGAGAAGGGTTCACAGCATGGCGACACCAGAGGAGTGTGGCGACATACACCTGGGGTAAAAGTATGGGGAGACAAACTGTAGTGACACACAGAGCAGGTCATGAACAGACTTACAGGCCACGCTGCTCCAAGTCCTTTGACAGCATGAGGAAGGAATTCTGAGGCCCAGTTTTGTGAGACTGCTGGCTCATCACCTGCCCAGGAGGCTTTCACAGAAATAAAACTTTGAGGGAATTCCCTGGCAGTCCAGTGGTTAAGAATCCACGCTCTCACTGCCAAGGGCAAGGATTCAATGCCTGGTCAGGCAACGAAGATCCCATAAGCCACGCAGCCAAAAATAAAATAAAATAAAAACTTTGAGGTCTGTGAGTCTCACAATATTTTTTTGCTTCTGAGTTACAAACAAAAAGTAATTCAACAACTATTTGTTAAACATATATAAAGTTTATTCACACCTATTTTTCTAAATCCCAGTTATTAACAATATTACCTAATATTTGCCCAGAAAATGCTTTCATGCACACACACTACTTCACAAGAAGCCTACAAGCAGAGTATTATTATCTTCATTTCTATTCATGAGAAAAGGGCTGGAGGAATTCAGTGGCTTGTCCAATATCACACAGCAAAAATGAGACAGACACCCACATCAAGGGGACCACGCCTGTTCCTGTCACAGACCTTTGACCTAGCTATTCCCTCTGCTTGGAATGCCCTTCCCCCAAGCTTCACCTGGCTGGTTCCTCATCATCCTACTGTCATCGCAAATGTTTCTCCTCAGAGGAGTCTCCCCTAACCTCCCCGGTCTAAAGTCACCGTCCCCCACTCCAAGTGACGCTCTGCCCCAGGAGTCATTAAACTACATCCCTCAGGCCAAATCTGGCCCACCACCTGTTCACCTGTTGTTGTTTTTGTAAATAAAGTGTTATTGGAACACAGCCATGCCCATTCATTCACATATCATATGTGGTCGCTTTCCCACCGCAACTGCAGAGTTGAGTAGTTGAGACAGAGATCGTATAACCTACAAGCCTAAAATATTTATTATCTGGCCTTTTACAGAAGAAGTTTGCCAACCCTTACTCTATCCCATTGCTCCATTTATTTTCTTGACAACACTTGTCATAATGTGTGTATACGTGTGTGTGTGTATCCCGCCTTTGGAATGTACGCTTCACGAGGGCAGGATTCATCTGTGATCTTCACTGCTGTATCTCCAGCACCTAGATCAGTAGGTGCTCAATAAATACTGTCGAGTGATAAATGGCTCTTGATTTATTCCAATGTCACAGTCCCCAGGCGATTTTCTTTATAATTAGGATAACCAAAGGAGAGAAGTATCTGATCCCCTTTGATGTAATATACATTATTGTCCATTAATAGTACTTATTTTGCTTTTAAAATAGGTTGCCTGAAGGGCATTGTCATACAACTCGTTTCAATATTGTTACATTAAATTATTTAAATTAATTATTTGCTGTTTAATTTTTAAATTATAATAAAGTCTGGCATTTTAATAATAATATGAATGCTCATTGATGAAGCTTCAAAATCCACATTTGTTTAATTTCTTAACATCGTATATGATTTTCCTAAAAAAACAAAGCTGGGAAGTTTTACCTACTAAAAATTACACTGTATGGCCATTATAATTTATGTCCTATCTTTTCTATTTCCTACTAGAAGAGCCCTGAAATATTTATCATGGAGAAAAAGTAAGAAAGAAAACTATTCTGTTTCTTCTAGCAAATTCCTATTTGGCCCCTTCCACCATCACCTCTTGCCATCCCTTTGGCCCAAAAGACCAAAGAAAAATTAGGGGGGTGGTGAGACAGTAAAATGAGTTTACCAGAAGTTGCCTCAGATGAAATACTCAGGGGAAAGAATTTCTAAAACGGCACACCCCAGTGAGATCTCCCACAAACATAACCCCAGACATTAACAGCTTGGCAGTCACTTGTGAGTTTTAATTTGAGTCAGTGACCAAGAGTCCAGTCACCTCTGAAACAGAAGATCCAGTATTTGACCTTGATTGTCACCTCTGCAACACTGCGACCTCATGACATATCTTTCTTTCGAAAGTCTACTGTGTCATTTAGATTGTCCAGGGTCTTCCATTTCAAACATCAGGTCGTTTTATGTTCTAAGCCAAATGACTGTGTTTTCCTCCTTTTTCACTCACTCTCCCCCAAACAACTTAGATTTTTTTTAAAGTTCTTAATCAGAATTGAGATGCTTACCAATGTACATTATCAGAATTCCTAACATGCAAAGGAAAAAGTAAACTGGCTTTGTTTTCCCAAATATTTGACTTCAGAATTTAGAAATAAATGTAAAAGAGAAAAAATTTAAAGTTCTTTTATGTTTACTGTTCCCATGTCAAGAATACCTATTGTGATAGTTTTATTCAAATAGGAGGCTCACTTCCCTTCTCTCAGCTCCGTGTGAAAGAAGTTCCCAGGGCTAGCTAGAAACAATACACAATGCCAGTACTTCCCGAAGGATAGCCCCATGGAAACTCAAGTACATTTTGTATATAATGTGTTTATTTAATTTACCCTGACTACCATATCTAATCTAGCACCCCTAATCATTGTCTATTCCCCTGCCCTGCTTTATATTCTTCATAACATGAATCATGTGGTTACTATTATATCATCCACATTATTACCTACTTATCATATTATCTGTCTCGCCCACTGGCGCAGAAGCCCCATGGTCTTATACTCCACTGACTCCTCAGAGCTTTGAACAGTACTAGCACAAAGCAGGTGCTCAATAAATATGAGTTGAGTGCAGGGGACACTGTTGGTTCTCCTTCCTGATCACATCCTTTTTACTCCTGTATTGTGTCTGGGCATCCCTTTATGTGCTTTTGATTCCAGTAGCCCCACACCTCCAACTAATACTCAGAGCACTGCTCTGGGGCTACCAGAGCCGCCACCTCATGCAGAGGACCTGAGTGCCTGGGCATTTACATCTCCCCTGGGCAGCCCACAGCCAATGACTGACTGATACGGGAGGATGGGAGCCCAGCTCACTTGCCCATGAGTCCTCAGCTCAGTACCTGTTTCTAAGGAGCCAAACCCAAGACTCTGAGTGATTGAATGCATGCGCTATAAGATCTAACACAAACTAAATCATTCCTTAAAATGCTCGAAATAACAAAAAAGTCGACCACCTTTCACTTGGTTCTACTCAAAACAGTAATGGATGGATATTTACCACCTGAATCTATGGTACAATGAATTACATGGGGCATTTTAGAAAGGGCTCAGCTTCAAAAGTAATTTCACAAACAATAACTATAAGCACTGGAAAAGAGAAATGGCTGACTCAGTCCCCATTAACCATGCAGAATTATACTTCTTTGGATTAATATTATGATTTGAAAAGCACTGCTCTTTTAAAAACAATAGAACTATAACAAAGAAAAATCAAAAATTCATTTGCTTTTCATGCTGCCTGCTTCTCGTAACTTCCTGCTAATGTCTTCATTTCTCAGTCGAGATGTGGGTAAAATAAGTTTACTCTGCATTCTTCAGAAAATCATTAGCAAAAATGATAGCATATCTGCATGACTAATTTTGATTAAATTGTGCTTCCTCTAAATATCTAAATGCCAGGTTTGCTTCTTCAAATGTCCTGTACTTAGATTGCATGTCTCCCACAATCCATTTTCCTGTACTCACATGGTAAAAAAGGACACCATGTCAAGGTCAAACCCCAACCATAACTGGCAGATTTAGAAATAGATAATGGCCACATTTTGGAGTAGAGGTTAATACAATTTTCTGAAATCAATTCTAATAAAAAGGACAACCACTTATGTTTCTATTTTCCTGCCCTATGGATCCTGCAGCTATGCAGGCAGTGGGCATTTTCCAGTAATGCTTTTAGGATCATGATTAACACTTAAGGAAATAAAAGATGACAGTTTTTGTAAGCAGTAGCTGCCATGAGGAAGAAAATCAGAATGCCTCCATTTTTACACTTTCTGTTTTCATATGTGTAGTCTCCACAGCTTCAGTCATCTCCCTGTTACTTTAGCAAAATCTTTGTTTCACTCCTGACACCAAAAGTATATTAATCAAGATCATCAAAAAATCCACAGTGTCTCATTTTACAGGGTATGCATTTCTCAAATCCTGCATAGTCCTGGCTGTAACGATACTACTGCATCTTCACGGGATTGCTCTCTCTCTGGTGTTAGCTCTGATTAACTGATCTTAGGGTTTACAACTCAAGAGACTTTGTTCACTTCATGATCTTTGCTTCCGTGGGCTTAGCGTGGACCCATGCTCACCATGGCTATTTTTGGCACCCAAGACAATACGGGTGATTCTTACTTTTCTACAGAAGCCCTGGGCCCACCCATTAGCTTCACCCCAGCTCTTCCTCCACATTTAAGGGGCCCCAGTTGGACTTCCAGGGCATCATGTGTTTGGTCCACAGCTGAGCATCCATTCTCAACCACCTCATCAAAACTTCTGTTGCAAAATATTTATGAAGATAAATAAATGCTAGGAGGGCTTCCCTGGTGATGCATGGGTTGGGAATCCACCAGCCAATGCAGGGGACACGGGCTCGAGCCCTGGTCCAGGAAGATCCCACATGCCGCGGAGAAGCTAAGCCCGTGCGCCACAACTACTGAGCCTGTGCTCTAGAACCTGCGAGCCACAGCTACTGAGCCCACGTGCCACAACTACTGAAGCCCGTGTGCCTAGAGCCCGTGCTCCACAAGAGAAGCCACCACAATGAGAAGCCCGTGCACCGCAACAAAGAGTAGCCCCTGCTCGCCACAACTAGAGAAAGCCCGCGTGGAGCAACGAAGACCCAATGCAGCCAAAAATAATAAATTAATTTTTTTTTAAATTAAAAAAATAGGGCTTCCCTGGTGGCGCAGTGGTTGAGAGTCCACCTGCCGATGCAGGGGACACATGTTCGTGCCCTGGTCCGGGAAGATCCCACATGCTGCGGAGCGGCTAGGCCCATGAGCCATGGCCGCTGAGCCTGCGCGTCCAGAGCCTGTGCTCCGCAACGGGAGAGGCCACAACAGTGAGAGGCCCGCGTACCGCAAAAAAAAATAATAATAATTTAAAAAATAATAATAAATGGTAGGAACTTAACATAGTCACAGAGTGCAACCTGTAATTTATTTTATGCAGACAACCATGTGACCCATGCAAAAAACTTTGGTAACTGTGTACACATGACCTGAGTTTACTGTCATCAAAACTGTAGAAAAGCTAACCCGGCACCTTGCTGGATGTGTCTATTTAATATTTGGCTGCATAGTAATTATGCACAAATGGTAAGCAATCTTTATAAGTTGCTGATTAGTTTGACCAAACCAAGCTTTACAGTTTTCGTTTTTTCTTTGTTTGTTTTACTATGTATGTATGTGCGATTAAACACTGTTCATAAATGTCAATATTGATAAATTTCCCTAACATCATATAAATCCAAACAATGAAGATATCAGTCCAAAGACTGATCACAGATTGCTGGGGCTTCCTGGGAGCAGTCCTCATCCATGCCCTCTGATGTCCTAATTCAGCTATAACATGACTACCATAAACTCCAGTCCTCCATCCAGCCCCCATCCTCCAACAAGGATAGGTTGATCATAATAAATTCCTAGGAGGGGTAGGGGAATGATATGCCAGGAAGAGCAAGCAAGGCTGGATGAGAAGAGGGCAGGCAACCCCAGATCAGAGAGCTGGGAGAAGGAGGGTAGATTTCTCCAACAAATCTGTAAATTTCTACAATCACTGACAAGAGTCCTGGAAGTGCTAGCTGGGCACAGGACATAGAATGCTCCCCATTGATGTGTAAGCTATCACGAACCACTACCACCAAGATGGTCCTGGCAGACCCTGGAACTCCTGGCCAGCTAGCTCCCTGGACTCACTGCAGGTGTTTCACTACTCATGAAAAACCTTAACTGCACAGTTGAAGTTACTGAATTTTTTATTTCTTTAATTTTTATTTCTTTTAACATTTTTCTTGGAGTATAAGTGCTTTACAATGTTGTGTTAGTTTCTGCTGTATAACAAAGTCAATCAGCTATACATATACATATATCCCCATATCCCCTCCTTCTTGCACTTCCCTCCCACCCTCACTATCCCACACCTCTAGGTGGACACAAAGCACCGAGCTGATTCCCGGTGCGATGCAGCTGTTTCCCACTAGCTATCTATTTTACATTTGGTAGTGTGTATATGTCCGTGCCACTCTCTCACTTCATCCCAGCTTACCCTTCCCCCCACCCCCCGTGTCCTCAAGTCCATTCTCTATATCTGTGTCTTTATTCCTGTCCTGCCCCTAGGTTCATCAGAACCATTTTTTTTCTTTTAGATTCCATATATATGTGTTAGCATATGGTATTTGTTTTTCTCTTTCTGACTTACTTCACTCTATATGACAGACTCTAGGTCCATCCACCTCACTACAAATAACTGAATTTCGTTTCTTTTTATGGCTGAGTAATATTCCATTGTATATATGTGCTACATCCTCTTTATCCATTCATCTGCTGATGTACACTTGGGTTGCTTCCATGTCCTGGCTACTGTAAATAGTGCTGCAATGAACACTGTAGTACATGACTGTTTTTGAATTATGGTTTTCTCAGGATATATGCCCAGTAGTGAGATTGCTGGGTCGTATGGTAGTTCTATTTGTAGTTTTTTAAGGAACCTCCATACTGTTCTCCATAGTGGCTGTATCAATTTACATTCCCATCAACAGTGCAAGAGGGTTCCCTTTTCTCCACACCCTCTC
>NC_041218.1:92525045-92527991 GCF_002837175.3 Physeter macrocephalus
TTTTCTCCACACCCTCTCTAGCATTTCTTGTTTGTAGATTTTTTAATGATGGCCATTCTGACCAGTGTGAGGTGATACCTCTTTGTAGTTTTCATTTGCATTTCTCTAATGATTAGTGATGTTGAGCATTCTTTCATGTGTTTGTTGGCAATCTGTATATCTTCTTTGAAGAAACGTCTATTTACATCTTCTGCCCATTTTTGGAGTGGTATGTTTGTTTTTTTTGATATTGAGCTGCATGAGCTGCTTGTATATTTTGGAGATTAATCCTTTGTCAGTTGCTTCGTCTGTAACTCTTTTCTCCCATTCTGAGAGTTGTCTTTTCGTCTTCTTTATGGTTTCCTTTGCTGTGCAAAAGCGTTTAAGTTTCATTAGGTCCCATTTGTTTGTTTTTATTTCCATTTCTCTAGGAGGTGGGTCAAAAAGGATTTTGCTGTTATTTATGTCATAGAGTGTTCTGCCTATGTTTTCCTCTAAGGGTCTTATAGCGTCTGGCCTTACATTTAGGTCTTTAATCCATTTTGAGTTTATTTTTGTGTATAGTGCTAGGGAGTGTTCTAATTTCATTCTTTTACATGTACCTGTTCAGTTTTCCAAGCACCACTTACTGAAGCGGCTGTCATTTCTCCATTGTATATTCCTGCCTCCTTTGTCAAAGATAAGGTGACCATATGTGCATGGGTTTCTCTCTGGGCTTTCTATCCTGTTCCATTGTTCTATATTTCTATTTCTGTGCCAGTACCATACTGTCTTGATTACTGTAGCTGACCATATGTGCATGGGTTTCTCTCTGGGCTTTCTATCCTGTTCCATTGTTCTATATTTCTATTTCTGTGCCAGTACCATACTGTCTTGATTACTGTAGCTTTGTAGTATAGTCTGAAGTCAGGGAGCCTGATTCCTCCAGCTCTGTTCTTCTTTCTTAAGATTGCTTTGGCTATTTGGTGTCTTTTGTGTTTCCATACAAATTGTGAAATTTTTTGATCTAGTTCTATGAAACATGCCATTGGTAGCTTGATAGGGATTGCACTAAATCTGTAGATTGCTTTGGGTGGTATAGTCATTTTCACAATGTTGATTCTTCCAATCCAAGAACACGGTGTATCTCTCCAACTGTTTGTATTGTCTTTAATTTCTTTCATCAATGTCTTATAGTTTTATGATACAAAGCGTTTGTGTCTTTATGTAGGTTTATTCCTAGGTATTTTATTCTTTTTGTTGCAATGGTAAATGGGAGTGTTTACTTAATTTCTCTTTCAGATTTTTCATCATTAGTGTATAGGAATGCAAGAGATTTCTGTGAATTAGTTTTGTATCCTGCTACTTTACCAAATTCATTGATTAGCTCAGGTAGTTTTCTGGTAGCCTCTTTAGGATTCTGTATGTATAGTATCATGTCATCTGCAAACAGTGACAGTTTTACTTCTTCTTTTCCAATATGGATTCCTTTTATTTCTCTTTCTTCTCTGATTGCCGTGGCTAAAACTTCCAAAACTATGTTGAATATTAGTGGTGAGAGTGGACAACCTTGTCTTGTTCCTGATCTTAGAGGGAATGGTTTCAGTTTTTCACCACTGAGAACGATGTTAGCTGTGGGTTTGTCATATATGGCCTTTATTATATTAAGGTAGGTTCCCTCTTAGCCCACTTGCTAGAGAGTTTTTATCATAAATGGCTGTTGAAATTTGTCAAAAACTTTTTCTGCATCTATTGAGATTATCATATGGTTTTTCTCCATCAGTTTGTTAATATGGTTTATCACATTGATTGATTTGCGTATATTGAAGAATCCTTGCATTCCTGGGATAAACCCCAAGTGATCATGGTGTATGATCCTTTTAATGTGCTGTTAGATTCTGTTTGCTATTATTTTGCACAGGATTTTTGCATCTATATTCATCAGTGATAGTGGCCTGTAGTTTTCTTTCTTTGTGACATCTTTGTCTGGTTTTGGTATCAGGGTAATGGTGGCCTCTTAGAATGAGTTTGGGAGTGTTCCTCCTTCTGCTAAATTTTGGAAGAGCTTGAGAAGGATAGGTGTTCGCTCTTCTCTAAATGTTTGATAGAATTCACCTGTGAAGCCACCTGATCCGGGGCTTTTTTTTGTTGGAAGATTTTTAATCACAGTCTCAATTTCAGTGCTTGTGACTGGTCTGTTTATATTTTCTATTTCTTCCTGGTTCAGTCTCAGAAGGTTGTGCTTTTCTAAGAATTTGTCCATTTCTTCCAGGTTGTCCATTTTATTGGCGTATAGTTGCTTGTAGTATTCTCTTAGTATCCTTTGTATTTCTGCAGTGTCAGTCGTTACTTCTCCTTTTTCATTTCTAATTCTGGTGATTTGAGTCTTCTCCCTTTTTTTCTTGATGGCTCAAGAAAATCAATTTTGTTTATCTTCTCAAAGAACCAGCTTTTCGTTTTATTGATCTTTGCTACTGTTTCCTTCATTTAGTTTTCATTTATTTCTGACTGATCTTTATGATTTATTTCCTTCTGCTAAGATTGGGGGTTTTTTTTGTTCTTTCTGTAATTCTTTAGGGGTAAGGTTAGGTTGTTTGAGAGTTTTCTTGTTTCTTGAGGTAGGATTGTATTGCTATACACGTCCCTCTTAGAACTGCTTTTGCTGCATCCCATCGGTTTTGGGTCATCTTGTTTTCATTGTCATTTGTTACTAGGTTTTTTTTGATTTCCTCTTTGATTTCTTCAGTGATCTCTTGCTTATTTAGTAGTGTATTATTTAGCTTCCATGTGTTTGTATTTTTTACAGTTTGTTTTTTCCTGTAATTGACATCTAGTCTCACAGCGTTGTGGTCGGAAAAGATACTTGATACGATTTCAATTTTCTTAAATTTACCGAGGCTTGATTTGTGACCCAAGGTATGATCTTTTCTGGAGAATGTTCCATGTGCACTTGAGAAGAAAGCGTATTCTGTTGTTTTTGGATGGAAT
>NC_041218.1:92528290-92531702 GCF_002837175.3 Physeter macrocephalus
TCTGAGTATTGCTACTCCAGCTTTCTTTTGATTTCCATTTGCATGGAATACCTTTTTCCATCCCCTCAGTTTCAGTCTGTATGTGTCCCTAGGTCTGAAGTGGGTCTCTTGTAGACAGCATATATATGGGTCTTGTTTTTGTATCCATTCAGCCAGTCTGTGTCTTTTGGTGGGAGCATTTAATCCATTTACATTTAAGGTAATTATCGATATGTATGTTCCTATTACCATTTTCATAATTGTTTTGGGTTTGTTTTTGTAGGTCTTTTCCATCTCTTGTGTTTCCTGACTAGAGAAGTTCTTTTAGCATTTACTGTAAAGCTGGTTTGGTGGTGCTGAATTCTTTTAACTTTTACTTGTCTGTAAAGGTTTTAATTTCTTTTTCGAATTTTACCCTTGCTGCTTTTAATATTTTTTCTCTGTATTTAATTTTTGATAGTTAGATTAACATGTGTCTTGGTTTGTTTCTTCTTGGATTTATCCTGTATGGGACTCTATGCACTTCCTGGACTTGAATGACTATTTCCTTTCCCATGTTAGTGAAGTTTTCAACTATAATCTCTTCAAATATTTTCTCAGACTCTTTCTTTTTTCTTCCTCTTCCGGGACTCCTATAATTCGAATGTTGGTGTGTTTAATGTTGCCCCAGAGGTCTCTGAGACTGTCCTCAATTTTTTTCACCCTTTTTCCTTTATTCTGCTCTGTTGTAGTTATTTCCACTATTTTATCTTCCAGGTCACTTATCCGTTCTTCTGCCTCAGTTATTCTGCTATTGATTCCTTCTACAGAATTTTTAATTTCATGTATTGTGTTGTTCATCATTGTTTGTTTGCTCTTTAGTTCTTCTAGGTCCTTGTTAAACGTTTCTTGTATTTTTTTCCTTTCTATTTCCAAGCTTTTGGATCCTCTTTGCTATCATTACTTTGATTTCTTTTTCAGGTGGACTGCTTATTTCCTCTTCATTTGTTCAGTCTGGCAGGTTTTACCTTGCTCCTTCATCTGCTGCATATTCTCTGTCTTCTCATTCAGCTGTTAACCTTACGGGCATTCCCTTGTATGTTATTTGTTGTTTACCCTTGCTGCTTTTAATATTTTTTCTCTGTATTTAATTTTTGATAGTTAGATTAACATGTGTCTTGGTTTGTTTCTTCTTGGATTTATCCTGTATGGGACTCTATGCACTTCCTGGACTTGAATGACTATTTCCTTTCCCATGTTAGTGAAGTTTTCAACTATAATCTCTTCAAATATTTTCTCAGACTCTTTCTTTTTTCTTCCTCTTCCGGGACTCCTATAATTCGAATGTTGGTGTGTTTAATGTTGCCCCAGAGGTCTCTGAGACTGTCCTCAATTTTTTTCACCCTTTTTCCTTTATTCTGCTCTGTGGTAGTTATTTCCACTATTTTATCTTCCAGGTCACTTATCCGTTCTTCTGCCTCAGTTATTCTGCTATTGATTCCTTCTACAGAATTTTTAATTTCATGTATTGTGTTGTTCATCATTGTTTGTTTGCTCTTTAGTTCTTCTAGGTCCTTGTTAAACGTTTCTTGTATTTTTTTCCTTTCTATTTCCAAGCTTTTGGATCCTCTTTGCTATCATTACTTTGATTTCTTTTTCAGGTGGACTGCTTATTTCCTCTTCATTTGTTCAGTCTGGCAGGTTTTACCTTGCTCCTTCATCTGCTGCATATTCTCTGTCTTCTCATTCTGTTTAACTTACTGTGTTTGGGGTCTCCTTTTCACAGGCTGCAGGTTCATAGTTCCCATTGTTTTTGGTGTCTGCCCCCAGTGGGTGATGTTGGTTCAGTGGGTTATGTATGCTTCCTGGTGGAGGGGACTGGTGCCTGTGTTGTGGTGGGTGGGACTGGATCTTGTTTTTCTGGTGGGCAGGGCCACATCCAGTGGTGTGTTTTGGGGTGTCTGTCAACTTAGTATGATTTTAGTCAGCCTCTCTGCTAATAGGTGGGGTTGTGCTCCTGTCTTGCTAGTTGTTTGGCATGGGGCATCCAGCATTGGATCTTGCTGGCCGTTGGGTGGCGCTGGGTCTTAGCATTGAGACAGAGATATCTAGGAGAACTCTCGCAAATTGATACTACTTGGCGCCAGAAGGTCTCTAGTTGTACAATGTCCTGAACTCAGCTCTCCCACCTCAGAAGCTCAGGCCTGACACCAGGCCAGAACACCAAGATCCTGTCAGCCAGATGGCTTAGAAGAAATGGGAGAAAAAAAGAAAGAAAAAATAATAAATAAAAAAATTTTTTTAGTTATTAAAATAATTATTAAAATACAAAATAAAAAAGTAATAATAATTTTAAAAAGACAAGAGCAACCAAACCAGTAAAATAATCCACCAGTGATAACAAGCACTAAAAACTGTAGTAAGATAAACATAAATATGCGAAACAAATCAGTCACAGACAGCAAACCCCAAGTCTTCAGGTGCTCCCAAAATCCACTACCTCAATTTTGGGATGGTTCGTTGTCTCTTTGGGTATTCCACAGATGCAGGGTACATCAAGTTGATTGTGAAGATTTAATCCACTGCTCCTGAGGCTGCTGGGAGAGATTTCTCTTCTTTGTTCGCACAGCTCCTGGGGTTCAGCTTTGGTTTTGGCCCCACCTTTGCTTGTAGGTCACCCTCAGGCATCCGTTCCCTGCCCAGATAGCAGCAGCTGATTAGGGGGCTCTTGCTCACTCATGCTGGGGGCGAGGGAGGGGTACAGTAGTTATATTTGGAATGCAGGGCAACCCTGCGGCAGCAGAGGCCAGCACAACGTTACAACAGCCTGAGGCGTACTGTGCTCTCCCAGGGAATTTGTCCCTGGATCACGGGGCCCTGGCAGTGGCAGGCTGCACAGGCTCCTGGGGTGGGGGGGGGGTTGTGGATAGTGACCTGTGCTTGCACACAGGATTCTTGGTGGCTGCAGCAGCAGCGTTAGCGTTTCATGCCCGTCTCTGGTGTCCAAGCTGATAGCTGTGGCTCGCGCCCGTCTCTGGAGCTCATTTAGGTGGTGTTCTGCCTTCTGTGGGCAGACGGGGAAGGAATCCCCTCTCCTTGTGCACCCCAAAACAATGGTCTCTTGCCTCTTAGGCAGGTCCAGACTTTTTCCTGACTCCCTCTTGGCCAGCTGTGGCGCACTAGCCCCCTTCAGGCTGTGTTCACACAGCAGCCAACCCCAGTCCTCTCCCTGCGATCCGACTGAAGCCTGAGCCTCAGCTCCCAGCCCCCACCCATCTTGGCCGGTGAGCAGACAGGCCTCTCGGGCTGGTGGGTGCTGGTCGGCACTGATCCTCTGTGTGGGAATCTCTCCGCTTTGCCCTCCGCACCCTGTTACTGGGCTCTCCTCCGTGGCTCTGAAGCTTCCCCCCCCCCCCACCCCCCCTCTCTGCCCCCGACAGGGCTTCTAGGGTGT
>NC_041218.1:92531909-92545773 GCF_002837175.3 Physeter macrocephalus
TCTCTGTTTTTTCTTTTTTCTTTTGCCCTACCCAGGTACGTGGGGAGTTTCTTGCCTTTTGGGAGGTCTGAGGTCTTCTGCCAGCATTCAGTAGGTGTTCTGTAGGAGTTGTTCCACATGTAGATGTATTTTTCTTTTTTTTTTTTGGCTGCGTTGGGGCTACTCTTCATTGCGGTGCGTGGGCTTCTCGTTGCAGTGGCTTCTCTTGATGCAGAGCACGGGCTCTAGGCATGCAGGATTCAGTAGTTGTGTCTTGTGGGCTCTAGAGCAGAGGCTCAGTAGTTGTGGCTCATGGGCTTAGTTGCTCCATGGCATGTGGGATCTTCCCAGACCAGGGATTGAACTCAAGTCCCCTGCACTGTCAGGCAGATTCTTGACCACTCTGCCACTAGGGAAGTCCGTAAATGTATTTTTGATGTATTTGTGGGGAGGAAGGTGATCTCCACGTCTTACTCCTCTGCCATCTTGAAGGTCCCCCTCTACTGAATTTTTTAGATCCTGGTTTTCCCAATTCTTTTTGTTTTAAACATCTTTATTGAAGTATAATTGCTTTACAATGGTGTGTTAGTTTCTGCTTTATAACAAAGTGAATCAGCTATACATATACATATATCCCCATATCTCCTCCCTCTCGTGTCTCCCTTCCACCTACTTTTTCCAATTCTTTATGGTAGATACTTAGTGTAGATATTACTGTACATACTTAAATTGGGAAAAGGGAAAAGGAAAAATACAGGAATAAAATAAATATATGTTTTTAACTCAAATGATATCCTACTGCAAGAGGATGCAGGAAATTAGGTAGTATTAGTCATCCAGGCATGACATGGTGGCACCCTGGACTGGGGTGTGGCTGTGAGGCAGAATGAAGTAGACGTATTCTGAAAGTTATTTTGGCGTTAGATCAACAGAACGTGAGGTTGGTTGGGTGAAGCTTGTGAGAATCAGGAAGAGTCAAAGAGCAGCCCCAGGTTTCTGGCTTATGCATCTTGGAAGATGGCAGGGTCGTTTACTGACATAGGGAACACAGGAAGAAGAGGAGGTCTGCACAGGAGGAATGATGTGTTCAGCTCTGGACCACTCGTTTTGAGATGCCTGGGGACATCTCAGCAGACTTCGAGGACACAGCTGCAAATCAGAGGAAGAAGCTGCCAGCTGTGCCAGGAGTGACAAACTATGCAGCCCTCTGTTCTCTGCAGCCAGGGAGGCCTCTTAAAGACATACTGACTATCCCACTCCTGTGCACATATCCGGAGAAAACCATGGTTCGAAAGGATACATGCACCCCAATGTTCATCACAGCACTATTTACAATAGCCAAGACATGGAAGCAGCTTAAGTGTCCACTGACAGATGAATGGATAAAGAAGATTGGTACATATATACAATGGAATACTACTCAGCCATTAAAAAAATGAAATAATGCCATTTGCAGTGACATGGATAGACCTGGAGATTATCATACTAAATGAAGTAAGTCATACAGAAAAAGACAAATATCATATGATATTGCCTATATGCAGAATCTAAAAAATGATACAAAGGAACTTATTTACAAAACAGAAACAGATTCACAGGCTTAGAAAACAAACTTACAGTTACCAAAGGGGAAAGGTGGGGAGGAGGGATAAATTGGGAATTTGGGATGGACATATACCCACTACTATATTTAAAATATATAGCCAACAAGAACCTACTGTATAGCACAGGGAACTCTGCTCAATATTCTGTAATAACC
The DNA here is from genome assembly GCF_002837175.3 of Physeter macrocephalus. Taxonomy (NCBI): domain Eukaryota; kingdom Metazoa; phylum Chordata; class Mammalia; order Artiodactyla; family Physeteridae; genus Physeter; species Physeter macrocephalus. The sequence continues at coordinate 92,533,648 of NC_041218.1, forward strand.
TAATGGGAGAAGAATTTGAAAAAGAATAGATATATGCATATGTATAACTGAATCACTTTGCTGTACACCTGAAACTAGCACAACATTGTTAATCAACTATACTCTAACATAAAATATAAAATAAAATAAAGATACATGCATCCCTGTGTTCATAGCAGCACTCTCCACAATAGCCAAGGCATGGAAACAACCTAAATGTCGATCAGCAGATGAATGGATAAAGAAGATGTGATACACACACACATACATACACACACACACACACACACACACACACACACACAATGGAATACTACTCAGCCATAAAAAAAGAATGAAATAATGCCATCTGCAGCAACATGTATGGACCTAGAGATTATCATACTAAGTAAAGTAAGTCAGACAGAGAAAGGCAAATATCATATGATATCAATTATATGTGGAATCTAAAATATGATACAAATGAACTTATCTATGAAACGGAAACAGACTCACAGAAATAGAGAACAGACATGTGGTTGCCAAGGGGCAGGGGGAGGGAAGGATTGGGAGTTTGGGATTAGCAGATGCAAACTATTATACAGAGAATGGATAAACAACAAGGTCCTACCATTATAGCACAGGGGACAATATTCAATATCTTGTGAGAAACCATAATGGAAAAGAATACAAAAAAGAATATATATATGTATAACTGAATCACTTTGCTGTACAGCAGAAATTAACACATTGTAAATCAACTATACTTCAATAAATTTTTTAAAACATATGGGCCGACTGATTGGTAATTATGTACACTAGAGTGGAGGCATGCATCTCGTTGAATGGAGGTTGCCCGTTAACACACTCTGCAGCCCTCTTTATTTACACTGCTCTCAAACAAATAGCACATCTGGAAAGATCAATGTCAATTTCCTATCCATCTGAAAATCAAAACTATGGTAACACTTAGAGTGAAACAAAATGGCACCCAAAGGTGCATAAGTGATTCTTCCATACTAAGTGATGCTATTCATGAATCTCCGTCATTGCTCATTAACCACAATTCTCAACCCTGGACTAGGCAGCGCTGTGTCACCTTCCAGGGGAAACCACAGACACAATCAGAAATGGTGCTGATTAATAAACTCATTGCAGTATATCGTCTATCACATCATCAACAGCATTTGTCCCCATTTGATACACTGCCTGACAAAAAGAACCTCCTTTTCTCCTGAAATTTGAAACGAAGCCGGAAAATATTCTGATCACCTTTCTAGGGCAGGGATATCAATATTTCAGTGTCACAAACCAACCTAAGCTAATTTGATCAATCAACAACTGTCAGATTAGAAGGAAGTAAGGTTCTCACCTCTGCAAACTCACTACCAGCTGGACGTTATAATAGAAAGCTCAGACCAAATAATGCCCAGTGGCACAAAACCTGGTAACTCTAAGAGAAGTCCCTGTTCTCTGTCCTGAATAATATACTCCAACAAGCACCCTGCAAGAAGGGTGCCCTCTGAGGTGGAGGCAATGATAACCCAAGAAAAAAATCAGCAAAGCCTAAGGCTATCAGGTGGCATCCATTAAGCAGAGAACACAGGACAAATGGTGTTCTAGACCTTGTGTTCTAACTCCAAACATGTTTTCCTGCTGGTCCTGATTATTTTTGTGGTTTACTTATTCAAGGGAGGTAGGGTCCATTAAATCTTTCTACCTAACCACATATTTTTTAAACTGCTGACTGCACCAGTGAAATATTATTCCTAACATCCCCTATGCTAATTAACAAGTTCCATGGTGCGGCTTAGATGCCTATATATATAACACTAGTGGGAACCTCCTTGGAATATGGACTCCTAGTTAGTGGGCTTTAAGGACTAATTAACCAACCTTGCCTGGAAGGTGTATTTTTAGTTAAATCATCTCCAAATGTTAGTTTAAGGCCCCTAAGATTTAGGTTAACGTTAACTTAAACCTATATATAATCACAAACTGAAACATTTTTTTTAAAGTGGATTATTTGGGGGAAATTTACCTTTTCTTAGAGGAAGGTGGGGGGAATTTTTTTTTAATTAATTAATTAATTTATTATTTTTGGCTGTGTTGGGTCTTCGTTTCTGTGCGAGGGCTTCCTCTAGTTGTGGCAAGCGCGGGCCACTCTTCATCGCGGCGCGCGGGCCTCTCACTTTCGCGATCTCTCTTGTTGCAGAGCACAGGCTCCAGATGCGCAGGCTCAGTAGTTGTGGCTCACGGGCCTAGTTGCTCTGCGGCATGTGGGATCTTCCCAGACCAGGGCTCGAACCCGTGTCCCTTGAGTTAGCAGGCAGATTCTCAACCACTGTGCCACCAAGGAAGCCCAAACTGAAACATTTTAAAGTAAAAATCACACAAAGACAATATGACATTCTTAACTTTGTTATTGCTTTGATGTTAAAAATAAAACCAAAACATCAGAGCATGGGCTATGTTCCAGTTATCTTTTGCTATATAACAGACCATCTCAAAACTTAATGGACTCTCATGTACAGCATGGTGATTATAGTTAATAATACCATATTGTATACTTGAAAGGTGCTAAGGGAGTAGATCTTAAATGTTCTCACCACAAAAAGAAATGGTAATGATGTGACCTGATTTATGTGTTAGCTAAGCTATGGTCGTCATCACTTTGCAATAGGTAAGTGTATCAATTCAACACTTGTACACCTTAAACTTACACAATATTATGTGTCGATTATATCTGTTTAAAACAACTTGAAGAGTAAAAGAATAATCAATTATTTTGTTCACAAATCTACAGTTTGGTCATGGCTAGTTGGGAGCTGCAATTCCCCTCTGCAATAGGACATCTGGGGCCTCAGCTGAGGAACCGGAAATCATAAAAGGGGGAGGGGTGCTGAAATCCCAGGAAGGCTCCTGGACTCACCTGTTTGGCACCTGGACTGGGATGACTTAAATATGGACTCAGCTGGAACTGCCGAGCTGAGCATCCATACGTGGCCTCACCATGTGTTCTGGGTTTCTGATGGAATGGCAGCTAGACTCCCAGAGGGAGCTTCCCCAAAGTGAGCGCTACAAGAGGCTCAGATATTGCACAGCCTCACTTCCACAATGTTCTACAGTGACAAGCGAGTCACAAGCTGTCCCAGATCCACGGGAGGGAAATTAGACCCCACCTCTAGAAGGCTGGTGGCAGGTCACACTGCAGAAGAGCAGATGGCATGGGAGATGTCATTGTGGCCCATCTTTGGAAAACACAATGTACCACAGGCTAGGACACAAAAATGAGTAACACAGAGTTGCTGGGTCCTTATCCTCAAATAACTCATAATTTAGTTGTGCAAGCAGAAAAATCAACTAATACTTGTAATATGATACAAGATGACAATAGATTGAGGCCAGCAAACTGCAGCTCACTGCCTGTTTTTGTAAATAAACTTTTATTGGCACGCAGCCTTTCTTATTCATTTACGGAATGTCTACAGCCGCTCTCATGCTACAATGGCAGAGCTGAGTCATTATGACAGATACCATATGGCCCACAAAGCCTAAAATATTTACTTTCTGGTCCTTTAGAGAAAAAACGTGGTAACCCTTGCAAAATGGTTTGGCAGTATTGAGGAGAGGAAAATTAAACTTTTGTGGGAATTTCAAAGGAGATGTCACACCAAAAAGACAAAATTTAAACTGATTTTTATTCAATGATTTATTCTTATTTGCCTTGCTTGAGGAAGGATTTAAGGCTGTTTCTAAGGATGTGGAGAGGATAGCAGAGGTGTTGGGAAGGGGGCATTCCAGGTTAAAGGAAGAACACACATAAAACATGTCTAAGGAAGTGAAAAGCATGGTATGTTCAGAGCATTAGAAAGAGTTCCGTGTACTGGACCAGGTGGTGGACGTCCCAGGGCCAAGAAGGAATGAGAGGTCATATGAGACCCAGAAATAAGAAATTTGAAGCATGGAACCGAAAAACTTTCAGGAGAGCAGTGATGAAGCCTGGACCCAGGCAGGGCCGCTAAGAATGCAGAAGCAGGCCTATGTCCAGACACTCACAGGAATCACTTCCTCACTTGCTCAGACGTCTCTTCATTTGTGACCTCATCAGAGAAATCTTCGCTAATCATTGTATCTCAGTTGGCAGCTCCCTTCTATGAGTCTTTGTCCCCTTACCCTGCTTCACTTTTCTTCCTAGCGCTTAATACCAGCTATAGTTATTTGTCCATCGCCTATTTCCCCCTATTATATAGAAGTTCTAGGGACTTGGACTTTATCTGTTTTGCTCATTGCTGTGACCTCAGTACCTGGCACACAATAGACTCATTTGTTGACTGAACAAATGAACAGAAAAATGTCAAAGGGCAGAGTGGTCACAATTCAGAGACAAATTAGATGTGGGAGGTGGGTAGAGGAAAGCACCAGGGATCACTCCAAGTTTTCTAGCTCAGGTGGCTGGGTAGATGCTGCAGCCATTAACCAAGGGGAGAAGAACAGGTTTTGAGGGGAATGAGGCATTGGGTGAAGAGATGCAAGTTTGATTTTGGACATATTGAGTTCAAGCTTCCCGGGAAGCCCCTCTGAGGAGCTGTTCAATAGGCAGCTGGGAATATACTAAATGAAAATGAAGTTTAGGGGAAAGGAACAGGGCAGGTAGATTTGAGATCACCTGAGCATAGGAGACAGGTGATGCCATGAAAGGATACAAGATCTTCCACAAAAACGCGTCAAGAAAGAAGAGAGCTGGTGACTGTATCCAGCAGGAGAAAGCGCCCTTTAAAGGGCTGCCAGAGAAAAAGGAATCAAGGAGACTTAGGGGACAGTCAGAGAAGAAGGGAACCAGAGAAGAGCTTGTGCCAGATGAACCAAGGGAGGATATTTACAAGAGAGAGAATGGCCGACAAATGCAGATACAGTAGAAGGCTTGTGATAGGAGGAGTAGTGAGCGGATGTCCCAAGGAGTTTCTAAAATGTTCCCACTGTGACATGTTTAGCAGTGTTTACAATTTAGAGAATTTGCTGTAATTTCTATGACTTGAGTCCTTGTTTTCTGCCAGCCTTAGAGTAATTAGATCCACAGATCTAGAGACCAAAATTCTATTTCTATAGTTGACAGCCTCTGTGGTCTCTATGAACAGATAAATCCATGGTAAAGGGGATATTAATCCAAGCCATTTTAATAATACCACAACCACAGACTACCTCAGCTGATTATTAGGCTGTACGTTCACTGGCTAATAAAATTCTGTCTTGGGTAATTAACCAAAAAAATGGAGTCTTTGTTTTGAGTATGAATTACAGACACTAATAGACTGACTTCAATCTATTAGTGTCTGTAACTGACACTAATAGATTAGTTGATTGAAGTAAACGAGGCATTTCAAGGGAGCCAGCAGTGAACTCTTGGTTAAAGGTGCTCAAAATTTTCTCGGAATTTCAGCCAATGTTTTTATTCGCTCTCCTTCATCCTCTCCTAACCACTGTCACCTCGATGTGACATCTATCACCCCCTGAAACTGTTCTCTCCACATCAGGACCAAACACTTCCTGACCGAATTCAATGGTCCCTTCGAAATTTTCATTGTCTGCTTCTCACCTGCTTGGCCACCATCTACATTTACCGTCTCCTAGAAAGCTCTTCTCCTTTGGTTTCTCTGATGCCAGGCCCTCCTGTTTCTCTATATATTTCTTCTTTATTTCTGTGAATGGCTGGATTTTCCTTCTTCTTCTGCCTCTAACTGTAGTTTCCTAAAATCCAGTCTTCGATCTTCAATTCTTTTCCTAAACTCATCCTTGTCTCCTCTGCTTCTCTCTTCTACAGTTTTCTCCCTGGTCTTATAGTTTATATATTCTTTGAAAGATGTAGTTATACAGAACATTAGCATATATAATTATTCAATATATTATACACAATGTATTGGTAAGGATGCTGCCTGTTGAAGTCAGTGGTCAGTTTAGAGAATCCCTTTATATTGGAATTAAAGAGGATATTCTGATCTAGGATATAGATAAAGGATTATCTAAGGATGAGATTGGGCAGAGGTTAATTCAGACTGAGGACTAGACTAGTTCAATTAAGAAAACACTTATATTCTATTATAATTATATTAAAATTAAATTTTATTAGGATTAAATCGCTAATTTGGGGGCACTATGGTAGGTGCTAATGGACATATATAAAAAAGACAGGCACATTGAAGCTAATTAAAGCTATTTCTACACTAGAATTAAAGATATTTCTACAATAGAATTCATCACAGAGGTTAAAGGTACATTATTTATTACACACATTTTCTTTACTAAGAATTTAATTTGTTTAATACTGCATAGGCTTATTTTGCTATGTATTTAAAGTTTATCATTTGCCTACAAGCATTAAGATTCTTAAGTCTTTAAATAAATCTTTTAGAATCTAAAATATAAGTATACATTATACATTGATAATATTACCAAATTCTCCACCCTTCCTATCAAATACTAAGTTTACACTGGCACATGCTGTCAACAAATCCTTAGAGACAAAGTGAAACATTTATTTGTTTCAAGGAATGGATGAAGTCAGTTAAGCCCAGTTAAAAGTAAACTTGAAGCCCAAATACATAAGTGATGCGAAAGAAGTTGGCCCTTCAATGGAATCCTTTTCCAGCTTTCCAATTTCTGTGAAAAGTATCATTATTTTACTGGTTCTCAGGCTTGACACGCTGGCGATTTCTCTGCCTCTGCTCATGCCCTTGTTGCTTACCTCCGGCTTGTCTCCAATTACCACTCCTGCTCTTTCTTTATTTTCCGAGCCACTACTTGATCTAGACTGTGAGTACTTCATGTGGAGAGTGAAATGGCTTCTTCATAGCCCTCCTGCCCCCAGTCTCTCACTGCTTCAGTTATTTCTTGCCTGGTGAATCTTTCATATGATTGCATAACTCCCCACGTTTAAGAGTCATCAAAGGCTTTCCTACAGTATGACCCAGCAATCCCACTCCTGGGCATATATCCGGAGAAAACTCTAATTCAATAGGATACATGCACTCCAATGTTCATAGCAGCACTATTTACAATAGCCAGGACATGGAAGCAACCCAAGTGCCCATCAACAGATGAATTCATAAAGAAGATGTGGTATACATACACAATGGAATACTACTTAGCCATAAAACATACAAAATGGAATACTACTTAGCCAAGTATATTAGGAATATACTTAGGAATGAAATAATGCCACTCGCAGCAACATAGATGGACCTAGAGATGATCATACTAAGCAAACTAAGTCAGACAGAGAAAGACAAATACCATACGATATCATTTATATGTGGAATCTAAAATATGACACAAGTAAACTTATTTACAAAACAGAAACAGATTCACAGACGTAGATAACAAATTTATGGTTACCAAAGGGGATGGGGGATAAATTAGGAGTTTGAGATGAACAGATACAAACTACTATATATAAAATAGATATAAACAAGATCCTGCTGTATAGCATAGAGAACTACATTCAATATCTTGTAACTTATAATAGAAAAGAAACTGAAAAAGAATATATATATATATATATATATATAACTGAATCACTTTGCTGTACACCTGAAACTAACACAACATTGTAAATCAACTATACTTCAATTTTTAAAAAAAAGAGCAATCAGAGGCTTTCTATTGCCTGTCATATGAAACCCACACTGAGAATCCAGGCTATGGTTTCTTTAATTGTAAAATGGCCATGTTGGTCTTGAGGAGTGGTTTTCAAACTTTTGAGCAGCCCCAAACATAAACCAGATTAAAAGTCGGATGAATTTGGGAGATCAGGATTGACATATATACACCACCATGTGTAAAACAGATAGCTAGTGGGAACCTGTGGTATAAAACAGGGAGCTCAGCTCGGTGCTCTGTGATGACCTAGATGGCTTGGGGGTTGGGGAGGGAGGTCCAAGAGGGAGGAGATATAGGTATACATATAGCTGATTCATTTCATTTTACAGCAGAAACTAACACAACATTGTAAAGCAACTATACCCCAATTAAAAAAAAAAAAAAGGAGTGCTGCTTAGACTAAAGAGCACAAAGGAACAAAATCCAAAATCCTACCACTGCTTTTCCCCCTTGCCCAGCAGCCTCCACAGAAAAATCACTGATCGGGAAGATCTCTAAGTTCCTTTCTTGCTGTTGTAATGCTCTAGGATTCTCTCCTGAACTTAGATCCAATGTCCTCTATCACAAGGTCTTGTCTTCCTTTACCAAACTCAGGTTCCTCCATCCCCCTCAGGGTTCAGGACACAAGCCCAAACTGCCCGTGGACAGGGTGGAGATTTAGACAACTCAGAAGTCCAACCTCATCCAAAGAACTTCTTTCCATTTTTCCAAAGAAGCTAGAAATCTGGCTCTTCCTTTTAAAATCTAGAGGGTTTTTTCTGATGTTGGTAGCTGTGATGGTTAATTTATGTGTCAGCTTGGCTAGGCTATGGTACCACATTGTTTAGTCAAACACTAGTCTAGGTGGTGTTATGATGGTATTTTGTGGATGTGATTAACATTTACAATCTGTTGACTTTAAGCAGAGATTACTCTCAATAATGTGAGAGGGCTTCATGCAATCAGTGGAAGGCATTGAGAGCAAAAATCTTCAGTTTCCTGGAGAAGAAAGAATGAGAAATTCTGCCTCAAAAATGTAACATGGAAATCCCATCTGAATTTCCAGTCAGCTGGCCTGCCCTACAGATTTCAGATACCATCCGCACAATCACATGAGCCAATGCTTAAAAATCAATCAGTCAGTCTCTTTATATACACACACATGTATACACACAAACACACACACATATTCTTAAATAAACAAAATAAGAAATGAAAAAGGAGAAATGTCAACCGATACCGCAGAAATAGAAAAAAAAAAATAAGAGAATACTATGAACGATTATATGCCAACAAATTTGACAATCTGGAAGACATGGGCAACTTTCTAGAAACATACAGGCTACCAAAACTGAATCAAGAAGAAACAGATAATTTGAGCAGACCAATCACTAGAAGTGAAATAGAATCTGTAGTATATACATATTCTTGGTTCAGTTTCTCTGAAGAACCTTGTCAGATAAAGTAACTGACTCAAATTTTTGTCAAACTCTATAGGCCAAAGAAAACATATGCATGAACCCTACTTGCAAGCCACCGCCATGCAACTCAGTTTCCTAAGACACAGCCCATCTCCTCGGGAGCCACTGCTTCACACACACCCGGTCGTTGTTACCGTTGTGCCCTTTTCCCACCAGGCCTTTCTTCCCATTTTATCTTCCCAACCAAATGCAATGCTTTTTAAAGGCACTAGGCTCAAGGCTCTTCTCTTTCAGGAAGCTTCTATGGTAATGTGATGCCATGGTGAACTCCACGCATTACTTTAAATTCCATCTACATTTAATGTTCATAAATAGGACATACTATGTTATGTTAGATTTATGATTTTTTAAACTGCTCTCAAAATGTTACCCACCTTGTCTTTCAAATAATAATAAAGATCTCACCTTCAGAGGCTGTCTGCCATCATTCTGCAGCTTGTACTGAAAACAAATCACTGTGGAAATTAGGAGACATGAGTTCAAGTCTCATCTCTTTGGGAAGGTCACCGAGCATCTCTAGGCTGGATTTCCTTCATCTGTAAAACAGGAAAGAGCTAGTTAATGGCTAAAATTTACTTACTGCTTACCATGTGCCTGGCGCTGTTCTATGAGCTTTACATACATTCATTCACTTAATCCTGAAAATTTTATGAGGTAGGTACAATTATATAGAATAAACTAAGACTCAAAAGTAGGAGGTAACTTGCCCAAGGCAGACTTGCAAGCACTGGAATTGGGATTTAGACCCAAGCAGTCTGGTTTCTAAGTCCATGCTCCTAACATGAAACACACTCATAATACATATTGCGTAATTCCCAGCAGCTGTAAAACACTATGATTCTAAAATCCCCTTCAGTGGGCTCTTTATTAGAAGCCACAATAAGGACTCATTAAATGTTTATTAAAATGAATCAACTACTTTTCAGTTCATTTGCATTTCATTACCATGATGGCCTGTCATGTTGTACAAGCGTGCGGGACTAGATTTCACTGAGACCATTTTACTGGTCACTAGTGATACGTTCTAATCACAAGGACTGACTTGGCCATCGAATGTCCTCTCTATGCTTCATCCTATATGTAGACTTTAAATCACTCATAGCTCAGATTTTTTTGAACACCACTGTTTCCTGCAACACAAGATGAACAGATGTCTTTAGAATTAATCTGTAAGCAAGCTTTTCAAAATGCATCACTACTGATCATACAGTCGGGATCAAAATAGGCAGTTCCAGCTGGTAACATAACCCCAGAACAAGAGGTAATTTTTTGCCAATAAGAGCAGAAACAATGACCTTAAAAGATGAGAGTTAACTTGGATATAGCAGTCAATGACAATGACCCACTCATATGCTCTTGGCCCACACCCGAGGTCTTCAGGAAATAGTTCCCCAACACCAACAGCTTCCAACCGCAGGTACCTGTCTCTCTCTGCCCAAGGGCATGCTCACCCCAAGCATAGCATAGGCCAGAAATGCCAAAGAATTTATGTGGTCAAGAGCAACCCTCAACCAATGAGGGATAAATAAACAACGTCTTCCCCCGGCAGTAGGATGGCGATGGGGCAGTTCTACACATTTCCTTGGAGCAGACCAGAGGGTTTGAACCCCCATGCCCAGAGTGGTCATCAATATAGCCGTTACTGATTTCCCCCCCTACTCTGCCTTCCCATCTCGTTCTTTCACCATGCTTCCTGGGATCATCTTGCAAATAAACTATTTGCACCCAAATCTTTGTCTCAGTTTTGGAGGCTGCTGTTTTGCAGGAACATAAATTAAGACACTGAACCTTCCATTCCAAGTTTCTTCACTCCTTTATCTCAGTTTCTAAGGCTGCAATCTTCAAATCAACATGGCATCACACTCCCCATAGCAGCCGTCTAATAGTCAATTCTTTGAGTCTTCCATTTGGGGAAGCCACCAAATGTGCATGACAATGCTTTGTAGGCTGTATTGTTTTGTTTTTTAACACCGTGAATCAGTTATACATATACATATATCCCCTTAGCTCTTCCCTCTTGTGTCTCCCTCCCTCCCTCCCTCCTTATCCCACCCCTCTAGGTGGTCACAAAGAACCGAGCTGATCTCCCTGTGCTATGCAGCTGCTTCCCACTAGCTATCTATTTTACGTTTGGTAGTGTATACATGTCCGTGCCACTCTCTCACTTCGTCCCAACTTACCCTTCCCCCTCCCCATACCCTCAAGTCTATTCTCTAGTAGGTCTGCGTCTTTATTCCTGCCTTGCCCCTAGGTTCTTCATGACCATTTTGTTTGTTTGTATTCTAGATTCCATATACATGTGTTAGCATATGGTATTTGTTTTTCTTTCTCACTTACTTCACTCTGTATGACAGACTCTAGGTCCTTCCACCTCACTATAAATAACTCAAATGCGTTTCTTTTTATGGCTGAGTAATATTCCATTGTATACATGAGCCACATCTTATTTATCCATACATCCGTTGATGGACACTTAGGTGACTTCCATGTCCTAGCTACTGTAAATAGAGCTGCAATGAACATTGTGGTACACGACTCTTTTTGAATTATGGTTTTCTCAGGATATATGCTCACTAGAGGGATTGCTGGGTCGTATGGTAGTTCTATTTTTAGTTTTCTAAGGACCCTCCATACTGTTCTCCATAGTGGCTGTATCAATTTACATTCCCACCAACAGTGCAAGAGGGTTCCCTTTTCTCCACACCCTCTCCAGCATTTCCTGTTTGTACATTTTTTGATGATGGCCATTCTGACCAGTGTGAGATGATATCTCATTGTAGTTTTGATCTGCATTTCTCTAATGATTAATGATGTTGAGCATTCTTTCATGTGTTGGCAATCTGTATATCTTCTTTGGAGAAATGTCTATTTAGGGCTTCTGCCCTTTTTTGGACTGGGTTTTTTTTTTGTTGTTATTCAGCTGCATGAGCTGCTTGTATATTTCGGAGATTAATCCTTTGTCAGTTGCTTCATTTGCAAATATTTTCTCCCATTCTGAGGGTTGTCTTTTTGTCTTGTTTATGGTTTCCTTTGCTGTGCAAAAGCTTTTAAG
>NC_041218.1:92547835-92549973 GCF_002837175.3 Physeter macrocephalus
GATAGGGATTGCATTGAATCTGTAGATTGCTTTGGGTAGTATAGTCATTTTCATAATGTTGATTCTTCCAATCCAAGAACATGGTATATCTCTCCATCTCTTTGTATCATCTTTAATTTCTTTCATCAGTGTCTTATAATTTTCTGCATACAGGTCTTTTGTCTCCTTAGGTAGGTTTATTCCTAGATATTTTATTCTTTTTGTTGCAAGGGTAAATGGGAGTTTTTACTTAATTTCTCTTTCATATTTTTCATCATTAGTGTATAGGAATGCAAGAGATTTCTGTGCATTGATTTTGTATCCAGCTACTTTACCAAACTCATTGATTAGCTCTAGTAGTTTTCTGGTAGCCTCTTTAGGATTCTCTATGTATAGTATCATGTCATCTGCAAACAGTGACAGCTTTACTTCTCCTTTTCTGATTTGAATTCGTTTTATTTCTCTATCTTCTCTGATTGCTGTGGCTAAAACTTCCAAAACTATGTTGAGTATTAGTGGTGAGAGTGGACAACCTTGTCTTGTTCCTGATCTTAGTGGAAATGGTTTCAGTTTTTCACCATTGAGGACGATGTTGGCTATGGGTTTGTCATATATGACATATATGCCTTTATTATGTTGAGGTAAGTTCCCTCTATGCCTACTTTCTGGAGGGATTTTATCATAAATGGGTGTTGAATTTTGTCAAATGCTTTCTCTGCACCTATTGTGATGATCATATGGTTTTTCTACTTCAATTTTTTAACACGGTGTTTCACATTGATTGATTTGCATATACTGAAGAATCCTTGCATTACTGGGATAAACCCCAATTGATTATGGTGTATGATCCTTTTAACGTGCTGTTGGATTCTGTTTGCTAGTATTTTGTTGAGGATTTTTGCATCTATGTTCATCAGTGATATTGGCCTGTAGTTTTCTTTCTTTGTGACATCTTTCTCTGGTTTTGGTATCAGGGTGATGGTTTCCTCTTAGAATGAGTTTGGGAGTGTTCCTCCCTCTGCTATATTTTGGAAGAGTTGGAGAAGGATAGGTGTCAGCTCTTCTCTAAATGTTTGATAGAATTCACCTGTGAAGCCACCTGGTCCTTGGCTTTTGTTTGTTGGAAGATTTTTAATCACTGTTTCAATTTCAAGTGCTTGTGATTGCTCTGTTCATGTTTTCTATTTCTTCCTGGTTCAGTCTCAGAAGGTTGTGCTTTTCTAAGAATTTGTCCATTTCTTCCAGGTTGTCCATTTTATTGGCGTATAGTTGCTTTTAGTAATCTCTCAGGATCCTCTGTATTTCTGCAGTGTCATTTGTTACTTCTCCTTTTTCATTTCTAATTCTGGTGATTTGAGTCTATATTTATGATTTCTTTCCTTCTGCTCACCTTGGGGTTTTCTTGTTCTTCTTTCTCTAATTGCTTTAGGTGTAAGGTTAGGTTGTTTATTTGAGATGTTTCTTGTTTCTTAAGGTAGGATTGTGTTGCTATAAACTTCCCTCTTAGAATTGCTTTTGCTGCTTCCCATAGGTTTTGAGTCATCGTGGTTTCATTGTCATTTATTTCTATGTATTTTTTGATTTCCTCTTTGATTTCTTCAGTGATCTCTTGGTTATTAAGTAGTGTATTGTTTAGCCTCCATGTGTTTGTATTTTTTACAGATTTTTTCCTGTAATTGATATCTAGTCTCATAGCATTGTGGTTGGAAAAGGTACTTGATACAATTTCAATTTTCTTAAATTTACCAAGGCTTGATTTGTGACCCAAGATATGATCTATCCTGGAGAATGTTCCATGAGCACTTGAGAAGAAAGTGTGTTCTGTTGTTTCTGGATGGAATGTCCTATAAATATTAATTAAGTCCATCTTATTTAATGTATCATTTAAAGCTTGTATTTCCTCATTTATTTTCATTTTGGATGATCTGTCCATTGGTGAAAGTGGGGTGTTAAAGTCCCCTACTATGATTGTGTTACTGTCGATTTCCCCTTTTACAGCTGTTAGCATTTGACTTATGTATTGAGGGGCTCCTATGTTGGGTGCGTAAATATTTCTAATTGTTATATCTTCTTCTTGGATTGATCCCTTGATCATTATGTAGTGTCCTCCTTTGTCTCTTGTAATAGTCTTTATTTTAAAGTCTATTTTGTCTGATATG
>NC_041218.1:92550184-92551072 GCF_002837175.3 Physeter macrocephalus
TTGTAGGTCTTTTCCTTCTCTTGTGTTTCCTGCCTAGAGAAGTTCCTTTAGCATTTGTTGTAAAGCTGGTTGGGTGGTGCTGAATTCTCCTAGCTTTTGCTTGTCTGTAAAGGTTTTAATTTCTCCATCAAATCTGAATGAGATCCTTGCTGGGTAATCTTGGCTGTAGGTTTTTCCCCTTCATCACTTTAAATATATCCTTCCACTCCCTTCCAGCTTGCAGAGTTTCTGCTGAAAGATCAGCTGTTAACCTTATGGGGATTCCCTTGTGTGTTATTTGTTGTTTTTCCCTGCTGCTTTTAATATTTTTTCGTGTATTTAATTTTTGATAGTTAGATTAACATGTGTCTTGGCACGTTTCTCCTTGGATTTTTCCTGTATGGGACTCTCTGTGCTTCCTGGACTTGATTAACCATTTCCTTTCCCATATTAGTGACGTTTTCAACTGTAATCTCTTCAAATATTTTCTCAGTCCCTTTCTTTTTCTCTTCTTCTTCTGGGACCCCTATAATTCGAATGTTGGTGCATTAAATGTTGTCCCAGAGGTCTCTGAGACTGTCTTAAATTCTTTTCATTCTTTTTTCTTTATTTTGCTCTGCAGAAGTTATTTCCACTATTTTATCTTCCAGGTCACTTATCCGTTCTTCTGCCTCAGTTATTCTGCTGTTGATCCCTTCTAGAGAATTTTTAATTTCATTTATTGTGTTGTTCATCACTGTTTGCTCTTTAGTTCTTCAAGGTCCTTGTTAAACGTTTCTTGTATTTTCTCCATTCTATTTCCAAGATTTTGGATCATCTTTACTATCATTACTCTGAATTCTTTTCCAGGTAGACTGCCTATTTCCTCTTCATTTGTTAGGTCTGGTGGGTTTTTACCTTGCTCCTTCA
>NC_041218.1:92551328-92564426 GCF_002837175.3 Physeter macrocephalus
TGCTGGTCGTTGAGTGGAGCTGGGTCTTGGCGTTGAGATGGAGATCTCTGGGAGATTTTCACCGTTTGATATTATGTGGAGCTGGGAGGTCTCTTGTGGACCAATGTCCTGAACTTGGCTCTCCCACCTTGGAGGCACAGCCCTGACACCTGGCTGGAGCACCAAAAGCCTGTCATCCACACGGCTCAGAGTAAAAGGGAGAAAAAAATAGAAAGAAAGAAAGAAGATAAAATAAAATTGAATTAAATTAAAAAGTTATTAAAATAAAAAATAATTATTAAAAAAAATTTTTTTTAATAATTAAAAAGAAAGAAAGAAGAGCAACCAAACCAAAAAACAAATCCACCAATGATAACAAGCGCTAAAAACTATACTAAAGAAAAAAAAAAAACAGACAGACATGCCTAGGACAAATGGTAAAATCAGAGCTATACAGACAAAATAACACACAGAAACATACACATACACACTCACAAAAAGGGAAAAAAATATGTATATCGTTGCTCCCAAAGCCAACCTCCTCAATTTGGGATGATTCGTTGTCTATTCAGGTGTTCCACAGATGCAGGGTACATCAAGTTGACTGTGGAGATTTAATCCGCTGCTCCTGAGGCTGCTGGGAGA
Source organism: Physeter macrocephalus (assembly GCF_002837175.3). Taxonomy (NCBI): domain Eukaryota; kingdom Metazoa; phylum Chordata; class Mammalia; order Artiodactyla; family Physeteridae; genus Physeter; species Physeter macrocephalus. Next base: position 92,551,953 of record NC_041218.1, read on the forward strand.
ATTTTCCTTTCTCTTCTTTGTTTGCACAGCTCCCGGGGTTCAGCTTTGGATTTGGTCCCACCTCTGCGTGTAGGTCGCCTGAGGGCATCTGTTCTTCGCTCAGACAGGACAGGGTTAAAGGAGCAGATGATTCGGGGGCTCTGGCTCACTCGGGCCGGGGAGGGGGGGGGCACGGATGCGGGGATGAGTGCCGGTCGGCACGGATCCTCTGTGCGGGAATCTCTCCGCTTTGCCCTCCGCACCCCTGTTGCTGCGCTCTCCTCCGTGGCTCTGAAGCTTCCCCCCCGTCTCCACCCACGAAGGGGCTTCCTAGTGTGTGGAAACCTTTCCTCCTTCACAGGTCCCTCCCACTGGTGCAGGTCCTGTCCCTATTCTTTTGTCTCTGTTTTTTCTTTTTTCTTTTGCCCTGCGCAGGTACGTGGGGAGTTTCTTGCCTTTTGGGAGGTCTGAGGTCTTCTGCCAGCGTTCAGTAGGTGTTCTGTAGGAGCTGTTCCACATGTAGATGTATTTCTGATGTATTTGTGGGGAGGAAGGTGATCTCCGCATCTTACTCTTTCGCCATCTTGAAGCTCCTCCCCAATGTTTTGTAAGATTATAAAAATACACATGGTGCACACACACACAGGTTGAAACCAAGCAGGACCCTGCGGGGTCTTTCCTGGGACAAACCCCTGTGTCCCCTGCCTCTTGTCTGTTGAAAAGCTTTAGCCTCCTAGGCCTTCCCTGATTTCTAAAAGTATGTTACCAGTGAAGTAAGAAAATGTGGAAACAAAGGAAAATAAGCACGACAAAATAATAATAGTTTAGCCATAAAAAAAAAAGTCAAGGACCTTTACTTCCTCCTCAAGAACTATAGATAATATGCTGAGCCACATTCTTTGAGCTGTTTTGCAGATACTGAAACCCCCACCAGGTGGAAGAAGTTAACAGTATGCTGCCCACAAGCACGTAGACGCCAGACTGGTTTGAGCCAGAAAACTGATAATTGAGATTTGCTAAACATCACCCTGTTACCTCATACCAATCAATCAGAGGAATGTCCACGAGCTGATCAGGCACCCTGTGACCCTCTCCCTCATACTGTGTTGAAAACTCTTCCCTGAAAGCCATCAGAGAGTTCTGCTCTTTTGAGCATAAGCTGCCCATTCTCCTTTTGGCCCCAGGTTGGATGCCTTGCAATAAATGCTGTACTTTCCTTCATCCCAACCTGGTATCAGTAGATTGGCTTTATTGTGCATGGGCAAGTGGACCCAAGTTTGACTCGACAACAGGAAGATGCAAAATAATGTGGGGCAACATTTACCAAAAGGTACTCCAGAGAACAGTAGTTTCTGCAGAATTTTAATAAATTTTACCTGAAAAAACATTTTAATGTCAAATATATTTTGGAAATTCTTGGTTGTTTAAAGGGTATGGGGATATATTTATAGACCATGATTCTGTTGTGCAAAGAAAAAAAGGTATCTCGTTCCTGTAACTGAATTATTTTGCCTTTGAGCCTCTACTTCCACCAACAGGGAAAAATTAACATGCCAATTAAAGTCCCTCAGTCTTATCAATTGTAAAAGTCTCCTTTGGGTAAATATTTAGTTAACTCGAAGCTCAAACTCCCTATCAGAGATCCTCTCCTCCTGAACAGTCTCACCATCTCTCACATCCCAAATGGTTTATGGGCACATGGAAGTGCCCTTATCCTCACCACAGAGGAAGGGCAGAGAGGGCATGCTGCCCTGTGCTGGCCTCTGGGGTCCTCTCTGTCCTTTGCTGAGATGGACCCAGCTGTCCACCAGAATCAAGTGGAGAGATTGTTAAAAATGCAGATCCCCAGGTCCTTTCTCTGGAAGTTTTGGTTCAGGGAGACTGGAGTAAAACTAAGAACCCACATTTGGAACAAGTCTCCCAGAGGGTTCTGATGTTTTCTGACCCTTGGAAAACACTAGCATAGCCCTGTTTCCTACCAAGTTTTGAATTTCCTGCCGTCCTGTAAAATAGGAAGGCCTCATAACCTACTGCCTCACACTAAGGTGGATGCACATGGTTTAGTATTGTCATCATCTTTGCTATCGTGAGGCATTTTGGGGCAGAGGATATAAGGCATCCATGGTGAATCTTGGCACTGGTGGCAAATAGACTGATATTGCAATTTAAATATGGTAATCATCGAATTTTTAAAGCAGAAGTGAGGAAACAAAAGAAGAAAAAGAGCCTCTGGTATTAATTCCAGTTATTTCAACGCCATTAAGAAGGAGGAGGTTCTAAGAAAAGTCACACAAAATCTCTGAGGGGAAGGAGGAACAGTAGCATAAAAAAAGACAAAAAGAATTATATGAAGTCTACTTTTACTAAAATCTACATTGAAACCTCTGATGATTATATCTTATTTTAAAATAGCTGGAAATAGAAATCAGTTATTTTTTGTCTACAACTGTGTAGCTTAAACATTAGATAAAATGTTTGCTCTTTCTCTGATATTTTATATAATAAAGAAGTTTAGGGGAACCTCCCTGGTGGTGCAGTGGTTAAGAATCCTCCTGTCAATGCAGGGGACACGGGTTCGATCCTTGGTCCAGGAAGATCCCACATGCTGTGGAGCAACTAAGCCCATAGCCCACAACTACTGAGCCCAAGCTCTAGAGCCTGAGACCCACAACTACTGAGCCTGTGTGCCACAACTACTGAAGCACGCATGCCACAACTACTGAGCCTGTGTGCCACAACTACTGAAGACTGCACACCTAGAGCCCGTGCCCCGCAACAAGAAAAGCCACCTCACTGAGAAGCCCGTGCACTGCAACAAAGAGTAGCCCTCGCTCACTGCAACTAGAGAAAGTCCATGCACAGCAACAAGGACCCAACGCAGCCAAAAATAAATAAATTAGTTAATTTTTAAAAAAAAACAGTTTGGGGACTTCCCTGGTGGTCCAGTGGTAAATAATCACCTTCCAGTGTAGGGCACGTGGGTTCGATCCCTGGTTGGGGAACTAAGATCCCACATGCCGCAGGGCAACTAAGCCCCTGCTCCACAACTATCGAGCTCGTGTGCCTCAACGAGACAGCCCACACATGCCACAAAATACAGAGCCCACACACTCTGAAGCCCATGTGCCATAACAAAAGATTCTGCATGCCTCAAAGAAGATCCCGTGTGCCGCAACTAAGACCCAACACAGCCAAAAAAATATGGAAAATAAATAAATTAAAAATGAAGTCTATAGCATCACTTTTGAAGCATTTTAAAATTAAATATTGTATTTTAATGAATAAATAGGACTGGTTCATACCATTTAATGTTGATATCAACAAAGTTTTCCACCCAAAGCAAGTTTAGATTTCAAACCCCAAAGAGTGACGTTTAACCTTTTAAAATCTGATGCAAAATCTTAGGTCAGCCTATTTTTTCAAGAAGAACCTTAACCTGATGTAACAGTCAGAACATACTAGTTTGGACTACAGTTACAAAGCACTCCGAGATTTCAGCAGCTTGACTCACCACGAGTGAACTGGAGAGTTCTGCTAATCCCAGTCTTTCAGGGGCTGGGTTGACAAGGTTTCATATCAACATGTGCTTCCAAGTTCTCCACAGCACAGGGAAGGAAACATGGCAACTTGTGACACACTTCTGCCCACATTCCATTGGTCAAAGCAAATCAGTGATCATCCTAACTTCAAAGGGGGTGGGGAATATCATATTACCGCCCGCCTCCTAGGAGACTAAAGTGTTTGTCACCAGCCCTACTGACTATCACATCTGCTTTTGCCTTTTACCTCCTTTGGACCTTTGTGCCACATAACAGTCCACACTAGCTATCCCCCTGTTTGGGACCCATATTATCAATCCAACAAATTGATATGGTCAATCCAAAGACAACAAAGCATTTCATTCTTTTGGAACCATTGTATTCAAGCATGGTCTCTGTTGTTTCTTGAAACCACCATCCCTAGTACATCTCATTTTGTCAGGGCAAGGGTGCTGTGTGTAAGTTTAAAGAAAGAGAAGTTGGTAGCCCCACTGTGGCAGAGGTGACTTGTTCACCAAAGACTGACGACCCTCCCTCCACCACATAGGATAGAGTTGCTCAGTTGCAACAGGGCCTGTATTTCTCAGACCCTTGCAGTAGGTGGGGTTACATGACTGAGTTCTGACCAATGAAAGGGAGATGGAAATGCCCTTTACCACTTTCAGGTCCAACCCTTAAACATGCACCATCCACTGCTCTCATCTTCTGGGGGGATGTTGTTGCTTGAGGCAACCTAGAAAGCCCCATGTTGGAGATGGCAGAGCCTTCAGCCTGGTCTTAAAATGACTACATGATCCAGACCTTCCACCAATCCCCTACTCTGTTGATGATACATATAAACTTTTTATTAAAAATAGTTTTCTTTTTCAAGTTTATGAAAATGAACTTTTATTTTGAGAAATAAACTTTAATAGTGATGGGGTAGTAGGATAAATGGACAAAACGCTACTCCAAAAATGTGAATTTTTTGGTTGGCCTTGACAATGACAAAGTCAGCTAACGTAATTCCTTAGCTTTCTACTAATCTCTCTCCATTCGCCTCTGTGTATCCTCTGGATTACTGCCCTGATTAGAAGAGAATTTCCCAGCAAGTGAAGAAGGAACTGAATTATTATAGAGGAATTTGGAGACAGCAAGAGGGAGAACTGCCAGTTTCTGGTTCTGTAAAAGCCTTTAGTTATCACTAACCACTCAACATAGAAACAAGATATAGTCACAACATCAATGACTGCCTAAGGCTGATAGGCCATATCCTAAGTGTCTCATGAGAGAAACAATTCATAATGCATGAAATTAGATATACAACAGCGCTTAAATTTTATCACGCTCATCAAAGCCCTGTCATCTCTAATATATTGTGGCAAACATAATGCTATGGCTTGGCCAAACCTACTTTCTTTCCCCCCGGGCACACGGATGGGCTGTATGTCCCAGCCACCCTTGGTGTTAGGTCGGTCACATGACAAGAGTTCTGGCCAATAGAACATGGGCACAAGAGACGCAGGCCATTCTTAGACCCAGTGGAGGACTCAAGACCCAAGGGGAGCGCTGAACCGTGAGCTGGAAGGAGCTGGGTCCTGAATGAATGCTTAGAATAGCACCTGCCCCACCCAGCCAGCTTGGGACTATGATGGGAGAAAGACAGGAACCACTGAGATTTTGTTATAGCGACTAGCACAGTTATCATACCCTCGTGAATACATCAGGACTGCTGCATTTGCATCAGAGAACCATGCGAAAGGTTAAAACTGAACGGGATGCTATGTAATAAAGTAATCCTCAATAAAGCTGTTAATCGAAAGAAGAAAGACCAGGGGCCCCTAGAGATGTACTCTAATCCTGCCCCTCCCCCGACCCTGTTAAATCTGGCTCTTCCCAATTGTTTTAACACCTCCTCCAGAATGTTTCTTGCCAGGCCCAGGGCAAGAATACCATGACCTGGCCACAGCTCACCCTCTCTCGGCCTCATCTCCCATTCTGGACTACTTGAGGAAATTTTATTCTTCTGAGCTTTGACCGCCATGTATTATTCATTCTGCCGGACTGCTCTGCCCATGAGCTCTACCCGTTCGGCCTACCACCCCGAATGAGGCCTTCCCTTTGGAAGGCTTGGTTGGAAAAGACAGCCTCCTGCTCCAAACTGCTATTACCCTTTCCCTGTGCAGCTCTGAGGGTCCAGCCCATGTTCCCCACTGTGTGATGATGACAGGTGGACATCCTGTCTGCCTGCTAGGTTGCAAGCTCCTTGCAGACAGAAATCCAAGTGCCAGCATTTGGATGATATTCGATAATAAATGCTGAATGAACGCATGAACAAATGGCAATGAATGCACAAGTCAATGAATAATTAAGTGGAATTCCACACAGCAGCTTGGATCAGAGACCCCTTTCCCTCCAAATGAGTCCACATGGGACCATGTTTCCTTTATGACATTCTGCCCCGCCAGAGGGCCGTCCACTATATATAAAGATGGAGTGTTTTGGCAGAGGTCACTGCTTTGAGAGGCAGACACGATGGTCCAGCAGTGGCCTCCAGCTGAAATATCAAGATTCAGATAGAGAGGAGTCTGCAAGAATGTGGAGAAAAAAGAAGGAAATAAACCCCCAGTAATTAAGAAAATAGAGGAAGTCACTTAAACTTTAGACATTTCTAAGTAAAAATAATTTTAGGTAAGTACTAATTTTTGAACTTTTACTGATGTATAATACACATACAGAGAAGTGACCAGCTTGGGGTGACAGTTCACAAATTGGTCACACCGTGCAGCCAGCACCTCATCAAGAAACAGACCATTATCAGCAGCGCAGAAGCCCCTCCCCCTCGAGTCAGTAAATACTATTTTAAAAGAAAAGGAAGGAAGGAAGGAGAGAGGGGAGGGGTGGGCAGGCATCCACTTTAAAAGAAAAGGAGAAATGCTGCGGGCGGGCTGCGGGTGGGGTGGGGGGGGCGGGCGGGAGCCGAGGGGACGCTCCGGGGGAAACTCACAGCCTCACTGAGATACACCCCTCAGGGCTTCTCCCGATCTGCTAACAACTGTCGTGGGATTAAACAGAACCACAACATGGGTAACTGCAGCAAAACTGGCTGAGCTTTGGAAGAAAGAGGATTCCTCCCAGGTACAGAGCAAGGGCACGCGTGCCGCTGTGTCCCCAGCCAGGAAAAAACTGGCTAGGGACCCACGCCCCCCAACCCTTCCCACCCCCAGTCCGTGCCCCTGCACCCTTTCTCTAATCCTGGAGAGGCAGGGCACCCTCTGTGCTTCCTTCCAGCGGGATGTGACTCCTGCCAGACTCTATGCCAGGATCCAGGGCTTTGGAAGGAACAACATCCTGTATAATGGCCAGAGAAGTAGCTTCTATTGATATTTTGTCACCTCTGGAGCCTCAGGACCAGGGCTTTGAGAGCAGGCTCCATCCAAGCCGGTCTACTAAGTCTTCCCCTCTCTTAGGACTCTCTGCTCTGACCTTGAACAGGAAAAATCCCAGGAATGAAGGAACCGGCCCTGGCTTAGAAACTTCACTCCCTGTTTATTGCAAACAGCTTTGTCTCTGTCAGGATCATGGGACATGTGTAAGAGGTAGATAGAGAAGAGGTAGGTGATTGGACAGGTGTGTAGGTAGATAGATTAAAATTATAGACAGTCTGCAGGTAATTCAGAAGGCAGGGTCCCAGGGGTGGGTCTGGGTATCCATTATATGGGAGGACTTCTTGCTCATAAGGATGTGGTACAGGCAGTTTTCGGTCTTGTATTTCTGTCACAATTAATAAGGGAACGACAAAGAGAACTAATAAATTGGATCAGGCAAAGGGGCTATAAAGGGGATATTTTTCAAGCATTGTATTGAACAGTTCCTTACAATTAACATTAGTCAAACTGGGATCCTTCCCAAGTTCCATACTCTACACACCATTATCCTCGCAAGTTTTCTGTGCTGAGGTTTTAAGAGCAGGTAGATTACAGGGCTTTGGGTTAGGCGTTTCCATGGGAGGGAGGGGATGCCTGGGTTTCAGCTGATCTGGGAGGCTTCAGGGGTATCATCCAATATCCCTGTTGCTTCCTGTAAACTCAAGGGAATCCACTGACTTTCCAAGAAGAGATATTCTGTGCAGATTATCTAATCCACAAATAGTTACTGAGGCCGTCACTTTGTATGTGCCAAGCACTGTGTTAGGCCTGGGGAATTCCGTGGTGAACAGAGCGTTCACAGCCCCCAAGAACTCACAATCTCGTGGAGGAGGCAGCCTGGTAAACAGCTGTCACCCCGGAGAAGCGCTATGACAATGACCTCTTAGCAGCTGTGGGACCTGGGGCAAGTCACTGAACTCCCCTGTGCCTTACTTTCAACATCTGCCCGTGGGCGTCATAGTAACGCCCTTTTCCTTGGAACGTTGTGAGAATTAAATGAATTAATATATTAAAGTGCTTAGAATAATGCAAGACACATGGAAAGAGCTATGGAAGAGTTTGTTCTTGGTAGTGTTGATGTTACTGTTACTTCTGTGGTGATCACAAATGGAGGAAAGCTTTCCTAACCCTAATCTAGAAAGCCCTCCCAGGGGAGGTTATGCAAACTGCATACAGTGGTCTGTCGGTATCCTCAGGGCACTGGTTCCAGGACCCCAGCAGATACCACACTCCAGGGATGCTCAAGTGCCTTAGAGAAAATGGCGTAGTACAGTCGATAGACTATAAGGGATAGATCATAAAGGGTCTGATGTATCACACCAAGGAATTTGGACTTCTAAAAATCAATTTACAGAAAAATCTTTTCTGGAAATTTGTCGAGTGCTTACTAAACTTTATCGGCCAAGTTGAGCTGAACAAGGAAACTGAGAAAAGTGCCCTCAGTTGTCAATTTCGGAGAATAAGAATGGAATGTCCCCACAGGCACTGGGATCTGACTGTAGACCCTTGGGGTTGCATTGACTGTGACTGATTCCCTGTGGCTTCTTTTCTCTAAACTTTTACTATGATTTTTTTAATCACAGTCTCAATTTCAGTGCTTGTGATTGGTCTGTTCCTATCTTCTCTTTCTTCCTGGTTCAGTCTCAGAAGGTTGTGCTTTTCTAAGAATTTGTCCATTTCTTCCAGGTTGTCCATTTTATTGGCATATAGTTGCTTGTAGTAATCTCTCAGGATCCTTTGTATTTCTGCAGTGTCAGTTGTTACTTCTCCTTTTTCATTTCTAATTCTGTTTAATTGTCTTCTCCCTTTTTTTCTTGACGAGTCTGGCTAATGGTTTATCAATTTTGTTTATCTTCTCAAAGAATCATCTTTTAGTTTTACTGATCTTTGCTATCATTTCCTTCATTTCAAACATCTGAGGCTGAACTAAAAAATATGAAAAGATGGATTCCAATACTTTGTCAAGCTGCGAGATACCCACATGTCTGAGCCAGATAGCTACTCTACCCAGGAACAATAACCAATAACAGCTTCCCAACCAGTGTGCCTCAAAGGCATCCCAGGCCCTTGGAGATACAGGCACTGTCTCATGCTTTGAGGAACCTCTTCACTGTATCCCAGTGTCACAGTCAGTTCTGGCTGCTTTAACAAAGTCCCAAAGACTGAGTGGCTATAAACAACAAATTTATTTCTCACCGTTCTGAAGGCTAAGAATCTGAGATGAGGGCACCAACATGGCTGGGTTCTAGTGAAGGTCTTCTTCTGGGCTGCAGACTGTATATTCTCCTTGTGTCCTCACAGGGCAGAAACACAGCAAGAGAGCTCTTTGGGGACCATTTTATAAGGGCACAACCCTCATGACCTAACCACCTCCCAAAGGCCCCCCCTCCTAATAGCACCACATTGGGGGGTTAGGATTTCAGCATACAAATTGGGAGTTGGGAGGACACAAACATTTAGTCCATTGCACCCAGTGTACCACACAAATGTTGTTACTATTTACATGCACCAAGACATGAAATAAGTTTGAGAACACAGGTCTGTCTTCCTATGTCTTTCCCATATCTCCCAATGCTGTCTTTCACAAACCCTCCAGTTCAGGGATTTGATCAGTTCACTGTCCCTCAAATACTTTTTGGCTTGAAGACTTTCCCCGCTGATTCCCCTTGCCTTAAATCCTGGACCTCCCCTTGCATATTTAAAATGCTTGAAATCCCACCCCAAGTGACCTCCTCCAGTAAACTGTTGTATTATGTAAGGACCGTTACATAATACACTTTTTTTTTTTTTGTGGTACGCGGGCCTCTCACTGTTGTGGCCTCTCCCGTTGCAGAGCACAGGCTCCGGACACACAGGCTCAGTGGCCATGGCTCACGGGCCCAGCCGCTCCGCGGCACGTGGGATCTTCCCAGACCGGGGCACAAACCCGCGTCCCCCGCATCGGCAGGTGGACTCTCAACCACTGCGCCACCAGGGAAGCCCCCATAATACACTTTTAAAACCACTAGGCCTACACATACTATCACATTGTACATTATTTTTTTCATCTGCATATCTTGTCTAACTAGACCACAAATGCTTTCTCTGAAGGCTGTCACAAAGCAGCCTTCCTCATAGCAAATAATTCATTCTTCATCTGTTTCTAGACTGTTGTCACCTCTTACTCTGTTCTTATTTTCTAATCTGTTTGCTCCTGTCGTTCCCATTATGGTTGGATGTGATAAAGATGGTCAGGCTAGGGCTTCCCTCTCACAAGAGTGAGAGGCCTTCGTACCGAAAAAAAAAAAAAAAAGATGGTCAGGCTATTTGATTGCATTATTTTCAGTCAAAATGTCGTGTATGTCTACTATACGGAAAACATGGTGCCGGATGTATGGAGATTCACAGAAGAGAAAAAAAGAAGAAAAGAGAAAAACATAGTAATAAAACAAGATAGTGATAAGGCTGAGGGGTTTTCTAACCTGAAAAATCTGGGGATACAAGAGGCCCCAACTAGTAAAGAATTCTTCTGCATGGAGGAAATAACCACATATAGGAATGAGAATCTGGCCATTATTTCTCCCCTGAAACATTTACTACATATAGTCAAATTTTAGTGGCTATATTAGGATTTGGGGAAGAGCAGGGTACTTAATCTCAAACCACCAAAAAAGCGTGAAGTATCTGCAAGCTTAGTCATAGAACAGACAACCTTTGCATAATTGGACTTAGCTAAGTAGTTCCTACAGAGGCAAGGAGACCCAAGAGCTGGAGTCTAGCATGTCTGAAATAATTAGTGTGTGTGTGTATGTGGTGTCTGGTTGGGACTTGGCCTCCTGGGTGTGACAGAGCCAGGGCAGGGAAAGAATCTGTTGAATGATCTGTGGAACAGAGCTGGCCAAGCTCATGGTCCTGTGGTCAGCCCTACCAGCCCCAAACTCCCACCCAGCCCACCTATCCCTCCCATTCTGGGTGAAGTACATCTTGGCAAACTTCTAAGGTGTGGCTCCTTGGTCCCTCCCTTGAATCAACCAAGAATGCCAACTTTGAGGCTTCTACAGCCGCCAGTTTCCTAAGGGTGTATTCCTATATACTTTGGGAAACTGGTAAGATCCCTCTAAATATTTGGGAGGGAGGCAGCCTTTGAATTACATAGTTTGCCTGCTGATGTCAACTATTACAGCACTGTTTGTAGAAGGCTAAAATCCAAGAGGACTACTGTGAAAGGAAATAGATCAGATGAGACAATCATTTATCTTGATGTCAGAATAATTGAGAGGAACTCTTAATTATCCATCTCCAAGAAACCAGTGAGGCCAAGGCCATTCTCCCTGTTGTCCCTGGGCCTCAGCTGGAGTCCATAAGAGCCTAGGTTGGAGGATGAACTCTAGTATAGGAAATCCTGGGACGGAGGAGAGGGGGCACTGATTCAGGATCCAGAAGGAACAGAGGTCACCTGGGAGATACAGAGCTGCTGTAAAAGTGATGGAGGATGGTTTTTCTATGGATTCTCTACTTGCCTGGGAATCAGGATCCCATCTCCCAGTGACCCTCTGGCTGACAGTGGGGCAGTGCTCAGCCCCCAACCCCCGGACACCAAGAAACCTTCTATCTTGTCTGCAGTCAATCATTGCTCTCAGTAAGTCTCCACCACTAGCAGACACACAAACACATGCACACTGTATTTTCAGTCTGAGCCAGTGATATTTTGGAGACCAAATGCTCTGAAAAAATAGAGAACTGTCTCAAGTCTAAGGAAGTGAACTTCCAGACTTTGTATTTGAAAACGTTCAGCTTCATAACTCAATCCCCCGGATCACTAGGTTTCTCTTCCCTTATCCCTCCACTACAGGGTATTAATAAGGAGTCACGTGCACTACCATGAGGGAAAATTAATTGATGGGCTTTGCAGAACTATGGGTTTAATTTGGCTCTTTAAAAATCTTCCCACCCCCTTCCCATAAGGATAACAGCTGATCTTTCAGCAAAAACTCTGCAAGCCAGACGGGAGTGGCATGACATATTTAAACTGATGAAAGGAAAAAACCTACAACCAAGATTACCCTACCCAGCAAGGATCTCATTCAGATTTGATGGAGAAATTAAAACCTTTACAGACAAGCAAAAGCTAGGAGAATTCAGCACCAACAAACCAGCTTTACAACAAATGCTAAAGGAACTTCTCTAGGCAGGAAACACAGGAGAAGGAAGAGACCTACAATAACAAACCCAAAACAATTAAGAAAATGGTAATAGGAACATACATATTGATAATTACCTTAAATGTAAATGGATTAAATGCTCTCACCAAAAGACACAGACTGGCTGAATGGATAACAAAACAAGACCTGTATATATGCTGTCTACAAGAGACCCACTTCAGACCTAGGGACACATACAGACTGAAAGTGAGGGGATGGAAAAAGGTATTCCATGCAAATGGAAATCAAAAGAAAGCTGGAGTAGCAATTCTCATATCAGACAAAATAGACTTTAAAACAAAGACTGTTACAAGAGACAAAGAAGGACACTACATAATGATCAAGGGATCAATCCAAGAAGAAGATATA
>NC_041218.1:92564458-92564959 GCF_002837175.3 Physeter macrocephalus
CCGTGAGCCATGGTTACTGAGCCAGTGCGTCTGGAGCCTGTGCTCCGCAACGGGAGAGGCCACAACAGTGAGAGGCCCGCGTACCACAAAAAAAAAAAAAAAAAAAAAAAACTAGATGGACTTAGCTGATATTTATCGGACATTCCATCCAAAAACAACAGAACACACTTTCTTCTCAAGTGCTCATGGAACATTCTCCAGGGTAGATCATATCTTGGGTCACAAACCAAGCCTCAGTAAATTCAAGAAAATTGAAGTCGTATCAAGTATCTTTTCCAACCACAACTCTATGAGACTAGATATCAATTACAGGGGAAAAAAACTGTAAAAAAATACAAACACATGGAGGCTAAACAATATGCTACTAAATAACCAAGAGATCACTGAAGAAATCAAAGAGGAAATCAAACACTACCTAGAAACAAATGACAAAGAAAACACAATGACCCAAAACCTATGGGATGCAGGAAGAACAGTTCTAAGAGGGAAGTTTACAGCAAT
>NC_041218.1:92572559-92612361 GCF_002837175.3 Physeter macrocephalus
CTGTGCGTCTGGAGCCTGTGCTCCGCAACGGGAGAGGCCACAACAGTGAGAGGCCCGCGTACCACAAAAAAAAAAAAAAAAAAAAAAACTAGATGGACTTAGCTGATATTTATCGGACATTCCATCCAAAAACAACAGAACACACTTTCTTCTCAAGTGCTCATGGAACATTCTCCAGGGTAGATCATATCTTGGGTCACAAACCAAGCCTCAGTAAATTCAAGAAAATTGAAGTCGTATCAAGTATCTTTTCCAACCACAACTCTATGAGACTAGATATCAATTACAGGGGAAAAAAACTGTAAAAAAATACAAACACATGGAGGCTAAACAATATGCTACTAAATAACCAAGAGATCACTGAAGAAATCAAAGAGGAAATCAAACACTACCTAGAAACAAATGACAAAGAAAACACAATGACCCAAAACCTATGGGATGCAGGAAAAACAGTTCTAAGAGGGAAGTTTACAGCAATACAATCCTACCTCAAGAAACAAGAAAACTCTCAAACAACCTAAACTTACCGCTAAAGCAATTAGAGAAAGAACAAAAAAAAACCCCAATATTAGCAGAAGGAAAGAAATCATAAAGATGAGATCAGAAATAAATGAAAACGAAATGAAGGAAACAATAGCTAAGATCAATAAAAATAAAAGCTTGTTCTTTGAGAAGATAAACAAAATTGATTTTCTTGACTCATCAAGAAAAAAAGGGAGAAGACCCAAATCACCAGAATTAGAAATGAAAAAGGAGAAGTAACAACTGACACTGCAGAAATACAAAGGATCCTGAGAGATGACTACAAACAACTATATGCCAATAAAATGGACAACCTGGAAGAAATGGACAAATTCTTAGAAAAGCACAACCTTCTGAGACTGAACCAGGAAGAAAGAGAAAATAGGAACAGACCAATCACAAGCACTGAAGTTGAGACTGTGATTAAAAATCGTCCAACAAACAAAAGCCAAGGACCAGATGGCTTCACAGGTGAACTCTATCAAACATTTAGAGAAGAGCTAACACCTATCCTTCTCACCATGAGGCCACCATCACTCTGATACCAAAACCAGACAAAGATACTATACAAAAAAATAAAAGTACAGACCAATATCACTGATGAATATAGAATCAAAAATCCTCAACAAAATACTAGCAAACAGAATCTAACAGCACAATAAAAGGATCATACACCATGATCAAGTGGGGTTTATCCCAGGAATGCAAGGATTCTTCAATATACACAAATCAATGTGATAAACCATATTAACAAGTTGAAGGAGAAAAACCATATGATCATCACAATAGATGCAGAAAAAGCTTTTGATAAAATTCAACACCCATTTATGATAAAAATCCTCCAGAAAGTAGGCACAGAGGGAAATTACCTCAACATTATAAAGGCCATATATGACAAACCCACAGCCAACATCGTTCTCAATGGTGAAAAACTGAAGCCATTTCCTCTAAGATCAGGAACAAGACAAGGTTGCCCACTCTCACCACTTTCATTCAACATAGTTTTGGAAGTTTTAGCCACCACAATCAGAGAAGAAAGAGAAATAAAAGGAATCCAAATCGGAAAAGAAGAAGTAAAACTGTCACTGTTTGCAGATGAGATGATACTATACATAGAGAATCCTAAAGAGGCTACCAGAAAACTACTAGAGCTAATCAATGAATTTGGTAAAGTAGCAGGATACAAAATCCATGCACAGAAATCTCTTGCATTCCTAAACACTAACAAGGAAAAATCTGAAAGAGAAATTAAGTAAACACTCCCATTTACCACTGCAACTAAACAAATAAAATACCTAGGAATAAGCCTACCTAAGGAGACAAACGATCTGTATGCAGAAAGCTGTAAGACACTGATGAAAGAAATTAAAGATGATACAAAGAGATGGAGAGATATACCATGTTCTTGGATTGGAAGAATCAACATTATGAAAATGACTATATCATCCAAAGCAATCTACAGATTCAATGCAATCCCTATCAAACTACCAATGGCATTTTTCACAGAACTAGAACAAAAAATTTCACAATTTGTATGGAAACACAAAAGACCCCAAAGAGCCAAAGCAATCTTGAGAAAGAAAAACAGAGCTGGAGGAATCAGGCTCCCTGACTTCAGACTATACTACAAAGCTACAGTAATCAAGACAGTATGGTACTGGCACAAAAACAGAAATACAGTCAATGGAACGAGATAGAAAGCCAAGAGATAAACCCACGCACATTCGGTCACCTTATCTTTTTTTTTCTTCTTTTTTACAAAACAGAACACTTTTATCTGGTCCATTGGAGCCTGAGTCTGGAAACACCCATGGAGAATCATCCTACATGGATGGTACTGACAATTGATAAAATAGCCTCTGTGTCAAAAGAGCTGCCGTATGTACAGGGTTAAAAATACTCACAGCTCAGAGTAAAAGGAGGAATATAAAGGAGGCCCAAAGGGGAGTCTAGTGCTTCTGGGTTCTTCTCTAGGTGTAAACCCACCCCCCTGCAAGCCCCATGGGAAGCAAGAAGCCATAGACTTGGCCACCTGCTGCCTGGGGGCTGCAAGGCAGTGAGGCCAGGTGGCCCAGGAAGCTGGCCTCAGTCATCCTGGGGCAGGCACAGAACTCAGGGCTGGGCAGACAGAGAACTCAGGGCTGAGCAGCCACAGGGAGGACGCTGGGCTTCTGAGGCAGGGTGGGGCTGGGAGGGGCTACACCCTGCATGTGCCTGGACAGGGCTGGCCAAGGAGTTCTTCTGGACTCTGTTCCTCCCAGCAGAGGTCAGGTGGTGCTGAAGACAAACTCCCTCACCAAGCACAGGGCTGGGTCCAGGCTCAGGACCACCTGACCCGCTGCCACAACCCCAGCCTGGGGCATGGCTTCGATCCCGGCTGGCGCTCCAGGAATAGCATAGTGTTCCTCCCCACCCCTGCTTGAGCCCATGGTCGCCAGACACCTGCCTCCTGGGATACTGCTGGGACTCCAGGAACCCCTGCTTGCCTCATGAGGGCTTGGGGGGAGATGGGACCTAGGGGCAAACTGGGGAGAAAAGGCTCCTGACCTCGTGCCCCACAAAGGGGGTGGTCCCTGCTCTCACCTGGGGCTCTGGCCTCTGACCTTCACAAGAGGGTGGTCCTTGCTCTCATCCTGGGGTCCTGACCTCTGACCCCCCCCAAAAAGGGATTGTCCCTGTTCCCACCTGGGGTCCTGGCCTGACCCCACAAGGTGGTGGGGGGGGGGTCCCTGCTCACCCCAGGGTCCTGGCCTCTGACTCCCCAGATTTGGTATTGTGAATAGAGCTCTTGGCTGCCTCAGCCAGGCAGGAGGCCCCAGGCCCATGGGGAAGGGGCAGCCTCACCTTGGCCCTGGCAGTCTGAGCCAGACCTCAAGGTGGGCTGGTCAGAGGAGCTGGCACACAGCTCCCTCGAGCTAGTGGCCGCTTCGAGGTATTCTGCTTGGTGGCTATGAGGCCCTGGGCAGGAGGGAGGGGCAGGAAGGAAGGCCCAGGAGAGGCTGCGCCATGCCACTGGCACTCCCTGGGTGGGGATCCTGAGATTCTGGTAAAAGCATCCTGTGTTGGGGTCTCCCTCGTAAAGTGCATATGGGGGCAGGCAGGGGGGGCAGGGTGGTCACAGCGGCAAGGGCTCATGCAGGCCCGCGACCTCAGGCATGAATGGGGGGCTGTGGCTGCCCTTGGAGGCTGTCCAGTCGCTGAGGAAGGCCTGGGCCGCCTTGCAGTGCACCAGGCGGTGGGTGATGGAGAAGCCGGCATTACCCTCCAGCTGGGACAGGATCACCAGGACCTGCCTCTGCAGGGGGGGCACACTGTCCTAGGTGCACAGGCTGCCATGCGTGGACACCACGTTGAAGCGGTCTGAGCAGTCGCATTGCACGTGCAGGTAAGACTTGGGGTGCTGGGTCTCCACCACCATGATGAGCCCCACACAGCCGTGCATCAGGTCACCTTATCTTTGATAAAGGAGGCAAGAATATACAATGGAGAAAAGACAGCCTCTTCAATAAGTGAATCACAGCAAGATCTTTTTTGATCCATCTCCTAGAGAAATGGAAATAAAAACAAAAATAAACAAATGGGACCTAATGAAACTTAAAAGCTTTTGCACAGCAAAGGAAACCATAAACAAGGCGAAAAGACAACCCTCAGAATGGGATAAAATAGTTGCAGATGAAGAAACTGACAAAGGATTAATCTCCAAAATATACAAGCCGCTCATGCAGCTCAATATCAAACAAACAAACAAACCAATCCAAATTTGGGCAGAAGATCTAAATAGACATTTCTCCAAGAAGATATGCAGATTGCCAACAAACACATGAAAGAATGCTCAACATCACTAATCATTAGAGAAATGCAAATCAAAACTACGAAGAGGTATCACCTCACACCTGTCAGAATGGCCATCATTAAAAAATCTACAAACAATAAATGCTGGAGAGGGTGTGGAGAAAAGGGAACCCTCTTGCACTGCTGGTGGGAATGTAAATTGATACAGCCACTATGGAGAACAGTATGGAGGTTCCTCAAAAAACTAAAAATAGAACTCCCATATGACCCAGCAATCTCAGTACTGGGCATAAATCCTGAGAAAACCATAATTCAAAAAGAGTCATGTACCACAGTGTTCATTGCAGCACTATTTACAATAGCCAGGACATGGAAGCAACCCAAGTGTCCATCAGCAGATGAATGGATAAAGAAGATATGACACATATACACAATGGAATATTACTCAGCCATAAAAAGAAACGAAACTGAGTTATTTGTAGTAAGGTAGATGGACCTAGAGTCTGTCATACAGAGTGAAGTCAGTCAGAAAGAGGAAAACAAATACCGTACGCTAACACATATATGGAATGTAAAAAAAAAATGGTTCTGATGAACCTAGGGGCAGGACAGGAATAAAGATGCAGACGTAGAGAATGGACTTGAGGCCACGGGGTGGGGAAGGGTAAGCTGGGATGAAGTGAGAGAGTGGCATGGACATATATACTCTACCAGATGTAAAATAGATAGCTAGTGGGAAGCAGCTGCATCATACGGGGAATCAGCTCGGTGCTTTGTGAACACCTAGAGGCGTGGTTTAGGGAGGGTGGGAGGCAGATGCAAGAGGGAGGGGATATGGGGATATATGTATACATATAGCTGATTGACTTTGTTATACAGCAGAGACTAACACAACGTTGTAAAGCAATTATACTCCAATAAAGATGTTTTAAAAATATAAGCAAAAATCTTCCCACCGGGCTGTTTCTCTAATATCGTGGCTATGAGGCCTTTCCTTCTACTGAGAACTAGACAGAAAAACATTTTGTGTGTTTGTGTCTCATGAATGTATTTTTGGTTTAGATCTACGTCATTTTAATTCATTTCTACTCTCACACTTTTTACAAAATTAGTTCGAAGAGTAAAAAATATATAGTCAACTTAGCTCACGTTCGTGCCGGGCTCTCTGTGTGTGCTTTAACAGGAAATGCATTTCTGACACTTTTTAAATGAGCAATCACACGTATAATCAACTTGGTTAAAACTTCCTTCCTGGTAACTGCAACACTTCCTCTGCATCTGGATATGAAGGGAGACCCAGAAAAGCGGAAGAGTTTAGAAGCACACTGGGTAGGTTTGAATTTGTTTTGTTTTCAGAAATTAAACAAATGATCCTTCAACATCATCACCTCCGCTGCTTTATCAGGTATTGCTTCCTTCTATTTTTTGCCCTTTGTTGGGTCTGACTCGGAATAGTGACACTTCCTTCTCGGCCAGAAGATTTTTATCTGGAACTGTTGTCGTTCATCTGATGATACTGCCACTGAATGTCTGTTTCATTGTCTAATCCAACGTGTGTGTGTGGATATCCACAAGGTTCCGGCAATAGCTTTGCAGGTGCATTAGTCCTTTTTTGTTTTTGTTTGGGAGGAAGAGGGAGGGCACAGGGGGCTGTGTCAGCAGCCTTCACGTTCTTACAAGTGCACTCTTCGCGATTAGTGTACTGAACAGTGTTTCTAACATCTTCTCGTAAAAGGACAAAGCTTCACAGCCTCAACCATGAAGGAAAGCAGTGAGTATTGAGTCAGCCAGTTTTCTTCTGCATCTCGTATCTTGTAAGTCTATTTGATGCCATGGAGGCAGAAGTGATTGCTGTGTATTTGCATGTTGCCTTAATTTGGACCTATTTTATTTCAAGTTAGTGCCAATATTCACATAACTTACAGTTCTCTTCTTCGTTATTCTGTAAAGTAGCAAAAGAGCAAATAGTGAATGTCTTAAGCTGTAAGAGACAGTCCTTTGGGACAGTTGGTTTCATGTATTTACTAAGTGTAACTTCATAATATTTTAAGAGAGGGACTACTGACTTTAAAAGTAAGTTTAAGCCGAGTACAGAAGTTTGGATCTAATGAAGCCTGCCTTTCTTACCCTTTAATCAAACTCTCCTTTCTGGTATGTGTCAAATGCTCCACTATTTCTTAATGAAATAAGTACTTACGAGTGTCACTAACATTAGTCCCTTAAGAAGTAAATAATATTTTCTGAAACATTAATTTTTGTTTCACTAGTTGATTCTTATTTAGAACATCTTACAAAATATTAAAGGATACTAAATAGTAAAGTCAAAATACCTTATTCATTTTTCAATTTTAAGATGTTTAGCATTTCAATCATTATTTGAAGAGTTTCTTACTGCAATAAGTCACATTTATACTTAAATGCTTTGTGAAGGTAGAGTGGATAAATTGCTGAGAATAAATTGGTGAATTCTCATTATAGAGATGAAAATATTAGAGCAAAAAGAAGTTAAATAATCGATTGGGGTCCCAAAGCAGGTCCTTCCTTCCATCCTGTGGCTTCTCCAGAGGCAGATGGGATGAACTGGTACAAAGTTAAAATTACCTGAATGTTCCTATTTGGAGAGTACAGCCCTGGGGACTCCCCTAAGATACTGCCCTAACGGAGCAATGACAGCCACGATGCTTACACATTTCATGATTCACAGTTTTAAATATCTGCAAATGTTCTTGGGTGCAACTTCACCAATTCTGATCTTTCTGAGTTTTATCAATGAAATGACTACCTCTCCTAAGAAGAAAGAAAGAAAATGAAAAGAAAACAAAGACAGGAAGTTGACTAGAGAGCAGATACCTGATCCAGAAAGTTTGAAAAGGGACTGTGAAGCCGGTTGGGTAAGGCGTCTGGGTCCCCTAGGAGACAAATGAGACTAAACGAAGAGGAAATAAGTCAAAGGCCTATTTTCAGAGGGGGGTTTTCAGCACCTCACATTGCACCTTATAAACCAGGACATGATCCTTTAACTGGATAATCTGACTCATCCATGCGCTTCAGTATGCTTAACAACAGTTACCACTTAGAACTATTACAGTAGGTCAGACACAGCGCCAGATCAGTGCTTTACCTCTCTCTTTTAACATTCAATTTTCAAACAAAATGAAAGCAGAGAGAATGATTAATGAATCCCCATCTACCCATGGCCCATACTCCACAAGTATATTACCTTATTTAAGTGTCACCTTACTTACCCCTCTGAGGTATTGCTAACCCCATTTGACAGATAGGGAACAGGCTCAGAGATTATTTAAAGGGCTCATCCCCCCGATTCTAAATGGCGGGGGCCAGGATTCCTGGGCCCCGCCTCCAAAGCCCCCGTATCCTCGTGCGCACGTCCTTGTCATTCGTCTACACCTTCTCCTTCTGCCACAGCCCGTGGGAAACCATAAAGGGCAAGTGCCTGCCCTGTGACCGAGCCCTCTGTTTCTCCGCTCCCAGGTCGCAGAGGGCATGGAGCTGGAGAACCATGAACAGCACGTGGTGCTGAGAGAGGACAGCCGCCGCAGGCGCCGGAGGATGAAGCCGCGCAGCGCGGCGGCCAGCGCGTCCTCCATGGAGCTCATCCCTATTGAGTTCGTGCTGCCCACCAGCCAGCGCAACACCAAGACCCCCGAAACGGCGCTGCTGCACGTGGCTGGCCACGGCAACGTGGAGCAGATGAAGGCCCAGGTGTGGCTGCGTGCGCTGGAGACCAGCGTGGCTGCCGACTTCTACCACCGGCTCAGCCCCGACCACTTCCTCCTGCTCTACCAGAAGAAGGGGCAGTGGTACGAGATCTACGACAAGTACCAGGTGGTGCAGACCCTGGACTGCCTGCGCTACTGGAAGGTGCTGCACCGGAGCCCCGGGCAGATCCACGTGGTGCAGAGGCTCGCGCCCTCGGAGGAGACGCTGGCCTTCCAGCGCCAGCTCACGGCCCTCATTGGCTACGACGTCACCGACGTCAGCAACGTGCACGACGACGAGCTGGAGTTCACGCGTCGCCGACTGGTGACGCCGCGCATGGCCGAGGTGGCCGGCCGCGACACCAAGCTCTACGCCATGCACCCCTGGGTGACGTCCAAGCCCCTCCCCGAGTACCTGCTGAAGAAGATCACCAACAACTGCATCTTCATTGTCATTCATCGCAGCACCACCAGCCAGACCATCAAGGTCTCGGCCGATGACACCCCGGACACCATCCTCCAGAGCTTCTTTACCAAGATGGCCAAGAAGAAGTCCCTGATGGATATCCCTGAAAGCCAGAACGAACAGGACTTTGTGCTGCGCGTCTGTGGCCGAGATGAGTACCTGGTGGGTGAGACGCCCATCAGAAACTTCCAGTGGGTGAGGCAGTGCCTCAAGAACGGGGAAGAGATTCACCTGGTGCTTGACGCTCCGCCGGACCCAGCCCTGGACGAGGTGAGGAAGGAAGAGTGGCCGCTGGTGGACGACTGCACGGGAGTCACCGGCTACCATGAGCAGCTGACCATCCACGGGAAGGACCACGAGAGCGTGTTCACCGTGTCCCTGTGGGACTGTGACCGCAAGTTCAGGGTAAAAATCAGAGGCATTGATATCCCGGTCCTGCCCCGGAACGCGGACCTCACGGTTTTTGTGGAGGCAAACATCCAGTATGGGCAGCAAGTGCTTTGCCAAAGGAGAACCAGCCCCAAACCCTTCACGGAGGAGGTGCTCTGGAACGTGTGGCTTGAGTTCAGTATCAAGATCAAAGACTTACCCAAAGGGGCTCTGCTGAACCTCCAGATCTACTGCGGCAAAGCTCCAGCTCTGTCTGGTAAGGCCTCTGCGGAGACTCCCAGTCCCGAGTCCAGAGGCAAAGCCCAGCTTCTGTATTACGTGAACCTGCTGCTGATAGACCACCGGTTCCTCCTGCGCCACGGGGAGTATGTGCTCCACATGTGGCAGTTATCCGGGAAGGCGGAAGACCAAGGCAGCTTCAATGCTGACAAGCTCACGTCTGCCACCAACCCGGACAAGGAGAACTCAATGTCCATCTCCATTCTTCTGGACAATTACTGTCACCCCATAGCCTTGCCTAAGCATCGGCCCACCCCTGACCCGGAAGGGGACCGGGTTCGAGCAGAAATGCCCAATCAGCTTCGGAAGCAACTAGAGGCGATCATAGCCACTGATCCGCTGAACCCTCTCACAGCCGAAGACAAAGAGTTGCTCTGGCATTTCAGATATGAAAGTCTGAAGGATCCCAAAGCGTATCCGAAGCTCTTTAGCTCAGTGAAATGGGGACAGCAGGAAATTGTGGCCAAAACATATCAACTGTTAGCCAGAAGGGAGGTCTGGGATCAAAGTGCTTTGGATGTTGGATTAACAATGCAACTCTTGGACTGTAACTTTTCGGATGAAAACGTAAGAGCCATTGCAGTTCAGAAACTGGAGAGCTTGGAGGACGATGACGTGCTACATTACCTGCTCCAGCTGGTCCAGGTAGGGGAGGCACTCATCTCAAGGGATTTATCTGCATATGCACAGGTGCCCCGTTCAGCTGTCTTCCAATGCCCCTTGTCCAGAGAGTCACGATCAGTCAAAGGAGATCTAATGAAACTACCTCAAAAAGTAGTAAGCTGTTCCATTTACTTTTTTTTACTGTCTGAGGGCTTGTTGACAAGCATTTTATGACATTAATATTTCTGCTTTTTAGGAGAACCGTTCCCGTGGGAATACTTTGCTCTCATTTACTGTATCAGTGATAGACTTGACTTATCGAATGCTCCCTTGTGCCAAGGCTCCAGGTGATCTACGTGCTTTTCGCGTGTTATCACATTTAACCCTCCCAACAACGATGATAGAGGTCAAGTTAATATTTGCATTTTATATATCAGGAAACTGGGGCACAGAGAGGCTAAGTAATGTGCCCAAGGTCACATACTTTGAAAGACAAATTCAAACCCAGGAGGTCTGACTCCTGGCCCTGCTCTTTTCACTGCATCCCAATATCTGGCATCAACCCAGCAGTGTCAGGACAGTGTGTCCTAGAGGAAAAACGTCATACTCTCTGATTGTACTTGTCACAATTCATAGAGTAACATCTCATATCTGGATGGGACCTTGAAAGCCCCTCGCTTTAGGCAGGTCTGGTACTGTGTGTCCACTCCTCTTCACATGCCTTTCCCTGGGGTCCAGAGAGACGAAATCATTTGCTAAACCCTTGACTAAATCAAGGGTCTCCTTAGGATGTTAAAGAAAGGAGGAAGAGTTCTCTTGTTCACGATAGCCATTCTCAAATTACATTGTGCTGCTTGACAAGGAAGAGGAAGGAAAGGACTTGGAAGGGAATTCTATTTTAGAGAGCAGAAGTGTTCATTCATTAATTCACCAACACAGACTGAATGCTTCCTCAGTTCTGGTTGCTGGATATAGAGCAGGGATCAAAACAGGGCTGGACTCTGCCCTAGTGTAGCTTGTGGTGCGTGAAGACTGACACCAAATGAGTACCCATACAGGCAGATATTGAGTAACGTGTTGTGACAGACACTTGGGGAAAAGCTACAGAGTGTTATGAGAAAAGAATCAGGGGTTCTGGGGACACCTGATTTGGATTGAGGAAGCCAGGGACAGTTCTGAGTAGGTGATGTTTGATCTGAGATGGTTAGGATTAGCCAGGCTGACTGGTGGACACCAAACTGTCTAATCATTATCTATATTTATAGGAAGTTTCTGAAGTTTTCTGATGCGAATTTTGGATACTCTCAACTTTGAATCTTCACCTTCCCATTAGGCAGATACTTGAAACATTATATTTGGCCTTTGCTTTCATCTATCAAATATAACCGATGTTTTTCTCTGCCATGAGTTCAGAGGCTGGCATAAACACTAATGAAAATTTTAGAAAAATCAAAGTATCCTCAGTTTTCTAGCTCTCCATAACAAAAAGAACATAAAACAAATTTGCATGAGATCTGTTCCACGTCCCAAGGCTATCATGAATTATTTTACATTGTCATTTTCACAAGCAAACTTTGCAGAGTTGGAAAATGAATAGTGTTCTTCTTGGAAATGTTTAAATGAAAGAGGTCAATAAGTAATATTAACACTGAATCTGTGGTCCTAAATTTGAAGAAGAGTAGTCATTTGTAAAACTATTTGAGACACTGCAGCTATGGCCAAATGACTCATTCATTCCTAATTAAAATGGTCTCCTGGTTGAGAGCTTCATCGTCTTTACAGAAGTGAAACACGAAGAATGTCAAAAAGACTCACGTTTGGGTTAGAAACTTAACATTTCTGAAGTGACTACTGGTGGCTAAATAACCACAGTCTCAGAATTAAGATCTTAGCTGCAGCTACTGTGGCACCAATTAGAGCACACCTCATCTTTGAAAGCATGGGGATAATTGAAATATTATCGTCAGTATTGTTCTGATCATTTCCAAACTGAAAAACCAGAGTAAGGATTGGAAATCATACCAAAAAGCCCCCAGGCCCTAAAACGTAAAGTGGAATGGGAATATCTCTTATTTCTTAGGAAAAAAGGATAGACCGTATCTATTTATAAAGGAGATACTCTGAGATATTTAATTTTAAACCTCTATTTATGCTTATACATGACATCTACCCTATAATTTTATATGTGCATGTCTGTCTAATGATCAATTTTCGTTAGTCTTACTGCTTTTAAAATTATGAACTATTGCAGACTTGCAGAAAAGTAGAGAATGGTGTAACAAATATCTATGCACCCACCAGAATTTAATTATTTTTCATGTTTTATTTTTAATTGGCTAGGCTGCAGCAGGCAGGGGCGGGGGGTGGGGGGCGAGCTTGGGGCAGCCACCCACCTGGGCCCTGTTTTTGGTCCAGCCCCTATTTTTCACTTGTCATTGGTTCTTTTTCCTCAGTCACAGAGCTGCCACCTATGTGCATATCTGTTATTAGCCAAGCGATGTGAAAACTACTAAACACTGCTGAACCTGAGGAACCAGATAAAACAAGAGATTTTCAGACAAATAGCCCTGTATACACTGCATCATGGCAGGGAGTAATGACCATTCAGTTGCAGTAAGAACCTGGGAGGCAGCACAGTGACTTGCCAGTGAGAGGCCAGCCACACAACTTGAGCAGAAGAGAAGCTATAGGATTTTTAGGATCTTCACATCTAACACACATTTCTCTCCCTGCATGTACAATATGCCCACTGTCTATTTTCTTTCCAACAACCTTTCTTCCCTTCCACTTTTATAGATGTGTTATAGCCATCTCCATCTTTCCCTTCTATTTTTCCAACAAATCAGGTAAGCCTTCATGGGAACAAAAGCCCTCACCTCTTCATCTCTGAAGTCATCAAAAGCACGTGATTGTGAGTCAAGAGTTCTGGCTTCTAATCCTGGTCCTTCAGCAAGTGGTTCACCCTAGCCCAGACTGTCCTTGAAAAGAAAGGATTGAACTTAAGTGCCTGCTCAGATTCTCGTCGCCCTATCCATACAAACCCACTAAGGCAGAGCACCAGTTTTTCTCCGTTTCCTGCTTCCCGATTAATCAATGGAGAATGCAATCCCACAAATGCCAATGTGTTCTTCCTTTAGGCTGTGAAATTTGAACCATACCATGACAGTGCCCTTGCCAGATTTCTGCTGAAGCGTGGTTTAAGAGTAAGTACTTCCATTTTGATAAGAGCGTGACATTTAAAAAGTTACAGAGAATTGGCTGATGGATCTAAGCATTAGTCATAGTAATGGCAACCTTCTTGTTTTCACCCTCAGAACAAACGAATTGGTCACTTCTTATTTTGGTTCTTGAGAAGTGAGATCGCCCAGTCCAGGCACTATCAGCAGAGGTTTGCAGTGATCCTGGAAGCCTATCTGAGGGGCTGTGGCACGGCCATGCTACACGACTTCACCCAGCAAGTCCAAGTAATTGACATGTTACAAAAGGTCACCATTGATATTAAATCGCTCTCTGCTGAAAAGTATGACGTCAGTTCCCAAGGTACGGTGGCTCTGTTCTCTGGGTTCTCTTTCCAAATGCCTTTGTCTCCAAATGCCATCGTTCCTGTGATCCATCTTCCTTCTGGAACGCAAGTCACACCTTCCTCAAGGTAGCCAAGAATACATTTTTTAATCTTCTGTCTTCATGGAGTAAGCAAATTTAAAGTTCCCCCTTTACAAGTTAATATTTTTTAAAACTACATATATATTTTAATGATGAATGTATGATAATAGATGTTAAACTCTTTGAAAACTTAAAACAGCATTATGCAGATGTAAGATGTATTTTTTAAGAGCAACTATGCACACACACAAAAAAGATTAGTTATTTCCAAATATCCCTTCTTCCCCATCTTTCAATACATGCATCTAATTTTCAAGTCCTTGGTCTTTTAAAGTAATGAATTATTGAGAAGTTATTTTTTTACATTTTTTGTATATATGTATCCATATACATCATATATAGCTATATGTACTTCCTATAAAAACATATATATCACCTCCTCTGTGTTCCAATGTTGTCTTCTTATCCCTAAGAAATCCTGTCCCTCAGCCCCTGCTTTAGGAAAATTAATCACTCTTTATCTGTATTCCCATAGGTTCTGGTTGATACTACATTAAATTAAAGTCATTAACCCATCTTTCTGGTCTATTAAACTGTATGAGCCTTGAAGCTAGGAATTATCTCTTATTCACATTTCTATATCTCGATCCACCGCTATGGCTCATAATGGACACTCACAAACATACTCAGCAAGTATTTTAAACTTCTGAATATTTTGATTTGCCATTTTTGCCTTTGAATCTTTTCCAATAAACCAATAATGGTCTCTTCTAAAAATAATAATGATAATAATAATCTTGCTTTTATTTTTATTGTAAGAAAGAAAGAGCAACATTTGTACCAGCCTCCAGTCTGTCTGGTACCCAGGCAGTAATTTTTAATTTATGTATTTTGCCTTCACAATTTTGAGGCTGTCATATTGCCTCCACACAACCTAACTTCCTCTTCTGAAAAGAATTTCCCAAACCCTAACCGAATTCCATTTAATATGGTCTTCCGATACCTGTTTCCCAAATCAGATGGCAGTTTAAAGCTTCACACGTTGGAAAGAAAACTACAGTAATTCCTTACCATTATCCATAAAGCATCCTTCTCCCTCTGACTGCCTGGGTATCCCATATATATTCAGATATTTCTGTTCCCTGTTGTAATGTGTGTACGTTTTTATGTTGTTCCCAGTAAGCCTGACTTATCCTGCCACCCTCGATGGTTAGTTCCTCAAAGACAGAAACCTACCCCCTCTTCTCCTGTTCCTCACCCTACCAAATATATAGAATGTTGTCAATACCTGCGGCCTCAGGAAATGTTAGAGGTGATATTGGT
This sequence comes from Physeter macrocephalus, assembly GCF_002837175.3. Taxonomy (NCBI): domain Eukaryota; kingdom Metazoa; phylum Chordata; class Mammalia; order Artiodactyla; family Physeteridae; genus Physeter; species Physeter macrocephalus. The sequence goes on from NC_041218.1 coordinate 92,587,257, forward strand.
AATTTCTTGAACTCACGTAATTCTTGTGTGCGTTTGACAATTACAGTTATTTCCCAACTTAAGCAAAAGCTTGAAATCCTACAGAATTTGAATCTCCCCCAAAGCTTCAGAGTTCCGTATGACCCTGGACTGAAAGCAGGAGCACTGGTGGTAGGTATCGCCTTGATGTCTCTCCATGGTCTTTATGTCTTGACGATGGCCCTGCCTGCTTTACTGGGCCTAGTGGATAAAAGCTGACGTTTATAGAGAGACAGGGAAGCTGGAAAGTCCCCAGATGGGCTTCCATCATGCCCTTCCCTAATCGCTAGATACTAAAAACCTCAACACCAGGCAATCTTCCATCCATTTTGTTTTAAATCAGCTTTCTTGAGAAACCATTTGTATACAATAAAATGTATCCATTGCAAGTGTACAGTTCAAGGAGTTTTGCCAAACGTATACAACCATATAACCATCACCACAATCAAGATATAGAATATTTCCATAGAAATTTATAGAAAAAATTCTTTCAGATCCCTTTGCAGTTAGTCCTTTCCTCCTTCCATCCTCCATCCCGGATGACAGATCTGTCTTCTGTCGTGTAATTTTGCCCTTTCTAGAATGTCATGAAGTGGAATCATACAGTATGTAGTTTTTATATATGGATTCTTTTACTTAGCATAATGCTCTTAAGATCCATCCATGCTGCTGTGTGTCTCGGTGATCTGTCCCTTTTTATGCCTGAGTAATATTCCCTTGTATGGTTATACCACAGTTTGTTTTCCATTCACCTTCTGAGTAAATATTTAACAGTGAGATAGTTGGGTCAGATGGGACGTGTGTGTTTATAAGATAATGCCAAACTGGTTTTCCATTTTATAATGGCAACCGTGCCATTTTATATTCCCACCACAATGTATGCAAGTTCTGATTGTTCCACATCCTAGAGAACACTTGTTATCATCAGTCTTCTTAATTTTAGCCATTCAAATGGGTATGAAGTGGTACTTCACTGTTGTTTTTATTTGCATTTCCCTAGTGATGTTGAGCATCTTTTCATGTGCTTTTGAGAAGTTTCCATCTTCTTTTGAGAAGTGTCTATTCATATCTTCCATTCACCTTTAATTTAGGTTACCACCTTCTTCTTATTTAGGAGTTATTTATATATTCGGGATACAAATCCTTTATCAGGTATATAGTTTACAAATATTTTCTCCCAGTCTGCGGCTTACCTTTTCATTTTCTTAGTAATGTATTTCAAAGAGCAGAAGCTTTTTAATTCTGATTAAGTCCAATTTATCTCTTTTTCCTTTATGCTTCATGAATTTCGTGTCCTAAGAAATATTTGCTTCATCCAGTGATTCTCAACCAGGGGTGAACCTCCACCTCCTCCACCAAGGGGTATTTGGTAATGTCCAGAGACATTTTTGATTGTTACAACTGGGAGAATGCTACTAGCATCCAGTGGGTAGAGACCAGGGATGCTGCTAAATATCCTACAATACACAGGACAGTCCCCACTGCAACAAAAAATTATCCAGCCCAAAATGTCAGCAGTGCCAAAGTTGAGAAACACTGCCTAATTCAATGTAACAAATATTTTTTCCTAGAAGTTTTATAGTTTTAATCTCACATTTAAGTCTTTGATCCATGTTTAATTTTATATACAATTAGCAGTAAACTGGCTCCAGCAAAAGCACACACTATCCACTGTCCTTTTGAAGTTAGAAATTGGTAGGAATAATGATATATTAATACAGCTTCAAACTCTTTTTGGTTTTTTTTTTTAAAGACCACGTCACATTTTTGATCCACGGTGAATTCACTTTTGGCTAAAACTCCTAAGATTTTCTCTTTTCGAATGCGTGGCTGCTAAACCACATTTCTCCCACCTTGAATTTATTTCGACATATGGGGGTTGGGGGGAGGGGACAGGCATTGTGCCTGAGTGCTAGAGTCTCATCTATTGCTGTTAAATTTCATCTTGTTACATTTGGCCTGGAATTAGACTGCATCTGATTTTTGACAACCATTTTTAGACACGATGGTAGCAATAGAACTCTTTTTTTACAAGCTGATCCTTAGAGGGAGGCCAGATATGTATAGACAAATAACAGCACAATTGCTCTTTGTTAGAGGGGACATGGAAGTACAAGAGTCCTACAGGAGGGGGGCTATACAGAGGATGGGATATGCCACACCTCTTAGGCACCTCCACAGATGCTTAGGGTTCCTCACCACCCACTTTGAGAACCACTGGTTTAAGTGTTGTAACTTGCTCTCACTAGCATTTTCGGATTTGGTGAAAATGCCTTCTGCATTTTTACCCAAATCATTGAAAATCCTTTTCCAACTGGGACTTTGTCCTAGGTGTCTACAGAGATGCTTTGCAAGAGGGTGTGCGTCTCCACAATGTGTCTTCAATTGTGTGTGGGAAACACGTGGCTGTTTTCTTACAGATTGAAAAATGTAAAGTGATGGCCTCCAAGAAAAAGCCCCTGTGGCTTGAGTTTAAATGTGCCGACCCTACAGCTCTGTCAAATGAAACAATTGGAATTATCTTTAAACACGGCGACGATCTGCGCCAGGACATGCTGATTTTACAGGTGTGCTGCTGTTAAGGACATGTTTTTCAGCTATCTGAAACAAGAATTCTGTATTAGATCTAAAAAAATGCCTTCTACTGACCCTGTGTTCCATTCTCCTATTTTGTATGATGAACAGTGATCAAAGATGACATAATAGAGTTTCCACTGGGGGAATATAGCCGTGGACCATTAGATACGAAGTCTAGCGCACCTGACAGTTCTGTCCATTCCTGAGGAGATGCATACCCAGCATTCCCAAATAGCCAGATACACTTCCCTCCCCTAACCGCTTTCTTATACACCATGCATTCCTAGTGTGGCAACATGGAATAGAAACCTATTTACCGCCAAGTATCCACTTTATTCATACCCATAGACATAGCCAGACACTCTCAGATGCTCTCCTTAGATACATCACCTTTGGTACACATCCACATACACAAACTGAAGTGAATGATGTGATAGGAAGGAGAGAGAAGATGAACACGTAGGTGACTGAAGAATTCATGCAGTTACGTAACAAGAGTGAAGAGATTACTAGAACAGAAGATGGATGGTGAAGGTATCAATGTTGATCATTTTCATATTATCTAACATAAACTTTAGCTTTATGTTAGTAATAAGTAATATTCTCTATACCCTAGTTTAATACTGTAGAAGTAACATAATTTCTAATATTTCGTGTGATTTATTTAAAATAGGCGAACCATGGAATCTAAAATATGATACAAATGAACTTATTTACAAAACAGGAATAGACTCACAGACATAGAGAACAAACTTATGGTTACCAAAGGGGAAAGGGTAGGGGGGATAAATGAGGAGTTTGGGATTAACAGATACACACTACTAGATATAAAATAGATTAACAACAAGGACCTACTGTACAGCACAGGGAATTCTACTCAATATCTTGTAATAACCTATAATGGAAAAGAATCTGAAAAAGAATGGGAACAGTAATCATACCCACACTAGGGGGTTAATAAAAAGGATCAACATAAAACAGTCCTCAGTGAATGTCAGCTATCATTATCATCGTCATGATTATTGCCTTGGTTGTAGCCCAAGAGTGCCTTATGGATAAAATAGTGTAAAGATGTTAGAGTGGAACTTTTCTATTGTGGTAAAATACACATAACTAGGAACATTTGAATAATAGATAAATCATGGCTAAAACCTACCCCTGGAGAAATCCAACTATTCTCTTCCCCAAGGTGCCTCTCAGGGACCAAAATTAACAGGCTCCCAAGGAAGGGAAACATTAGAGTACCAGGTTGATAAATAAAAGTACCTTGGTTACTTACATATTTTATGTTCACTTCAATATTTTGTGTTACCAGAGAAGACTGTTGTTGTTTTTAACAGAGAAGAATAATACATATTTATAATGAAAACGTTTTTGTGTTTTGATGCCCAGATTCTACGAATCATGGAGTCCATTTGGGAGACTGAATCTTTGGATCTGTGCCTCCTGCCATATGGTTGCATTTCAACTGGCGACAAAATAGGTACGTGGAGACCTCAGAAGATGAATATGCTGCTCATCTCATTTTAAAAGACCACCATCCCATGGGACTTCCCTGGCAGTCCCGTGGTTAAGACTCTGCACTTCCACTGCAGGGGGCACAGGTTCGATCCCTGGTTGAGGAACTAAGATTTCGCATGCCAAGCGGCCATCATCCCTTCAGTGTAGGCATTTAGAAACAGAAAATGTACAATCATAATCCATATAAAAAGGAAGAAGATGTTCCAAGGCTGGTGCATGTGACTCAGTTTAATACAGACATGTTGAAAATATATGAATGCATGATGCAACTCCTTGTGACTGACTGTACATGCAAATGATTTTAGTGAGAACTTGTTCCTTCCTCTTTACTTCTCCACCGCTAAATTGTCACTCGTTTCATTGCACAGTAAACTTCTCTCTCACAAATAACATTTAAAAGTAGATGGAAAGATCTGTCACTTGTTTTACCATCCCAGACTGTACATTATCAAAGCTATTACATACTCTCCTCTTAGGTGCTTTTACAGACATTTCACATTTTAATTTCAATCAAACAGATTTTTCGTCAAGTTTCCAATTTGAGAAGTAGAGAACATCATTCCCATTTGACCCTGGAATTTAAAAAAGGAAAAGGCACAGGTTGCCAAGGGAAGAAGGATGTGTTCGGCACATTAATGCTTTTGCTTATTCAAAACCAACCCTTTCCTCTCTTCATTCAGGGATAGTGAAAGCAGGTCCCACACAACTTCCCTATCCGCCTCCTTTTCTTTCTCTTCCTCCTAAGAAAACCACCAGCACGAACCTGGAAAATAACCCTGTGGTTAAGAAAGCTCTCTGCCCTCCACTCAACAAAGACACAGCCATTCCTCCTCTGGGTCAGGCACTCAGCCCCAGTTCACATCAGACTCTGTGCATCTTCCTGCAGGAATGATCGAGATCGTGAAAGACGCCACGACGATCGCCAAAATTCAGCAAAGCACAGTGGGCAACACAGGCGCCTTTAAAGATGAAGTCCTGAATCACTGGCTCAAAGAGAAATGCCCTATTGAAGAAAAGGTGAGCTCCTGCCTCCCCCCACTCTGAAGGCTCCTGACAAGTTATCATGATACAGCAGAATAAGGACATGTTTTTAAGGGGTCTACCAGTGCCATGCCTCCTGACTCACTGGTGAAGCACCTTCCTCCTGAGCTCCTTGGGGTTTAAGCGCTTTCCTCTGGTGACACAGCAGATCTGTGCAAAACAGAGGTGCTCACTCAGACCTCGCTGAGCATTTGCTTCTCCTTTGATTATCAGGCCTGCTTTGCATAAAATTTGGTTCTGGGAAATAACTTGTTAGCATTTTTTATGACCATCTATTTCTTTCGTTCAGCAGAAAAGTTTAGTTACCACAGATAAACTCTTTACTACCTGGAAACACTACAGACCCTAAAAAGTAATTTAGAATTTACCACTGCACCCTAATTTAAATGGTAAATTATGGATGCTCAAAATGTCACTTCCATTCCTCAGAAGTACATCCGCTGAGTCCTTCACAAGCTGTTCAGCTGCTGGTTAAAATTCTGTTGTAGAGGATTAGCACTTCTCATTTGCGTGGGTAGCAGTCTTTCGGGGAGGAAATATAATTAGTAGCATTTATTAGTCTGTTAAAAATGTGGATTTGTGAACCCGTGTGTACTTTTAAGTGGTCACAAGCAAAACGTATGTTCACCAACGAAGGAGGAATCATTACAGATTCTGTATTGGCGTTGGCAAATGATGCATGGAAAGGCAGTGAACCCTCTGATTAAATTACTGTTGTCCTTTGACTGTTGTTTCCTCCTCACGCTGCTGTGATTCACTGTATCTTCACCTAAAATGTAAGTAGCGCAGTGAGAAAGTTGGCTCCTAATAGATAGAACGTTAATGATATAAGGTACCACTGACTTGCTCTCTGAAAATGATTCCCAGAACAGTGTCTTTCTGGGAGTCCTTTGTAACAGATTCACGCTGCTCTTTGTAGTTAGGACACAACTAATATTTGGTTGCATTTTAACTAGTTTCAGGCAGCGGTGGAGAGATTCGTTTATTCCTGTGCTGGCTACTGTGTGGCAACCTTTGTTCTTGGAATAGGTGACAGACACAATGACAATATTATGATCTCAGAGACAGGTGAGTTTATTTTTTATAGAGTCATGTTTTTTGATTGTGGTAAAATATGCATAACATAAAATTTACCATTTTAACCAGTTTTAAGTGTGTACTCTAGTGGCATTAACTGCACTCACATTGTTGTACAACCATCACCACCATCCATCTTCAGAACCTCGTCATCTTCCCCAATGGGACCTCTGTACCCATTAAACACTAACCCCCCATCCCTGCCTTCCCCAGCACAGAGTAATTTTTACATGGAGCTCAAGGTTGGAGCAAAGATCTAGAGGTCATTATTGTACAGGGACACAGAGGCTGTGATCAACCTCTGGAGGACCCAGGAGTGAGTGACAGAAGAAGATGCAGCAAAGGAGAATTAAGAAGGACAAGCCAGACAGGAGCTAGAAAGCTAGGAAGGTGGGCGTGATCAACAGTGTCAGATGGTGAAGAGAAGCAACAGAAAGGGTCACCTTTTTTTGATACCCTTCAATCTGAAATGCCGTGCCTTCCTCACCTACTGGCTCCTCGCTGGGTCACTGTCCACTCTGACAGTGGTCAGTATTGGCTGCATACCATGACATTTTCCTCTAGAGTCTGGAAAAAAAACACTATATCAGGGTAAATCGCTAACTCTCTGTGGGAATCAACAGATAATGCATTTATGGATCACTCACATGATAGAGAGCTCTGTAAATGAGAAGAGAGGAAGGGAATCGTGGTGGTGATGGTGACAGTGGTAGAAATTGACCCAAAGGAGATCCAAAATGATTTATTTCTAGCCTGCTACTCAAAAATAAAAGATGGCTTGCCCTCCCCCAAACAGAGTGAAACATCAGTCTCTCCTGAGTTACATAAAGAGCATAAGAGAGTCTTGGGCATAAAGACGACATATAAGCCAGAGAGTTTTGGTTTATATTTGTAAGAACAATTCTGAGACAAGAATTTTTTTAATGGCCTTTGGCTGTCATTGAAAGAACACCAGAAGGATATCAAAACTACGCTTGTTTCAAAGAGCGCTTTGTGGCTACTACTACACACACCTGCTAAGACAAAATACATCACAAGCAAAGAGTAAAAATAGCTCTCTCACCCAAGATAGCTCATTTTCAGGCAACTTCAAAATATTTCAAGAAATGAACAAACCAGGGTGTTGTTTGCAAGTGCTGATGCCAGTATAATGACGTCAGACATTTTCTTCTCTTAAGGAAATCTGTTTCATATTGACTTTGGGCACATCCTTGGGAATTACAAAAGTTTCCTGGGCATTAATAAAGAGAGAGTGCCATTCGTGCTAACTCCAGACTTCCTGTTTGTGATGGGGACTTCTGCAAAGAAGACAAGTCTGCACTTCCAGAAATTTCAGGTAATTGGCCTCCCTCTCGACCACCTACTGGGAACATCAACCAGATGGCGCCTGCAGCCCTCACCTGTCACTTCGCTTTGATGCTTCTCTCGCCTCTGCCCACCCGCTTCCAGTGTGACCCACCCCCTGCCCCCAATCGCCTCTGTTCCTTTCCCAAGTGCAAAATGAAGCTTCTCAGTAAGCCCCTCTCCTAAAACCAGACAGCAAATAAAAGCATTCCATAATCAGTGAGACTGGCGAATATAGAACAGCAGGATGACACGGCCCTGCTGACAGGGCTTTAAGGAAGAGCACCTGGCAGGCAGGTTTAGCCTTTGAATATTTACCTAATCAAGACGTTGCCTAAAAGATGCAAATTTTACATATATTTTTCAGGACTCGCCAATGATGGTGAGCTTCTCTTGATTGTTGCTACAGGTGTGTATTTATCAGTTGCTAACACAGGAAATTCTTGCTTGTCTCTTTTTGTAAAGGAGGGTCCCTTCTCTCATTTGAAACCTCATCAGCTCAACTACAGTTGTCCTGAGAGCTCTGGCTTGTCCCACTTCACCTGTCCACCAGCTCCTCCATGGGTCTCCCAGCTCCCTGCGGGGGGTATCCACATTCGGCTTTCTCTTTCTATTCCTTCCTGGTCTACGTTCACTTTTGACTATCAGATGGTATTTCAAATACCCAAGGAGTAAAATGTTCACTCTTGCAAATTTAATAACTGTGAATGAACGTAACTCAGAAAGTCATCATTGCTACCGCAGTATACCTATTTTAGAGCCGTACAAACACAAAACCCATCACTAGAGGCAACAAGTGATTACTTTATGTGCACATTTGTCTCAGGCTCCCTTTAAATAGCCCCCTCCCTTAGCGCCTCTGAAACATGGTTTGATTTGTACCGGCATTTCAGGACTCTTCCTCCTGAGTGTCTATTTGAGGACCACGTTAACCTTGAGAGATGACATGGGCCTTGACGTTCAGTGGAACAGGAACTGGGATGTATTGTTTTGAAACCTGTCTGTGCTTGTTTGTTCTCCTGGGCTGATTTTCGATGTAGTGGTTACCAGACTTCCCCTCCCACAGCTCCAGGGGTGGTTGTCAGAGAAACTGAGATCTCTGTGGCCAGATGGTCTTAGGATTTTTAGTGTGTTTTTCTGCATAAACTCAACTGGGTTTCAGACTATTTCCAGGGATTTGACACATTTCAGTCCTGTTTCTCTTTAAGGTTAAAAGTCACATATTGTGACAATTCCTGGAAGAGAAAAATGGTTACACACACACACACACACACACAAACCTGGAAGCGTTTTACCATTTAAAGGGGAGGCGGGAAATACTAAATTCTCCTCTCGTGGAGGTGGGGTTCATCTCCTTTGAACAAACACAGCAGCAATCGTGCCATTTGAACACTCAGGGAGACACGAGGTCTTTTTGGCCAGTGGTTTTCTCCAGAATGACTGCCCATCTGTCCTGTTGTTGACAACATTGCCATAGACCCTACAGTACCGTGTCACTCCTAAAATCCCAGCAGTAATTCTCTTGTAGTCTTTTTTGTTGTCATTTTAAGTTTCAAAATATTCTTTAATGAAAAGATTGGGGTTTGGGGAGGCCCCCCCAGAGGTTGCCTCCCCATCTGGGCAGCTTCCAACCAAAGCAACAACTCTTTGCAGGGAGTCTGTCCTCTCCGTCTGGGAGCATTTCTCCATCCTTTTTGTGACCAAAGCTTGTTTCTTGAGCATTTAGAACCTCTTTCATTAAAGCAACATCCAGGCAGCATGTGTACTGCCAAAAACACACCTTGGTAAATTTTTTTGTATTTCTATATGTCTATGTTTTGCAGTGTTGGCATACCCTTTGATTGAATGTATGGACTTTAGCCTTAAACACAGATCAGCCTGGCATTGTAGTTGAAAGGATGGGCTTCGGAGCGGATCAACTTGAGCTTGAATCCTGGCTCTGCTGCTTAATCGCTATGGATGTGATGCAAATTGCTTATCCTTTCAGAACCTTGGTTTCCTCATCTGTGCAGTGGGAATTCTAAGGCCCACCTCATGTGGGGTTTTTTTTAGGGATTATTTATGTGAAATATGTAGAAAGCTTGGCCTAGTGCCTAGTCCACAGCAGGAACTCAATCAACGGAGCCGCCATTGTCATATCCATCACAGGGGGTCCTCAAACTTTGAAAACTTTTAGGTTGAGAAGCCCTCTGTGAAATGAGATCTCAAGCAGATCTTTAATACATAAAACACAATGAAGTAGCATTGTTCCCGTTGAAGAGCAAGTGAGGGGTTCAGGCTCTTTCTCCCCCACCTGCCCCCTTATCTGCTGGTCTCCAAGCGTTTCCCACCCTCCTCAGTCACATCAGGAAAAAGGCTGAACACATATACATATATGTGTACAATGCTACATCTGCAGAACTTCTAAAGTTTCCAGCTTGACAAAGATGAGCAGCGAGTTGTTTCATCTTTTGCCTCAGACCTGCTGACAGTTTTTTGTTTTTTTTACATACTACTAACCCTTCCAGAAGATATTCTGTTTCTTCGTCATGTGCTCTCTTTTTGAGATGAAGTCCTTCAAGGTCAGGGAGCACGTCTCTCAACTCTCTAAATAGCATCCCAGGATCGTGTATAACAAAGCTGCCATTTCTAGGTAGGCTGGAAGATGTTGTATGTATTTACATTTTGAATGAAAGGTATCCTTGTTTCCAGCAAATCGCTAATTTTGCATTGATAAGGTTCATGAATGCATGCAGCACATTTGAATCACCTGTTGGGAAGGGTGGAGAAGAGCTGGCCCACTTTTTGTTGAGCCTGAAGGGAGCCTTCTCCACAAAGACTTAAAAACCTACCCAGCTCATGGTAAGAGGACAGAGTCAGGGGAACTGAAAGAGGAAAGTGTGACTCTGTCCCGCCCCCCTCTTCTTTCCAAGGTAGCTCGTTTAGCCTAGGACCAGATTCATGAGCTATTTCTAAAGAGGGCAGAGTTCATGAACAAGCCGTAATAAGACAAAAAGACATAAAACCAAAGCCTACTATTTGAACCCAAGATTATCTGTTTGCCTTTGGAGAAGCATCCTACACACAGGGTGCTAAACAGATATATCGCAATGATGATGATTTTGATAAATCAATTCTCTATAGAAAATAAAATCTCTCCCTTACTAAAGAGAGAAAAAAATTAAACAATGGTTTTCCCACTGTTAATGTATTTTAGAACCACTTGATTTGAAATGTCCCTGAACAATTATAGAACATACTCACATGCAAATACATTGATATCATTGGCAAATGAAATTTGGCTTCTCATTTACTTTTATGTAAGAACGTGGGGTTTTTTTTCTCAATTTTTGAAAGTAGCAAATGCTTCCTTAAAAAAAAAAGCCAGCAAAATATTAAAAATATCAGGATATAAAATACCCACTGTCCCACCTTCCAAAAATAACACTGTCAACATTTTAGTGGTTCTCCTTCATTCTGTAAATATTTGGTCTTTTACCTAAATAAGCTCTCTCATCAGTTGTATCATTGTAGCTTTAAATGTTTCAAACTCTGTACTTCTCACTTGTTGTTTTGATTAGGAAAGGAATGAAGAGGGGACACCATAATTGGAAACACTCTGAATCTGAGTTTGGATCTGACTTCTAATTCCATTTCAACCACTATCACCTTAAAGACCAAATTAATCAGAATGTGGTTAAAAACTGAACTTAAGCAGCAGACACAACGTTACTCCCTTACTTTAAACCATTTAGTGGCTTCTCATCTCGTTTTGAATCGTTCCTGGACGTCTAGGCTCACCCTACAAGCCCCTGCCCCCTCTAGCCTCCCCCAAGGCACCAGCCTTCCCCCTGCACCTGCCCCCAGTCCGGGCCTCCTCCCTGGAACGGCCTTCACTGCCGTCTGCCCAAATGTCATCCCTCGGAGCCCTCTTCTAGAGGAGGCCCCTCGTGTTATCCTGGCCACAACGCGCTGCGTGTTGCCTTCGGAGCGTCCATCACAGCAGGTAGTTCTTGGCACCGCTGCTGTGTGTCTCTCCCTTGCCAGAGGCAGCTCTGGGCAGCAGGGCCATGTCTGACCTGCATCCCGCACGTGGGTCCTGAGACCTAGGATGCCCTCAGTAGGTACCAGTCGGTAGAGGAGCGATTCCTGCCCCGGGGAGGAGATGAATGAGACTAGAGAACCCCTCTGGTTTCTTCCTTCCCCACAATACATCGTATTCTGTGAGTTTATGAAGTGGTAACTCAGGCACAGATTGACAAGCTGCCATTGCATGGCTGTTAGTTAATAAGCCTACGAGATGCAGTTAAATACCACACATCCAGAGAGGAAGTAAGCCTAATTATGAAATCTAATGTTTTGGTAAATAATACAGACCTGTGTCATCTGGTGCCTAGTCGTATCTGTGTGGCGATTTCCTTAGTGACATAAACATTACTTTTTTTTTTTCCCAGTCAGAGCAGTAGTCATGCCGATGGGACACTCAGGATAAACCTGCAGTGTACATTCGACATAGGACAGTTTGCAAGGAGTGTGAAACTTGGCCTTGGAGAGGCAAGCAAGCATCTTGAAGACGTTCTTTGCACGCAGTAGCAACTAAACAAATGTGTGTTGTCAGATGGAGCTGAAGAAGTCAGGGGAGTCAAGTAACCTCTTGACATGCGCAGCCCTGCGCAGTGGGCGGCGATGAGCGTATTTAAAAGGCACTTTTGCCCCTAGATGTCACCCTTAAGAAGGGTTTGGTAGGAGAGAAGTCTGGAGGCCCTACACGGCGTTGCTTTAATCTAGGAGGCCCGTTTCATCAGCCCCCGCCGGGTCACCACCATGGGCAGTGTTGTCGCCAAGCCAGGGCGTCCGCAGGCCCCTCACCCGGCAGGCTCCGCCCCGCCCCCCGTCTCTACGCAGTGTCCTGGCTCGCGTTCCCACGAACCTACATTCGGAGTCCATGTCTCCGGTGGTCTCGCTCTCACCTCAGACGCCAGGATGTTGTAACTACTTCTGTCTCAGCTCCTCCTATTAACCCTGCCTGTTAACCTGCCTCTAGGACTGAGACCCTGCTCCCTCCTGCCGTTCGCCTTGCTGGAGACTCCCATGCGCTCCCTAACCCCAGACACGGGGACCGACGGGGGACCATGGACACCTTCCCTCTGGCACTCTTCTGTGCTACTCCCCAGTCCTAGGCTCTGACTCCCCTTACTCGCTTGCACGTGTATATACCTCTAACTGCCTGCACCTGGCACCTGCCTGGCTGGGCTTCCTCAGCCCCCTGCTTCATCCTGTTTGAGTCACCAGGCCCTGTTTGTCCCTATCCAAGACGGCACACCCATTCAACACACGACTACCTCTCAGGTCGTGTGCCAGGCCCAGGGAAGGCTCATGTCTTCACAGTTGAATTCCCTTCAGATACGACTGTTCCCTAATTCACCCGGATTTTAAAGCAATGCCCCACATTGACCTTGACTTCGGCACACGAGGCATTCATTCGTCATGCATTTGAGGATCATGTGCGGTGTGGCAGACGCACTGCAGGGCCCAGGTGACGCGAGCAGGGGCACGGCCCCAGAGCCCAGCCGAAGAGACGCGCGCGTAGCTCTGTAGTGAGGATTTCACCAACGGTTTGCGGAGGGAGCAATGATTCCTGTCCTGGCGGGTAGAAGACGGCCGTGGAGTGAAGGGAATGTTTTTTCTCGGGGGCCTTAAGGTCTGAGTTCATTTTCATTTTGCCTGGCAGATGCAGGAAGTCAGAGAGAAGAACATAAGCAAGGGCGTGGAGTTAGGATTTAGTTATCAGTATTTTGGGAACAAAGAGTACAGTCGTCCAGGATGGATGGAACCTAGGTATACGTGAGCGTGTGTGGTGGAATTTGAGGCGAGAAGGGAAATTTGGATCCAATCTGAAGCAGTGCATGGGCTGGATTAGGGGGTAGAGAGCCAAGCAAAAGAGTCGCTTGGAGCGCAAATGAGTAATCACAAATTAACGTAAGAAAGGCCTATTATAAGTCAACAGGGAGATGAGTTGGTTGAATTGTGCCTAATATATTGAGTCGGTAAAGGATTTGCATCCTCTTGGGATTTACATCCTGGCCCACTAACGAGGTCGAGCTCAGCCTCCTGCATTCCAGTACTGAAGACTCCAGTACTTCCTCCTCTCTCCACACGCTGCATCAGAAGATGCCTTCAGAGACGTGTCCGCATCAGCCGTGGGTAGAAGCTCGCATATGTCGGTGTGATTTCTCTGCCAGATGCAGACTTGCATGGGCTTGTAGAATTGTTAGGACTTAGATAAGCTTGCCAAATTTTATCACTTTTCTGGAAAAGATGTGAGCACAAGACTGGAAAGGTGGCCTTGGACTGGATTTGTGCATTAATCCACCAGCATGCGGTGTCACTCGGTTCCTTAGATTAGACCCCTGTTACTTTTAAACATTTATCGAGATTAACCTTCTAACTGGCATCCTTCTCTCAGTGTTTAGTTTCTCTTAGAGAATTGTTTTGTCTTGCATCAGAATATTATCGAGGACATTATTCACCGCGTTACAAAGTGTACTTTTTATAAAGATCCTCTTGCAAAAGTTCTCTCAGGTCTTAGAAAAGTTGTGTTTCTCCTAAACAAATAGTTTTTTTTCATCTTCTGAACATTGGATGAAGTAACTGATTCGATTTGCCTTTTGGCTGAAGATACATTTGAAGGCCGCCCTTAGCAAGAATATAGGATTTGTGATGTATAGTTTTAGTCTCTTTTCCAAACCCATTGTGGATCCCTTTGCTTCTTCTACCCACTTCTAATTAATGTTACTGTGACCTTTGTGTATCCAAATAATGCACCTTCAACCCTCTTTGGAACAAGGCACAAAAATAAACACACACACATACATACGGTCTGTTTAGAGTAGTTAACTAAAGTAGAACAGCTTAATTGTACCTTCAGGTTTCTAATGAGCTTCTAGCTAAATATTTGAGAAGATGGCAGTACAGCCCTTCCCTCTGGTAGACAGAGCTAGTCTGGGAATCATTTCTAAGTCCTTAAAGATGGCAATCCTAAGTCAAACTCCACAAACGCACGACCAAGTGTCAGACACACTCTTCTTTCAGATTTGCCAGATTCCAGCATTACTAGGTCCTGATCATTGACCTCCTCTGTTTTGCCAGAATAACTTCTAAAGGCATTGCTTAGCCAGCTCGTTGATTTTTATTTTAAAAAAATGAAATTCTCTTTGACAAATCTTATTTTTTCTCCCCTGTCCCTGAGGAAGGAGACAGGGGAGAAAAACTAATAGTAATAGTAATGTGGCAGACAGAGGCTGCATTACTATTTAGGAAAAGTAGGTGGGTGAGGACATGTCTTCTCATTGATGAGTATATGTGAGTTTTGTTTCTCTCTCTCCTCTCAGCCTGGATTCTTTTTCTGGAGTTTCTGTTTTATGGCCGTGAGGTTACTTCCTCATTTTTGTAGCTGTGTACAGTAATATTTCACTTCCACTTTGTTTCTAGATGAGAATGGAGGCGTTTGGTTTTAAGAAAAAGTAGGACTATTCCACATGACCCTGGACTGTCTAAAGCAGCCGCAGTTCATTGGTGGTTAAAAAATTAATAGATTATGCATAGAAACGACTTTGTTTTCAGTATAGTAAACTGGTAAGTTGGGCCAGTGAACGAATCAAGTCAAAGTGTTGATGCTGAAATGGTAATAGTTTCCTTTGTTCTTAAGACCTATGAGAGGGGTAGCTCTGTAAAAAGCCACCTTTGCTTTGGTACTGGTGGCTGTAATTAAGGCATTTGAATCAGCCCTGAAATAAAGAGCAGATTGCCTACTATATAGGCTCAATCTACTTATTAGCTACTAATGGGTAGTGGTCCAGCCAACGACAGTAACGATGCTACACTGTTCCCCACGTTCACACTAGTTAACAAGTGCCTTAAACCAAGTCCTGGACATCAGGTTCTTCCTTTCCCCCTTCTCTGCTCCATAGTACAAAGCCTCAACCGGCAGTTGAGAGGACAGGATGAGGATGCATGTGGTCAGTGGCCGGCAGCCCTGGCAGAAGGGAGAATTCTGTTGCTACAGCCAATAACTTCTGTGTTCCGTGCTTCCCCCCGAGCTCCCCAAGCCATATCCTCACAGCCCCTCAAACCACAGGCCTCTGCTGAGGCAGCACGGTCAGGAAGCTCAGACAGACCCTATGGCTGAGTCCAAGGGCAGAAATGAAACCCCTGGGGCTTGAGCAGGCAGAGCAAGGGCCCACCTGGGCCCCTCCTAGCAAGAGAACCATCTGCTATGTAGCCAGTGTGCTATATGCTTCCATCATCTCCCTCACCTTCTGGGGCCAGCGCCAAGGCACCCCCTCCATTGACTCCGGTGGGAGGGGGCCTCATCTCCTTCCTGCCCTGGCCCAGCCCACCCCTAGGTCTCTGCTGTCGGAGGGGAATTTTTGGACAGGTGGTCTAGATGGCAAGGTGACCTCCTCAGTGATGAGAAGTGTGTGACTTCTTACACTGTCAATAATAATAGCCAACCCTTTACACAGCATTTGAATCTCACCACAATCCCATGACACGGGTACTGTTGTTGTTATTATTATTCTGATTCTAAGATGAGGAAACCAAGGTCCAGAGAGGTTACGTAACTTCTCTGATGACAAACAGCTTGTCGATAATAAAGCCACGAGTTGAATCCAGGCAGTGAGGTGTGACTGTGTGCTTTTAACCCCTGCTCCACACACCTTTAAGCAGAAGATAATTAAGTCTGTACCACGTCTCTAAGTCTGCACCGCCAAACAGAATTTACACAGTGTGTCTGACCAGTATGGAGCATGTGGTTAAATTTGGAGATGAAATTTCGTTCTCGTAGAAGTGACCCTTGGGTGTGAAAATTAGAACTAACCGAATAAATTCAAGCCAGCAGAAATTCCTTATATAGGAGAGGTGGCCTTGGAGAACAACAGGACAGTTTCTTCCCTTTCATATGTCTCTGTGGCTACAGCGATTGGTGAATCGGTGCATGGCCACTTAAATATTTACCGAGCACCCATGGATTGGTGTTATAATGACTTGACCCCAGATTAATTTTCCCCCTCAAAATTTTCCTGTTAAAGAGTTTGACCACACAGTGGGCTCAGACAGCAGGGGTTTGCCCAGAGCCCCCGGTGTACAGAAGGCTAGAAAATAATTAAACAGCAGAATGCCCTCTAATTCAAAATCAAAAGGCATCCCCATATCTGCCCTTGTGAAAATTGTGCGAGTTGACCAGCTAACGAGACTGTTGCCTGGGGTGAAGTCTGCCCCTAGCCTGTGTAATTGCCAAGAAATGAGAGAGACCTCATTGGGTCCTAGGGATGAGCAAAAGAAAATGATTTCCGGCCGTAAGTGGAATCATTAAGCAAGCAAGAGCGCTGATGGACCACAGCCGCTTCCAGGGCGCGAGAGGTGCCTGGACCAAGGCAGGAACAGCCCAAATAGTGTTGAGTCTCTTGCTTTGTGGTAAGTAAGCAGGGAGGAGATGCAGAGTTCATCTCCCCTCCAGGTAGGGAAGGGAGAGGACTAACATTTACTGAATGCTCCTTATGTACCACCCTCTATGTTGAGCATTTTATGTATATAGTCTGACTTAAAAAATGCCAGAATAGTCCATGGGTTTTTGTACCTGGACAGGGTGATGCGTACACAATCCAGCCTTGACATACAGAATGACACAGGCCTGACCCCCGCTATGATTGGGGTTACCCTGCCACGTGCAGGTTACACAGACAAGATCATCTAAAAGCAGAAAGAAAAATCACTATTAAAATTTTGACCGGTAAACTTATATTCTTCATTCCTATGTAAGTATTTTGTGCCCATTTACCAAAATGGGATTGTACTACATGTGGTGTTTCATACCTGCTTTTTAAAACTCGCTTTTACACGCTTATTAAATACTCTTCTACAAGATCATTCTAGTAGTTACAGAGCTATGTAGATACTTTCATAAACCCTTTTTATCGATCTCCGAGTGTAGGATATTTAAGTTGCTTTCAAGTTTCCACAACGTTAAACAATGTTCTAATGAACATTCTTGTGGATAAATCACTGCAAAATTATCCATATTTTTTAAAGGTAAATTCCTAGCTTGGAAATTGCTGGCTAAAAGGATTCTGACGTTTTTTAAGTCAAGTTTATTGAAGCATAATTCAGACAGAGCGGAATTCAGCCTTTTCAGGTGTACAGTTCTTTGAATTTTGACAAATGTATCAGTTATGTAACCACCACCACAATTAAGTTATATAAGATTTATAAGTATTTTAAAGCTTTTGATGCATGTTGTCAGTCGTCTGCTAGGAAAAGTATACCATCTACCAACAGGCTATGAAAGGTGAACATTAGAGATTATCCTTAAAAATTAAAAAAAAAAAAAAAAAAAAAAAGATTTTCCAATTTGGTATGTGAATGTTTCCATCTCATGTTCAGTTACATTTATTTGATTACTAATGAGGTTGTATATTTTTTCATATGTTTGTTATCTGGTTTTATGTCTTATAGTACGACATACTATATCTTTGGCCTATATTTCTAGCCGACTGTTTATCTCTTTCTTATTGCTTTGTAAGAACTATCGGGGGCTAGGGATGAAGAAGTGATCTGTCATGTTGCAGATATGTTTTCTCTTGTCCTTTGCCTCTTTTAATATTGTTTATAGCTTTTTTTTCTCAAAAATTTGAAGTTTCCGTAATCTCTCCATCTTTTCCTTATGGATTCCACCTTGGAAATCAGCTTCAAAAAGTCCTTCCTTTCTCATTCCATGATTATTTAAATAGTTTCCCTTCTTCCATTTAAATGTTTAATTATTTTGGAATTTATTTCGGTATATCACATGGGAGAAACTTGATTTTCCACCCAAATTATGAGCCAATTGTACCACCCCTGTTGATCAGATAATCTTTTCCCCCACTAATCTGAGTCACCTTTATTATATATTTAATATGTACTTAGATATGTCTCTGAACTTTCCATTGTGTTCCACAAAATTTCTTATCTTTTTTGGAGAAGAATAGGTACTATATCACACAGTTTTAACTATTGTAGTTTTATAATGTCCTTTAATATCTAGGATGGCAAGCACTGTTTTTCGTTACTATACTTTTTCAGAATGTTCTCTCAGGCCCTAATTATCCCAGATGAACTTAAAAACATATCTGGGTTTAAATATCCAATAGGAATTTTTATTCAATTTCATTACATTTATAGATTAATCTGAGAAAAAATTTTATCTTTATAATAAACAGTTTTATCACTGAGGAACATGCCATGTCACTCAACACGTTCAAGTTTTCTTTTACTTACTTCGGTAAATGTTTACAGTTTTTAAAAAATGGGTTCTGCATGTTTTGTGTAGGTGTTTATCTCAGGAATCATGGGGGTTTTGTTACCATTATTCACAGCATCCGTCTTTTTACTTTCTAACTGGTGGCTCCTACTTATAGCATTCTATCTATTAATTTTATAAAAAGCTAGTTTAATAAAAACTAGGTACAGTAGTGTTTTAGTTTTCTTCCCCTTCAGTGTTCCTAGAAGACAATGGTTATTTGTAAATACAAATGATTTTACCTTCACTTTTCTGATCTTATACATTTCTTTTTCCCAGGCATTATTCAGAATGATTGTGACTGGTAATTTCAGATCATTCTTCACATCATTTCATTTTTGTCACATGTTAAATTACATGTTACTTTTATAAAAATCAAAAGAGGCTTTTAATCCAGTACCTTACGATGAACTACTCTTGCAAGTTTCTGATAAACCCTAGTTGCCTATGGAGTGTTATTCTCTTAACATTTTACTCAGTATTTTATTTGAAATATTTAAACCTGTAAGCATTAATTCCAGTTTTCTTTAATATGCCATCTTTGCCAAATTATGATATTAAGGTTTGACTATTCTGATTTTGTAAAATTGGGAACTTGCAACTTTTTCTTCATGTTGGAACAATTTAGTTGGCATGAGCATATGCCTGTTGCTTCAGAAGTGGGATTAACTCACCTGTCACCTGCTCCAAGGCTTTTGCAGAAGGCACCAGCCATAGCATTGTTGAAAGCCCTCTCTCACTCAGTATTCAGAATTTATTTTAAATTTCCAAAGGTCATTCAACAATTTTGAGAGTCAGACAATGAAAAACTAATTCATCTGTCTTCTTAGGACAGGACACATTGGAAAATAAAGATGAAAACTACCTAAATCTCAAACACCACATTTCCATCCCTTCTTTGGATTCCATTAGCTCTTGGCAAACATTATTTACGCTTACATAAAGTTATGTGGTTCCTGGATGGTGTTCAAAAACTGACTCATTCCTCTTCAGAGACTACAGAAATTTCCACCCTCATTTGCCTAGAAAAGAGACTGAAGTAAAAAGAGTAAGAAATAAGATGAAACTTACTGTATCGGTTTGCTTTCCTTGAGCACACCCTGGGTGTGTGCAACCAAACTACACTGCTTCAGAGATTATAAAAGCAGTCTATGTTCTCAAGTTTTTCATCTGAGGCAGGGGACCTGCCTTGCTTGTGATGATTTCCTCGCAGGGACAGGATAATGCCTTGTAAATTCCAAAACAGCCTGCTGGTCTTCAGCCTACTTCGATGCCATAACAACAGTTAACAGCGTTTTCTTTCCCTTTATCCAGGATGTCTGCGTCAAGGCTTACCTAGCCCTTCGTCATCACACAAACCTACTCATCATCCTCTTCTCCATGATGCTGATGACAGGAATGCCCCAGTTAACCAGCAAAGAAGATATCGAATACATTCGGGATGCCCTGACAGTGGGGAAGAGCGAGGAGGATGCTAAAAAGTATTTTCTGGATCAGATTGAAGTTTGCAGAGACAAAGGATGGACTGTGCAGTTTAACTGGTTCCTACATCTTGTTCTTGGCATCAAACAAGGGGAGAAACATTCTGCCTAATACTCTGGGCTAGAATTTAAAAGCTTGAAATCTGTACGGCGGTCATCAAACTTGATTGAAAATGTCATAGGACATTAAGAAAGCTGCCACTTGAGAAATACAGCTCTTTCTCTAGCTGAACTCTTCACTGGAGAAAAATATTGGTACGTCTGATGGTTTAAGTGATGTTCAATTTCAGCCTTATTTGCAGGTTTGTTTTTTTCTCATTTGTCTCCATGATGTTGGAGAACATTCTAAGTTTAAACAGCCTCATTCCTCCCTCATTGTGGCTGATGTTTTGACTACCATACTATTGAGTACTTCTGGAAATTCTTTGGAATAATTGGTAACATCTCTTTTCAATCTGGGCTTCTTCTCAATTTGGGTTATCCTTGTGTTTCTCAAACTCTTTTCAGAAGAAAAAAATATGATCATTGTAACCTTTGTCTCATTCCGTAAATGACACTTCCGAACGTCCCCTCCATAGCTGCAGATGTTAGTGATGTGCTAAAAGCAAGCAAAGCGAGCTAGCCTTTTCAGGGTCTTTTGTTTTGTTTTGTTTTTTGCGGTACGCGGGCCTCTCACCGCTGTGGCCTCTCCCGTTGCGGAGCACAGGCTCCGGACGCGCAGGCTCAGCGGCCATGGCTCACGGGCCCAGCCGCTCCGCGGCACGTGGGATCCTCCCAGACCGGGGCGCGAACCCGGTTCCCCTGCATCGGCAGGCGGACGCGCAACCACTGCGCCACCAGGGAAGCCCCAGGGTCTTTTATAATTAGGTTCTCTTACCACTGAGACTCACAAACACAAAATGGAACATCTGAACCTTTGTGCCCTGGCCCTTCTCCGCGGGTCTGGTTCCAGGGTTAAGAATAGCAAAATTTGTCTCAACTCTGCCCACAGAGCAAACTCTCAAGTGCAATTATGATAGCCTTCTCGGCATAGAAACAGGAAATAACTAAAGGGACTCATTTGGGGCCTTTATATTCCTCCCCCCCCCGCCCCCCGCCTTTCTCCCTGCCTCTCTTCTTCCTCACCTTTCCACTTCTCACAGCTCTTTATGCAGAGTTGTGAAATCTTCAAGAATACCTTTACCCTAGAACTCAAAATTAGTTGAAAAGAATTTCTCCTCTAGGGATACTAGAATTTTAGGTACTTATTTGTAAAGATGTTTGCTGGAGTTTTTAAAAAGTACGTTATTAAAGGAGACATTCCTGAAATTATGGATGTTTCCAATGCCTTAATTTCAAATTTTGGTCTCAGCAGTTTTTTCTTTCTTTTTTAATGGAAGAAGATATTTAATATCTAAAACAGTTCTCCAAGTTAGGAAGAACACTACTTGCTCTATGCATCTTGCGGTTTAAAGGACTTTTACACTCCAACACATTCTTCACATTTTCTAAAAATAATTCAAACGTCTTCTTTAAAAACTATTTTCATCTCTTAAATATTTTCTATTTATTGGAAGTGTTAACATAGAAAGATCATTAAATTATTTATAAAATATTTTTAAATGACCTCTAGTTAATACTTGACATAGAAATAACTCTGTTAATGGTGTCTATGTTTAAGTTCAATGAGATATAAATATATATTTAATTTTTAAGTTTTCCAAATAGATACCTGTTGGACTTTGGTGTAGCCCAAACCTTTCTGAGTATGCAAAAGCCCAGTGGTTCTTAACTCTGGCTGCAAATCAGAATCACCAGGGTTACTTTAAAAATGTACTCTGCCTGAGCACCCACCTCTGCTTGTAATCAATTAGTTTGGGATGAGGCCCAGACATCAATGGTTGTCTAAGCACTCCAGGTGATTCTAATATGCAAGCAGGGTTCAGAAGCCCTGCATGACCCTTGAAGGTGCATGTGACACTGCTTCCTTTTCTACTGATCCTTTTCCCAGCTCCTAAGGTATCCAGAAAAAGCTCCTCTTCCTTGACAACTCATCCTTTTAAAATCACACTTACCACTCTGTACAGAGGACCATGCCTGTAATAAAACATTTATTCCTCTATGTTAATGGAGAATAGACATTTTTTAGCATTTGTAAACCAACTATTCCCCACCATTCTTTTGAAGAACAAAAAGAATGATGCTTTCTCATTCAGAAGAGGATGTTTCTTTATTCTTATATAGCATAGTCAAGCTCAGACCTTGCACAGATTCCATTTTTTATTTGAATTGCTCAAGAAATCATCTTAATGATAGAAGAATGACAGAGGAATGTTTTTATATTTAGCCTATTGGTGCATGTGTGTACAAATTTGCTCTTCAAAAGAACAAGTTCTTTGGTTACACTGTTTTTGTATATATGTATCACATTGGGGTTGATTCTTCCATATTCCAATGAAGGTACAATTTTAACTCTGTAGACATACAAATAAACAAAAATCACCTTTGTGTGCTTCCTTCATCGTCCCCAATGACCCACAACTTTTATAACTTTGAAAATGTGCTAGAACCTGGGTCATCTTGCTATCGGGAGGAGACGTTGGGGAACTACGCCTACTCTATCTTCAGTGCCAGATGAAAACAAAGATCACAAGTCAGATGGTTCAGGTCAAAGCAGCTTATATGTGTATCTAGGATGGGCTACATAATTTGCAAGCCCAGGGCAAAATGAAAACACAGGGGCCGTGGTTCACAAATCATTACAAAATTCAAGACAGCAACAGCAGAGCACTAAACCTTCTGAGCATGCGTCACTGCCCAGCTCACAAGCCCATGGAGCTGACACTGGGCGCATCTGAACAATGGCTTTGGTGCTCAGCTTACATTTAGGCCACGCCTGTATGAGTGCAGGTTAATGTTCCAGATCAAAATGTTGCTTCTACTTTAATTGAAATACCTCATCTCTACGGCTGTACGTGAAGTCCTAAAACACAGGCCCATGGCTTTGGAACTGGAACTATGGCCACTAAAGTAAAGCAAAGGGGATATTCTAGCCCTAGTCCCACATGACTGCATTTGACTGGCTTTGGTGATACTTTGGTGAGAGTAGGGGGAAGTGGAAACTGTAATAAAATATATCAACTCCTAGAGCAAACTCTTAATTTTAAAAAATTAACTTTGTTAAATATATCGTTTACAAGAGTCAAATTATTTTTTAAAGAAAGGTTAGATGTCAGAATTCTGCATAATTTGGAGGCTGTTAGTGCTATATAAATGGAAATTAGTTATTTTTTGAAATGAGTCTGAAAAATAATTTAGAAAGTAAGTTTCTGCAGCAAATTCTGGCCTTTATTTGGTAAGTGAGGCTCTCTTTGACTTGTGAAATAAACTGTCAATTCTATTTTACTATGTAAAGAAAAAAGAAATTTGGATTTTTAAAGTTTCTGCTGTATTACTTTCTGTTTAATCCAACCGAACAATTCTGGTCATGAAATCTGGTTCTAGTCTGGGTGCTTGTCTGTATTTTCCAAAAACTCATCTACAGGACAGATGCTGGGGAACTAAAGCACACACCTTGGCTTGAGTGAGCCCAGAGAGCTAGCCACTCCCTCTTCTGGACAGTCCCATCCTCCCCACTTGCATTTATATTTTCATTGCAAATTGTTAAATGTAAATTTAAATAAAAGAAGGAATCTGATATTGTGTGTTCTCTGCATACATTTTTCAATGTCTGAACGTTCAGATATTCCTAAAATTCAAATTTTCTTTCAAGAAATCTTTACTGAGTGCCCACTGCTTACTAGACACTGTGTGAAGTACTGGATATGACCAACCATATCCAATACTAGACCAACCCAGTCCCAGTCCTTAAAAAGTTTATAATTTGCTAGTGAGAGTAGACACTTCATGATGGGGGTTGCTGTGGGTTACACTGTGTCCCCCCAAAACATATGTTGAAGTCCTAACCCCTGGTATCTGTGAATGTGACCTTGTTTGGAAATAAGGTCTACAGATGTAATCAAGTTAAGATGAGGTGGGCCTTACATATACCTGGACAAATCTGTAATTCAAAAAGATACATGCACCCCCTATGTCCATAGCAGCACTATTTACAATAGCCAAAACATGGAAACAACCTAAATGTCCATCAACAGATAAATGGATAAAAAAGATATGGTACATGGAATCCAACAGCACATTAAAAGGATCATACACCATGATCAAGTGGGGTTTATTCCAGGAATGCAAGGATTCTTCAATATACGCAAATCAATCAACGTGACACACCATATTAACAAACTGAAGGAGAAAAACCATATGATCATCTCAATAGATGCAGAGAAAGCTTTCAACAAAATTCAACACCCATTTATGACAAAAACCCTGCAGAAAGTAGGCACAGAGGGAACTTTCCTCAACATAATAAAGGCCATATATGACAAACCCACAGCCAACATCGTCCTTAATGGTGAAAAACTGAAACCATTTCCACTAAGATCAGGAACAAGACAAGGTTGCTCACTCTCACCACTCTTATTCAACATAGTTTTGAAAGTTTTAGCCACAGCAATCAAAAAGAAATAAAAGGAATCCAAATCGGAAAAGAAATAAACCTGTCACTGTTTGCAGATGACATGATACTATACATAGAGAATCCCAAAGAGGCTACCAGAAAACTACTAGAGCTAATCAATGAATTTGGTAAAGTAGCAGGATACAAAATTAATGTACAGAAATCTCTTGCATTCCT
>NC_041218.1:92613909-92619438 GCF_002837175.3 Physeter macrocephalus
TGGGAGGGAGACACAAGAGGGAAGAGATATGGGAACATATGTATATGTATAACTGATTCAGTTTGTTGTAAAGCAGAAACTAACACACCATTGTAAAGCAATTATACTCCAATAAAGATGTTTAAAAAAAAAAAAGATATTCTACATGTATACAATGGAATACTACTCAGCCACAAAAAAAGAATGAAATAAGGCCTTTTGCAGCAACATGGATGCAACTAGACATTCTCATACTAAGCGAAGTAATTCAGACAGAGAAAGACAAATACCGTATCATATCACTTGTATGTGGGACCTAAAACATGACACAAATGAACTTATCTACGAAACAGACTCACAGACATAGAGAACAGACTTGTGGTTGCCAAGGGGGAGGGGGGCAGGGGAGGGTTGGACTGGAAATTTGGGATTAGCAGATGCAAACTATTATATATAGAATGGATAAACAACAAGGTCCTACTGTATAGCACAGGGAACTATATTCAGTATCCTGTGATAAACCATAATGGAAAAGAATATAAAAAAAGAATGTAAAAATTTTTTAAATGAAAATAAAAAAGATGAGGTGGGCCCTAATACATTATGAGTGGTATACTTAACAGAAGGGAAGGAAGAATGCCTTATGACGGAGGTAGAGATTATAATCATGTGTCTACAAGCCCCAGGAACTCCTGGGGCTACCAGAAGGTAGAATAGGAAAGGAAGCCTCCTCCCCTAGAAGCTTCCAAGGGAGCACGGCCCTGCCAATGCCTTGGTTTCAGACTTTCTAGCCTCCAGAACTGTGAGAGAATACATATCTATTGTTTTAAGCCACTCAGTTGGTGATACTTCGTTATGGTATCCCTAGGAAACTAATACAGTGTCAATAATGAAAATTTTTGTGGGGGTTTTTTGGGGGTTAGGGGATCACATAGTTTAGGTAAGTTAACCTGTTTGATATTTTCTGCTGTTACCGACAAGATTGAACTGTGAGCAAAATACATAACAGAGTGCGAATATTCTTAATATATTAAAAATCTCTAATAATTCAGTAAGTAAAAGATAAATACCTCATTAGAAAATATTTAACTCACACACAGAAAACGCACTGTGGTCATGAAGCACATGACAGCAGACCCCAAATCACTGTTGATTAAACAAATGCAAATTAAAACCTAAGTTCCTTTTCCCCATTAGATAAGCAGATATTGGTAATGCCCAGAGTTCGCGATACTTTAAAAGAGCAGTTTATCACACTGTTGAAAGCAGAGTATGTTGGTAAATTCATGCCTGGTATTTTGTCAAAATTTAGAAAATGAAGAAGGTATCTATTCTCTGACCCGGCAAGTCCACATTCAAGAATGTATCCTTCAGAAATTCTTGGACAAGTACGCAAAGACTTATGGATAAAAACAGTTGCCAGCACTCTTTGTAATAACCAAAAATTGGAAACAACTGATAAGCCCCTCTCAATAGCACACGGATTAAATCACATCCATACACTGGACTGCAGTGAAGCCCTTGAAAAGGCAGATCAAAATCTATTGACAACCAGGTACATCTATGACCTGCTAAGGAGTGAAACAAGGTGGTTACAGGACAGTGTTACATCAAAGTTACGTTCAAGCTAACATGTAGGTTTGCACACGCATTAAAGGCTGGGGGATATACGCACACCAAATGGTTAGCAGTGATTTCTTTTTTTACCTTGCATTCATTTTTTTCACCTTGCATTCATTTTTTTCTCTTGGATTGTGGGGAATTTGAGTTTCTATTAGTTGAATTTCTTAACAAGGGACAAAAAATTAAGTCTTTCATTTTTGGGAAAAAATGCAGTCTGCATGATAATCTTATCCTTTACCTTACATGGAGCCTCATTAAAAGCTCAGAAAGGGGTTTCCCTGGCGGCGCAGGGGTTGAGAGTCCGCCTGCCGATGCAGGGGACACGGGTTCGTGCCCCGATCCGGGAGGATCCCACATGCCACAGAGCGGCTAGGCCCGTGAGCCATGGCCGCTGACCCTGCGCGTCCAGAGCCTGTGCTCCGCAACGGGAGAGGCCGCAGCGGTGAGAGGCCCGCGTACCGCAAAATAAATAAATAAATAAAATAAATAAATAAAGCTCAGAAAATTTTGTTTCCCAGAGGGAAATAATCACGTAAAGTCAATAATTATCAAGCACTGACATCAAAGCTGTTGTTGGAACTTCTTGGCATAAAGACGACAATGGCGAAGCCTCCTGTCTTACAGGACCCTGCCTGATTGTGATCTGTTTACGCTAAGGCTGGCCCCATCCATCCTCTAAAGTGTCAGTGCTTTTGGAAGGGGGCCTCCAGGGCTGCTCTCTTCAATCATTAAGCTATGCCTTGCCCGACTCAGTTCTTCTCAGCTCTTCAAACCTGTGCAGCCTGGGTGGCCATGCTGAGCTCTCTAGCTCATGGTTAAGGCTCCCCTTGGAGGTGCAAACTGCCTCATTTTCACTTCTCATGAATGTCAGATTTTTTTTTTTCCTACACATTCGCTTATTGGTGCGGCTTAAATCTCACTACCTGCTGCTTTGGTAAGAATTTTCTCTTCTGGGAGCTGGGCTCTGAGTCTGAGTTCACCATGCATGGGTCGATCTAACTTGGAGGATGTAATGGGGATGGGGACCTACCAAGGAGCATAAAATCCCTTTGCAGCACCTCAGCAGCACTCCTCTGTGTTTCACAGCAGATGGCCAGTCATCGGAGAAGTTTTATACTCAGAGGATGAAACTCAGAATTCTTTTGATTACACTTAAGAGGCAAAATAGGTCCCTACTGTCTGCAGAGATGCACCCACCATTACCCCCACCGTTTCCAGCCACGTGCAAGGTCTGTGGAGGAAAAGCACCTCCCATCGCCAGATGTATAACACCAGCTGTTAGGGACCAGTCGGGCCTCCCACCCAGCAGCTTGCCTTTGCATCACCACCAAGCACCTGTGCTACAAAACAACTGGCCTGTGGCTACTGAGGGCTTCCACTGGGGAAACCCCATGTCCACAAACCACTGCCAAACTCCTGACCTCTCTCCAACTCATGGTTCTGGAAACCAGAGAACACAACTATTGGAAGCACCTCCTTGCTTAGACAATCATTCTTCACGGTGACAGAGAATATTCTGCAGGTTTCAATGGGCAGATGGTTTTGACTCCTTTAATGTATGGAGACTGAAAGGAGTCTGAGCCTTGAGAGCTCCTAGCAGAAATGCTGGACCATTAGCCAGTACCTTGGCGGTAATCCATTCGAGAGTCTGTGCCAGATGCTGCAGGAGAAGTCTGCAGTAGGTGCGGCAGTAAAGAAAGTAGTTAAGTGGCTTTGGCATTAGACCATTCCAAATTCAAGCACTGATTGTCACTTGAAAAAGCTGTCTAACCTGTCTAAATGTCAGCCCTCTCCTCTGTAAACTGGGAGGACAGCAGTACCTCATTTGCAGGATTACTGTGCAGATGAAATGAAATAATGACAGTGAAGCATTAAGTAGAGTGTCTGGCTCTACATTACTGTTATTGCTCAATAAATGAGAGCTGCCATTTCTCCGCTCCTTTTCAAGGAAGGCTGAAGAATCTTGAGAAATCGAAATGAAAAGTTCAATGGCATCATCCTTGGAGTGTGACTCAGGAGTATTTACAGTGATGGAAATCTTAACAACTTTCTAAGTGTGGTGTCTTCTGAGTAGGACTTCGGAGGAGAAATAATTTCTATTCTATGCCAACATCAGACACCAAGGAAATCTAAACAGCATCTTTCTCTGATGAGTTATTCTAATCAATGCAAATGAGTCCCTGAGTTCTTCTGAGCCTAAAGCAAGTCAGACCAACTGGAATCAATTGGCAAGGCTACTAATTCCTATCTACCTTTTTCCACCAGCTTTATTGAAGATTAATTTACATAAAATAAAATTTACCACTTTAAATGTGCAATTTGATGAGGTTTAACAGATGTATATACCCATGTATCTACCACCACAATCAAAATACAGAACCGCTCCATCACTCAAATGTTCTCTCATGCTTCTTTGTAGTCAATACCCTCCCATCTCTCCACTGAAATGTTTCTATCACTAGTTTTGTCTTTTCTAGAATCTCACATAAATGGAAACATACAGTATGTGGTCTTCTGTGCCTGGCTTCTTCCACATAGCATAATGCTTTCGAGATTCATCTATATTGCCTAGTAAAATATAATTTAGGAAGGCTCACTTTCTGGACAGATTTTGAAGTTCACTCTAGAGCCAAAAAAAAAAAACCAAAACTCTCTCTCCCTGCAAACCAGCTTTCCTCCTGTTGGTTGAGCATTAACTAAGCAGGGCTGCCTCTCAGCTCTCCTCTGGTTTGATGGTCCAGTTTAAACCTCCAGCATCTTTGAGGTCCAATTAAATTGCATTAAAGGTTACGACTGGCTCAGCTTTGGTCAGGTGTCCACCTCAGGGCCAATCAGTTATGATTAGGGATGTGGGGGTCACATGGTGAAAACATGGCTGCCAAGATTTATCCCCACTACACTGGAAACAAGGGCAGGGTAACAGGCTAAGTTTCTGAAAGTCTTTGGCCATGAATGTAGATATGTAGGTATAGAAACATTTTGGTCAAGTTTTCTGATTTTCTTGCTTGAATATTTCTTTGCATATTAAAAAATATACATAAAGACATTCTATTGTATTCACATTTTCTACATAGCCTAATATAGGATCTAACTGGTAGGACACAACTGCTGAATGCAAACATCACTATCATTAATTAGTAGCCATCACAATAACAGGGAAGAAAGGCAATTCAACCAAGTCAAGTTAATCTCTATCTTTCACCGCACAAATGAACCCAGGTCATTTACTTCTCTCCAGCTAAGTATGCAGCTGACATTTAGTGAAGGAAGCATAAAAAACGATTTCTGACTACGTGGGTGTGTTTCATGCAAACACTCTTCTTCAGCAGCTTCTGACTTCAAACGAGACCTCCAAGCACCAGCAGGCACGTTTAGTGCTTAGTATATTTAAGAAAAAAAGAGTGGAAGTTATATTGTTTCCCTGGAAACCTTTTCTAAAGAAACTTGCACATGCACCTTCTCAAGAAGCAGGTGCTGCAGCCTGGGAATTCTCCACCTGACCCCCTGCCCAGGCCATCTATTAAAGGGTCAAGTCCAGGACTTCTCAGCTGTAGCTCTAGGAGCAGTGACTGGGCTTATTTGCTTAAGGTTATGTAGTATCACGTCTTTCTTTACCAGCTGGTTCTATGAGAAAGATTCTCCCAGGTAGCTTTTGGCATCTTTTGAAGCATTTGCCAGTTCTGGCTTACCAAAGGGAAGTGGAAGAAGTCCTATAGTGTATATCAGAATGGGCGGTGGGGATTCCTCAGGCAACAAGAGGAGATAGCTCACTGATTATCATTAGTTATTTGAATCTGAATTCCCAATGCTCTCATGTTCAGATTAGATAAAAATGGCCTGGAAGGGCTTCCCTGGTGGTGCAGTGGTTGAGAGTCCGCCTGACGATGCAGGGGACACGGGTTCGTGCCCCGGTCCGGGAAGATCCCA
>NC_041218.1:92619504-92683744 GCF_002837175.3 Physeter macrocephalus
GCGTCCGGAGCCTGTGCTCCGCAACGGGAGAGGCCACAGCGGTGAGAGGCCCGCGTACCGCAAAAAAAAAAAAAAAAAAAAAAAGCCTGGAAAAGAGCCATGCATATTTAGTGTCAGTTCCAGGACCTTTTTCAACAGCTATGTTCTTACAGAGTTCTTGGGTAGGGTTACAAAGACAAACAAACCCAACCTATCAGATTTTGCATAATTTTAGGAAATTATTGATACCCTGATTCCCAAAGTGCCACAGGAGCAAGGTTGAGAACGATTCCTACTTGGCTCGGAGGGATATAATGTGACCCAGGAGACTTATATAAGTAACTCCTCCCACTGCAGCACTTCACCATCCTCTTCCTGTTTCGTCCCCTTCCCACCTTCGTAACAACCAGAGCTGTTATCTGGAAGAAATCAGCCTGCCTCTTTAACCTTTTCCTCTAATTTAGAGATGCTTACCTTGGGAGGTCCATGTTATTTCTTCTTTGGGAACTCTTGACATTTAAGGCATCAGCTCAGTATCTTGGTTTCAGGGCCCTCCCCCACGTCCAACGTCAATAGAACAAATGAAAAGCAAGCAAATCACACAGGGAAAGAGGGTATCATTCTAAGATATGGAAGAGACTGCATGACTCTATTTAATAGGTCAGGAGTACAACTGTTAACAGTGACTAGTCTCGGAGAGACAAGAGAAAGAAATATTAGCCAGAACAGCACTTACTCCAGACCCCTTACTAAGCAAGGCCCCCAAAACAATATGCCCATTTCCACTTGAAGTCATCCTCACCACTTAGGATGGCATGAGGTCAAGGCTGAATGTATCCAATTTACTTTCACGATAACGTCCTTTCTCTTTCAACGTGATTATCAAACACGTCTGTGCCAGGATCCATGGAAAATCTTTGGAATTCAGAATTAATAACAGACAATTCCTTCAGAGACAGAGTAAGTCTCCTGCCTGTATCTTTTCCTGGCTCACATTTAGGAAAAAATCACATCACCTAATTAATCTGGATAAAGTAGTATTTAGGAAAAACTTTCTTGCAGCAACTTGGCTTTTCAAATATTCTAAAACACAAGAGCTCAAGTTCTTCAAATGTTTGTCACTGATGAATGATTGTTACCCTTCCTAGCTTTTGCTCTTCTTAGAAGGAAAATAGAGCCAGCGACCCAAATTAACATAGGATTTGTGTAAGCAAGAACCACCATCAGCTCACCTGCAAAATTCAATAAAGGCTCATCATTTTCTTAGCGGCCCTGCCCTCTAAGGTCAAGCCTCTGTTTCTGCGAATCACAAGTGAAATATGCTATTGATTCATAATGAAAAGCTGCATTCCCTTTTTCTCAAATTTCCTGGAACTCTTTTAAAATTTTATATTTATCTCAGTGAAATATGTAGGGCATATTTTGAATTTTTGGAATATTTTGCCTTCACCAAGTATGTCAATTGACTTGAGAATACTTTGAATTTACACAATTTTGGATAGAAAAACTGCAGAACAGAATCAAAGATTTCAGGATATCTAATTAATTGGACTAAATAATCAAACGGCTGATATTGTGACACTAGAATTACTGGGATCTAAATGTGTTCAGATTTTTAAAAATCATCTCATGAACTTTCCTTAGATAACCACAAAATACACCATGGACACCAGCAGATCTAACATCCATGAGTTCAATTACTAATGGGCAACTCTAAAGATCCATGGTATGTATTAACTGATTTTTTTGTTGTTGTTGTAGGAAACCAACTTTGAACCTAAGCTGTGAGGCTCATATAAGAAGGTGAGGCATTTAGCTAATGAGCGAGTCTTTCTGACCCATCACATCCACATCTCTACAATCCTTTTGGGTGTCCATCAGAAGCATATACAAGTGTGATGTAGGGTCACTTGTTTGTTGCTTTGTACGTTTAGTAGTTGTCTATGTTATGCTTTTACACTTGGAAAGTCCATTTATTCACTAGTGCAACAAAAATTAGTATGAGTTAGTCATTGGGGATTCTGCAGTGAACAAATACAGGGCAAGTTCCTGTTCTCATGGACCTGCATCGTATGGAAGAGATAAAAAGTAAACAAATGAGGTAATTACAGATTGTAATGTGTCATTAAGGAAATAAACAAGGTGATTTGTTACCAAGTAAATGCAGGAGGACAACCATACATAGATGGGTCAGGAAGGGCCTTGTGGGGAATTAACATCAGAGCCAAGGCTTGAAGTAAGAGAATCAGGACGCCAGCCATTAGTTAATTATCAGCTGTTGCTGGAGAAAATTAAGTACCTGTAGAAATAGATGATGCTATTCACCTATTCCAGGGGTACTTGAGCGTCAGAAACCATCTATGGGATGAATACGATATGTTTAAATGAGTTTGCATTGTGCATCTGCTTTTTGATGACATATTTCAGTCGTTAGGATAAAACAAAGACACTGCTTGGGCTATAATGTGTTATTTCATTAGCACAATCTACTTAGAACAAAAAATATATCTTGCAGCTATTTTCTGCTACCAGCGTAAGTTTACCTTAGAGCAAAAGTAAATTAATTGTACCAAATTCAACTGTATTTCTATACATTTGCAATAAACAACCTGAAAAAGAAATAAATAAAAATTTTGATTTATAATAACATCCGAAGGACTAAAGCACTTAGGAATAAATTTAACAAGTAGTGCAAAACTTATACTCTGAAAACTATAAAAATATTATTAAAAGAAATTAAAGAATATCTAAATAAATGCAGAAGCATCCATGCTCATGGATCAGAAGATAACATTGTTAAGGTGGCAATACTCCCCAAACTGTTCTACAGAATGAAGACAATGTTCAGGAAAATCCCAGCTGGCTCTGTTGTAGAAATTGACAAGCTGATTCTAATTATGGAAATGCAAGGGATTCAGAATAGCTAGAACGATTTCAAGAAAGAAAAACAAGGTTGGAGGACTTAACATTTCTCAATTTCAAAACTTAACTACAAAGGTACGGAAATCAATACCATGTGATACTGACATAAGAATAGTCACATCGGTCAACGGACTAGAATTAAGAGTCCAATTTAAGAATGAGCAAAGGATATGAATAGTCATTTCTCTAAAGAAAATATGAAATAGTCAATAAGCACATGAAAAGATGCTCAACATCATTAGCCATCAGGGAAATGTAAATCAAACACTCAATGAAATACCATTTCCTACCCACTAGGACAGTTAATCAAAAGGAGAGTAATGAGCGTTGGTGAGGATGTGGAGGAATTGAAACCCTCATTCACTACTGGTGGGAATGTAAAACGGCACAGCTGCTTTGCAAAACAGTCTGATGCTTCCTCAAAAGATTAAACATCAAGTTCCTATATGACCCAGCAATTCCACTCTTAGTTATATATCAAGAGAAATGAAAACTATGTCCACATAAAGACTAGTACAAAATGTTCATCACAGCATTATTCATAACAGGCAAAAATTAGAAACAACACAAAATTCACCAGTTGATGAATGGATTAAAATGTGGTGTACAACTGGATACTATTCAGCAATGAAAAGAATAAAGTACTTTTATGCTACAGCATGGATGAACCTTGAAAACATCATACCAAGTTTATGTGAAACAAGCCAGTCACAAAAGGCACATATAGTATGATTTCATTTATGTTAAATGTCCAGATTTGGCAAATCTATAGAGACAGAAAGTAGATTGGTGGTTACCCAGGCCTGGGGCAGGGCGTGGTAGGGGAGTGACTATTCGTGGTTATGGGGTTTCTTTTGAGGTGATGAAAATGTACTAAAATTGGTTGCAATGATGGTTACACAACTCTGTTGCTATACTTTAAATGGGTGAATTGTATGGTGTGTGAATTATATCTCAATAAAACTTTTATCTTTAAAAACGGTAAATCAAAGAGAATGTTTGTATGTGTATAACTGAGTCACTTTGCTGTACAGCAGAGACCGGCACAACATTGGAAATCAACTATATTTCAATAAAAATAAATAAATAGATAAATAAATAAATGCAAATCAGAGATAATACCAGGAAAATCAGCGCTCCTATCATTGAAACTTAAGATCAGAAGAGTCAACAATTTACTGAGTCAGCTTACCTATCTTGTTTTCAGGTGTGACCTCTGTGTAATGACACTAGATGAAAATCTGTTCTGTTTACTGGCCCTTAAGAAAAAAAGCACCCACGAGGTGCCTCAATAAACCACTCCAGTTCTGACAGAAACTCCAGGAACCAACAGCGTCTTCCCTAAGGCCAACCTCACATTAGATTTTAGGCTAACATTAATCTCTTTCTATTCTAGAGCTACGACTCTGGTACTAACATATTATGCCTCTGTTCTATTGGTCTCATCTTGGGCTTGGTTCTTTACTGCAAATGCTGAGCAAAAGTCTCACATCTTATTGATAATTTAGGACAAGAGTGATGCTGTACAAATGAGTTACTTGCTCTCTGCTTTCACTTCTCCCTGTTGTTATTTCTAAAATGAGATGATCTGACCCTATCAATTTCAAGGGATACTGTGGCAAATGAACTGCATACAAAAGGAAAATTATTACCTACTAGAAACAGCATCATCTTAAAAAATGATATGATATTGATTACTATTTTACAGCTTTGCCAAACTCAAAAGGTCCTTTTCTTCTTTCCATGGGTGCTTTTAAGTGCCTTAATTTAAGGTTATTAACTTCTCTTTGCCAGGTGCCTTTAGTATCAGCAGATTTTAAGATACCACAGTCTTCCGAAAATCTGAAACCAGTGACTGGTGAGTGTGAGGAAAGGGGCTGAAAAAATAACTTTTCCTGCGGGAGGCGAGTTCTCTAAGAATTTAGAAAAGAGAAAGAGAAGGGTGGCGGGTAAAAACTAATATGAGGCTTTTAATTTGGGGTTCTATCAGTTTTCCTTCTACCCAGCATATTTAGATGGTAGCCTGCCCTCAGGTTATACTTTATATTCATTGTCTCCAAAGCTGTCCTAGAGTGTTTTGGCTGAGGCATTCCTCGACTAGAAAAGTTTGATAATGGATCATGGAATAACTATAATTCATTTTAATGCAGTAAGAGCTTGCCACACTAAGATAGCCCTTTCTCCAGATAATGTTGTCCTTAATTTGTGTTTTTTTTTCAGATGTTCATGCTCAAGGAATCCTAGTTTCCTTAAAATTGTGAAATTTTTGTCTTTCAATGAAATTCCATTCCGGCACAATGATTATTGAATACTTTATGTCTCTGAGGGGGTTAAGAAGATGACTTAGATACAACTCTCGAGGATCTTTTAAGAGTCTCATGAGGGGATAAAGGGCACAAATAACTTGGATACAAGGCAGAGCATGACAAGTGTCAGCCATCAGCATGGGTATTCAGTTGATGATTTTCCTACAGCTTTCCTTCCGTGTTTAATTCCCAGTAGCTGCTAATAATTTGAATAAAATGCAAATATTAAACAATCATCCCAATATGAGATCTTCTACACACTATTATATATCATTTTCTCCAGTTTGCTGTCCTGGTTAAAAAAAACACTCAAGCCCTCTGATACTCCAGCACTTTGATCTCTTTTCATGGGGAGATTTGCATCCTCTGCAAGAACAAACCACGATAAGTCAGAAAAGCAGAGGAAGCTTTCCAAAGTAAGCCAGAGACTCTAGTAGAAAACTGTTTAATTCTCTATGAGCTTAAAAGATCCAGGTGTTTTTAGATTCCTCAACAGTTGGATCGTTCTTTAGATAGCTCCCGCAAAAACACAGGTAATACTAACACCTTAATATCCACCAATGTCATGCATAAATATCTGAGACTTTCACAAACGCAAAACTCCAACTCCCTTTATGCACCACAGAATTAATGGAATGTCCTCTCAAAGCAAACAGCGAGGTTTCTCTCTGGCAGAGTTATAGAAAAACCTTTTCTTTTAGAAGATGGTTGTAAAGGCTCTTAATACTCTGGGTGTGAATGCCATCTATTTGTAGCATGTGTCATATCCATTATATTTTCTCATTTTCCTCTAATGCTTCAACTACTAATGCTGCAACCTAATATCATATCCACTATTAAACCTGAGAGTTTAGCCTTGGAGAGGCCAACCAGATAAAGCTCGCTAATAAGTTTGACTGCTCAGCAGCTCTAGTGGGCCTGTTAAATAGCTGTGCCATGGCAAAACACCCTGATCCCATATGAATTCACCTGTGTCTCCTATAAGGCAGGTTGATTCTGCCCCCAAGAAGTTTTATCGAAGTCCATTTGCTCATATTCAAAATCCCTAAGTAGACATGGATTTCTTTTCCAAGAGCAGACAATAAAATACAAATAAAAACAAAACAAACAAACAAAAAGAGAAAGCACTCCCCAAATGATGTAATTCAGAGGATGTACCAAATATATCAGCCATGATGCCTGTCCCACCACAGTCCAAGCTAAGGAGCTCTGCTTTGCTCCAAGAGACTGTGACGTCACCTGAAGACGGTTGAATATGAGCCAGTCCATAGCTTGGCTAATGACACATGAGGTATCCTGGCATGGAAAGTTGATGAAGATGAATCCTTGTCTTGAAACTTTTTAACTAAGAAATATTGAGGAGGGCATAAGGGCCTCACCCTCTCGGTTTCTCATGTCCATAATGGAAATGATAATAATATTGGTATTCACAACAGAGCAGAGATTACTCAATAATAGTAAAGCACTTGGAACAAGATCTGGCACTTAATAAGCATGCAATAAACGCATTGTCACCAGAAGCAGCAGCATCATTATGAGTGGTTGTCGTCTATTCAGAAAACCTTGCATGAGAACGCATACGTAACAATACATGTGTAATAAGCTGAAAAATGAAAGGAATGAGGGATGACTAGCCCTACCAGATATGAAAATTTAAAAAAAATAAAGCTACTTTAAGTAAAATGATATGGGATTCACGTAGAAAGAGGCAGATTTTTCCTGAAATCGACCCAAATATATATGGAAATTTAGTGTATGATAAAGATGGCATTTCAAATTAGTGAAGAAAAAAATATTATTAATAAATCATTAATAACTATTTTTAGAACAATTCAGCAGCTATGTGGAAAAAAGTAAAATAAAATCTGTAACTCATCCCTTAGATCAAAATAAATTCTAGATATGTCAAAGATTTAAATATAAAAAATGAAAGTAAGAGAAGGAAATATGGACGTTTTTACAGTATTGGGAGATGCTTTTCTAGGATAAAAAAAAAATCCTGAAGGCATTAAAAAACTACTGACTGTAATGAAAAGCAAATGTCTGGGGGGAAAGTTAGAAGCAAATGTTTGGTGGAAAAATCATGAAGTCAAAAGACAAATAGAAATATTTGCAACACAAGTGAAAGTCTAAGGCCTAATTTCTATAAAATACAAAGAGCTCTTAAAAATCAGTAAGAAGGGCTTCCCTGGTGGCGCAGTGGTTGGGAGTCCGCCTGCCGATGCAGGGGACGCGGGTTCGTGCCCCGGTCCGGGAGGATCCCGCGTGCTGTGCAGCGCCTGGGCCCGTGAGCCATGGCCTCTGGGCCTGCGCGTCCGGAGCCTGTGCTCTGCAACGGGAGAGGCCACAGCGGTGAGAGGCCTGCGTACCACTAAAAAAAAAAAAAAAAAAAAAAAAAAAAAAAAAAAAAAACCAAAAATCAGTAAGAAAGGAGTTGACCTTTCAATAGAAAAATGCACTAAGGGCATACAAATGACTAATAAATATAGGGAAAATATTTAATTTCTTTATAATTCAATAAATATAAATTTTAAACAAAATTAAATATCAACATGAGTTATCAGATTAGCTAAGACTTCATTTATAACAATCAGCATTGAGAAGATGGGAGAAACTCTTTGATTCACTGCTAGTGGGGGCAATTTGATCATATATTTTCAATTAGAAATGTACCTTCCCCTTTACCCAGCAATTGTATTTCTACAGACTTGGACAAAAATACAAGAGTATGTAGAAAGATGTTCATTGCAACATTGTTCATAAGAACAAAATACTGGAAACAGTCTAAATGCCTGTTAATAAGGCACTGGTTAAATAAATTCCATGCTGTAGAATACTATACAGTCATTAATAAAACCAAGGGTAGATGTATATATTGCCTTTACTGATACAGAAAATGCCCAAGATGTGTTTTTAGTGGCAAAAACAAAATCACAGAAGAGAATGTTGAATGAGTCCATTTAAGCATTTCAATATCAATATAAACATGCATTATAATATTGCATATAAATATGCAATATAAATATGCCCCATTTATGTATTCATATGTACATAAAATACATACATATTAAAATACATGAATGAGGCATATAATGCCTATATCTATAAGTAGCAGTAGTACTAGCAGTAGTGGTGTGTGTGTGGCGGTAGTATTTGTATACACTTCAAGAGTGTCTGTGTAGCATCCCCAACTCCTAACCTCTGGGGAGAGGGGTGGTGGGTGGGAAAAAAGGCAGTCAGAAAGGAAATCAAGAACCTTTACTTTTTACTCTTATATTACACATTCCTGTGCTGTTAGAATATTTTTTATAATGAATGTATATTATTTTTATAATTTTAAAAACTCAAAGAAATTCATTTTTTTAATCCTGCTGTGGCTCCTTTTGGAGAAAAAAATAAAGCCCGAACTCCTTAGCCCACCAAAGGCTGCCATGATTTGTTTCTTATCCGCCCCTTCCTTTCAGCCTATAATCTCCTATAATCAGAACTGCCTTGCCCTTCCTCTTTTGCTCCCCTCACCCCCTTGGGGATAATTTGCCTGTCCGCTCTCAGATCCACTCCCTGCCCTTCTCCCTTTGCTCTGTCACAGGAAACTACATTTCCCAAGCTCCCTTGCCCTTCAGCTTCCGGGTGGAGTCGGCCAGCAGGAGCCCTGGCAGGAGCTGGGAAGAAGCCAGGGTATTTCTCCCACTCTCTCGGCCTCAGATCATCCTCTGACTGTATCGCCAGCTGCCGTGGGACATGGTCTTCCATGGACCTAGCGTCTGTAGGCAGGTCTGCTCTGGTTGCTGCTCTCACAAGATGGTCCCAGATCCCAGGCTCTGGTAACGCCACTCTTTGTCCCTCCAGCCCGATTGGAGGTGGCAGCTTCCTGCTGTTGCTAAACTTGGAGCTATCTCACCACCTCTGTTGGACTTCTTAGCTCTTCCATGGGCCATGTAACCAATTTTCTGCATTAAATTTTCTCCTTTTGAGATACCTCAGGTGCTGTGTGTTTTCCGGACTGAGAATGATGCCCTATTTCTTCTTCCCACGGTAATAAAAAACTAACACATTCTGTTGTACCTAACTGCAGTAAGCACAGTAAGTACTCCAGTACCTCTGGGCTTTTGTTCAAGTCATCCCCTCAGCCTGGAATGTCATTCTTTCCCTTGTCTTTCTGTCAAAACCTTACTGACTCCCTAAAGCTCAGCTCAAAGCCCGTCTTCTCCAAGAATCCTCCTCTACGTCTCACACATATTCACCCCCTGCCTGCTTTCCAGCCACGTGTAGAGAGCAAATGGATTATCCCAATGCACTTTGTGTCAAGTATTGAGTAAAATACTCTAGTGACAGGCGACATCTTAGGCCAATCAACTAACACCTTACTGGCCATTGGGTTATCATTTTTTTCTGTTTTGAAAAGCTGAGACATAGTCACCTCATCATAGAGCCTTCCCTAACCTCCCTATAAATAATACATCCTTTTCTGGGGAATCATAATTGCCAGTAAATTCCAGAGTCCTATGTTTGGTTTTATGTTTTCAATGAGCTCACTTTTGCATTTAGGTGCCTTTTAATACCCCTTTTCTCTTCAGTTTGGTAATAAATGGCTCCACATTCTTGCTCCAGTTCAATGAAAGTTCTTTTTAAAGGCAGTGCCAGCCAAAGTGTAGTCACGTGTATACTGTCCCAGCGTGTAGACGCATTTGCAGAAGCCGACCCCCAGGGCACAGAATGAATAAACTAGATGTGGACTCAGGGGTATGATCATTAGCTCAAGAACCCTCAGCTCTGTTTCCCTGGAGAGGAATCACTTATCTGTTGTGAGAGAATTGGGGCTTTCCCCAAATAATTTTTGACTCCTCATCACCCAGTGATATAGGAGTAGGTCTGAATGACAGAGAGAAGATGATGTCAAAATCATGGTGAGTAAGCTAATGAACGTTTTGTATATTGCACAAAAACATTCCTGATCTGACAATTTTGATGACTATTTCAAGTCTTCCCTAATCCTTTAGCAAAGAAGAATGTTCCGTTCTGCTTTGCCAACTTAGACCAAATAGGCCCTCTATTCACACTGACAGAATTCTTCCTCCTTTTTACAAAACCACAATATGTATATTTTCAGGGGAAAAGTCTCATTATATAAATTTAAATTAAAATTGATAAACACTCTTCAAAAAACCGTTTTCACAGATGCACATTTTTGTCTGACCTCAGTTTGTAGAGTGTGGCAAAGGCAAACAGTTGAGAAATGCTTCATGTTTAAAGTATTTATGGCATTAAAATTTCAGATTAACACTTAATACCTCTTGGTGGATATTCCTATCAGGAGAGTTGCTTGTTTACATTAGAGTGGAAAATTACTCCCTTAGGAGGAAACAAAAGTCCCAGAGTTCCCTGTGTCCCCGTCGACTTCACTTTTGCCCACAGAAGGACAAAGAACAGCAAAGGGCCCTATGCATGGAGAACAGCTAGGCTTGTGGCATCAACGTTAACCCAACCTGCATCCGAGTTCCAGCAACCCCACTACCATCCTTGGACATTATCAACATTGCAAAACCCTCTAATCATCTATCCCCTTCCCCACCCTGCTCCTCCAGCCCAAGTTCCCACTATTCCCCTCCTTCTTAAGACCTACTGTCAGCTGTCATTCCTCGTTTGATGGTAAACCAACATTTTTATTATTCAAAGAGGTTCCCCGCCCTCTATGTCCTCTGCTATCCTTGCAGAGAAGGAAACTCCACTCTCCACTCTCGCAGAGGCTCCCACTTTTCTGCAGTCTTCTGGGGTAGAAGCTGTGCCGTATTTTCAAGCTCTGCTCGTGTGCAGAATCCTACCATTTCCACTTCCAAATTTTAATACTGCCTTTAGACTCTCATTGTCGTTCTTGACTCTGACCTCACTACACATTCACCTCAAACTCAGTCACTTGTGTCACCACTTCTTTCTGGAGCACTTTGCAGAAGACCATTCATAAACCACCTTAGACCACACCTTGAGTTTAATTATTCCCTAGAATTTCTGTTGTTTAAGCCACCCGGTCTGTGCTATTTGGTTATGGTAGCCCAAGCAGACTGAGACAACACCCAGTATTAACCTGGGCTCTATATTTGAACTTTTATACTCTACTGTAAAACAATGGGTTTTCTTATGAAAAATCCAGATACACAGGTTTAAGGCCAAAACATGAAGTCAGATGACACTTGACTCTGTTATCCTCTGTAAAACAGGTGTGATAGTTCCTTCTCTGCCAGCTTCACCTCATTGCTATGGCAATCACGTGAACACACTCTGCAAACCTGGACGCACCAGGAAATGCAAGCGTCACGCAGTCGGGCCCCTGGCAACCTCTTGAGCTCAGAAGGGAGCTGCACGTTATGAATGTTGGCTCCTAGTTTCCTTTTTTACCCAGAACAAGCAGTTATTATAATTCTTAGTTTAAATAATTAAATGGGAAAGTGGCCAGAGGCAGCAGGAAAACTTCAGGCAGTCTATACCAGGGAAGTCTCAAGACAGTCCAGAAGGGAACCTTGGAAAACCTGAGCCAGAGAAAGGAAGAGTAAAACAAATGTTCAGGTTAAAGAAGGAAAAGTGCCAAGAAGCTAAGAGAACTCTGGCTTCTTTTCCCAAGGCAACAGTCTGTCCCACAAGCAAACGCCCTTCCAAGGGGAAGAAGGAGAGCATCTTCTCTGGCTGTCGGGGTTGGTGAGGGTGTAATCAGGAAGAACAAATCTGACTCCATACTGGATCTGTTTCTTTTTCTTTAACCTTTGTATTCTATTGATTTTGCTACAAGTTACTCACTAAAGGGATGGTGCCTATAGCTTCAAGTATACACAGTGGAGCATCTCCAGGAACCCCATCTCCCATGTCTGCTGTGTTAAGCTAAAATACCTTTGTTTAGCACACGGGAAACATCCTGACCAGGCCCACCTGTGAAAGGCTGCAGGAAAGAAGTAATTAACACAGCCCCTCCAGAGTCTGGCCAGAACCAAAAAATATTTACGACAACTTACTGCCTTTTTACTTTACGTCCTCACCTCCTCCTCTTTTTTCTAGAAAAGAAACTAGCATCCAAACTTGGGCAAAATGGTTCTTTGGGACACTAGTCCACCATCTTCTCAGTCTGCTGGCTTTCCAAATAAAGTTGCTATTCCTTGCCTCAACAGCTCATCTCTCGATTTATCGGCCTGTCGTGAGGCAAGCACTCAATCTTGGACTTGGTAACAAGGGGAGGGAAGTGTGTACTTCAGGCCTAAGAGAAGACAGGTCACTTGCACGGAGCGTGAGTAAAAATGAAAGCAACAATGAGAGGAAGAAAGTGAACGGTCTGAACTTGAACCAAAGTAAATTCCGTCCAACATGATTAAATACACACAATGCCTAGAGCAAAGGCAGGAGCTCAAGTTCACACATCAGCCAAACCACAGTCTCTCACCAAAGTAGCCAAGACACAAAAGTGGTCGGGTGGAGCACTTGCCCAGCAGGGCGGGGTGAAGGGATGCCGCACCGGAGGGCCTGGCAGCATCACAGACTCGGTAAGGCCACCTCCAA
This sequence comes from Physeter macrocephalus, assembly GCF_002837175.3. Taxonomy (NCBI): domain Eukaryota; kingdom Metazoa; phylum Chordata; class Mammalia; order Artiodactyla; family Physeteridae; genus Physeter; species Physeter macrocephalus. Next base: position 92,632,251 of record NC_041218.1, read on the forward strand.
ATCACTGCAGACGCAAAACCAAAAAGTGCACAAGACAAACAACCCCAGGTCAGCACACGTGTGCTCCACTCCCAGCTCTACCGCTTCCAAATCCGGACTCGGTGATAAGTTAGTACACGTTTCAGGACCCCAGTTTTCTCCTCTATAAAATGGGTTGCTAAAACTGGCTTGACTGGCCTTCCAGGATTGTTGTGAGAATCAGAAAGTTATAAGAGGAAGCATTTCATAAATGGGAAGGAATCACACACGAGTGGGGTTGCATGTAGGTACTTCCGCAGAGCCGCATCCCTGGGACTTGAGCACACGCGAGCTTACATACAAGCTCTCTGGGGGCCTCAGCAATGTTCATTCTGAGGAGTACTACTTGCTTTCTGGCGAGCTGGAGCTGCTGTGGCACAGCAACAGCCGTGGTGGCTTCAGTAATGCTGCCCGGGGCTCTCTTTTCTCTCCCTCCTCTCTTTCCTCAGAGCCCTGCCCAGCAACAGCAAACTACAAGCCCTCCAGACTCCCGCACTCCTCACCCACTTCCCCATCAGGGGCATTACCCACGAGAACCAGGCCTGCTGCCGGGTCCACTGCACCCTCCACTTGCCTCTACCTTTGATGCAACAAATGATGCCCCTTTCTCCTGCCAGTGTGGGAATCGTGTTTGCCTTGGCCAGGAAGGTGCAAGGAGAGCGGTGGGCATTTCCTGTGATGGGCTACACCGGCGCCCCAGGCCCAGAGGGAACGTTGGGGGCCCTCTTGGAGCTCCCTTAGGGGCACTGAGGCAGCTGGGGGGTTATGGAGGGTCTCAGAGGAGGCTGTGGGCCTGGCTTCATTCCCTCTCCATGCACTCAGGCTGCAGCCCCCCCGGCACCACACTGCCACCTGGCCCAACCCTGGAAGAGCTCTCCCCAGGCCCTTGCCTCCGTGGGCCCCAATGCACCAGCCCATCCCTCCTGCTATCTCCACCTTTTCCTGGTTTCCTTCTCTCCCATCTTTTCAACCCAAATTGGAACCGAGGACTCTGACAAATTCAGTCCCGCGGAGCTCACTGTGTTTTCTTTCCTTTTCCCCTTTGTCAGAAAAACAACCACCAAACCTCTGTGCCCACCGTCCAGTTTGGCGGTACCTTGTTTACCAAGGTTTACTCACCAACAGGTTTGCTCCCAAATCCTTGGTGTTTGAGCCCCCAACTCCAGGGACAGAGATGAGTTTCGATCCACTGGTGAGAAGTTGAAGCTCTTGGGAGGGAAAGGGGGCTTGGAGGTCCATAATAGGATGAACATTTTTTTAATCGCACTTCACAATTTACAGTGTCCTTTCGTGACGACATTATTTTGTGGGAGCCTCACAACAGCTATACAAGGGAGGTTGTTCCGGTTAGAAATGTGGACCTCACAAAGGTCACATAACTCGTCCATCAAACATCTGAGCTGATGAGAGATGGTCCTGGAGCCTAAGTCCTCTGCTTCTGACTACTGGCCCTCCACGAGTACTGGAACCGAGAATGGCTCTGGGGTAAAGACGCTCCTGCCCCAGGAGAGGCTGCCCGTAGCCGCAGAGCCGGGTGAGCAGTAAGAGGGACCGAAAGAGTGAGAATGGAGTCCCACGAATGCCCCCGATGGAGGCCCGCTTGGTCAGAGGTCCCTTCTGGTCCTGGAGCTGGCTTTCTCCCAAAGGTACAGAAGCCTGCATCTTGCTGCCTGTCCAGTGGCAGCCTGTAGGAAGCTTCCTTGGAGGTGAGTGAGGAGAAACTCCAACTCTGTGCCCCTCTACGTGGGCCTCACTAGAACCACCTGGAGGCCTTGTTAGACCTACTGATTGTCTGGCCCCAGGTGATTTAAATCTCCCCAGGTAATTCTGCTGCACAGGGATGATGTGGAATCACTGCCCCAGGTGATAAGAATGAGTGAGGCTGATAAGTGGGGTGACGAGAAGGGTGGCTCACAGAAGAGGGGTACCCCCAAGTTGAACCAGTGTGCTGTCACCTCTCCACTCTTTCCCCAAACCATTCCCTTTTAACTTGAATCTCTGAGTCCTGCAGTGCTGGTTTGTTCAAGGCTCTGACTTCCTGCCAAGTCCCAATATGCCCAGCCAGGAGTCTCCGTGCCCAAGAAGTGTCCCCCCTCTATTGTAAAGACAATTCCAAAGTGTCACTCCCTGGGCTTCCCTGGTGGCGCGGTGGTTGAGAGTCCGCCTGCCGAGGCGGGGGACGCGGGTTCGTGCCCCGGTCCGGGAGGATCCCACATGCCGCGGAGCGGCTGGGCCCGTGAGCCGTGGCCGCTGAGCCTGCGCGTCCGGAGCCTGTGCTCTGCAACGGGAGAGGCCACAACACTGAGAGGCCCGCATACCACAAAGTGTCACTCTCTGATGGAAAGGAGTGCCAGGGAGAAGGGTGACTGGCTGGCCAAGGACCCGCAGCATAAGACGAGGAACTGTCTGCACAGAGATACCAGCTACCACTCAGCACTTTCAGTGGAGACTGAGGGGCCTCACAGAGTCACTTACACTCACTAGCTTTCCTTTCAGGAATTTATCTAACAAACTCTCTGAACAAAGCTTCTCCCAGACACCCACTGCTTACTGCCTCCCTGGAGCTAAAGCAAGTAGCACCAGATAGATAGATAGATAGATAGATAGATAGATATAATCTCCAGCGCCAGAGTCAGAAGCAGCCCTGGAACCTAGGACGCAGCTTAATCATAAGTCCCACCACCTCAGAGAGCCCCGTGCCCAGACCAGGTCACAGGAGCAGGGAGGCTAGACGTGGTCTTATTTAATGTGGCAACAGAGGGTTCTCTATGCGGCATAGGCAATACAAAGGGAGACGGTAGATGCTCCTATCACCTTTTCAATTATCCTAACAATAACCTGTGAGATGATAACTATGATCTCTGTTTTACATCTCAACAGAAGCCCAAGAGGGACACATCTCCAGAGCCTACGAGTCACTAAAAGCAAAAACGTTCGTACACAGGCCTCAGGTTCTGGGGAAGGTGGGTATTGACTGCTCGTCAATAGCAAATCTGTGCAGAGAAGTAGGCGCTATAGAAATTCACCAACCCCTGGTGCTAACTCAACCCAAGGGAGAATATTATTCCATAAAAAGAATGAAGTACTGAGTCATGTTACAACATGGTGACCCTTGTAAACATTATGCTAAGGGAAAAAAGCCAGTCCGAAAGGACCACATGTTGTAGGATGCCATTTATATGAAATGTCTACAATAGGCAAGTCCGTGGAGACAGAAGGTAGATTCCTGGGGGCTATGGCTGGGGCCAGGGGTGGGGTGGGGAGGAATGCTGTGTGAATGCTAATAGGTACGGGGCTCCTTTTTGGGGTGAGAAAAACGTTCTGGAATTAGATAGTGGTGATGGTTGCACAACCTAGTACATTGATTAAGAGCCACTGAATTGTACACTTTTCATGGTATGTGAATTATATCTCAAAAAAAAAAAAAATCCAAGAGTGATGGGCTTCAAAATCTGAAAGGTGCCTAGGGTTCCCTGAGGCTTTCAGGGGAGGCTGAGAATCACCTCTACAAGGTCTCTCAGCTAACAAGTGGCAAAGGCAAAGCGTAAGCCAAAGTTTGTCTGACTGAGTAGCCTGCTTTTCTTCCGTCCAAGGTCAAGCTCAGTCAGTCCCCTAACTCAGCAGCAATGCTCCTTAGCTCAGGCCGGCTGCTCCCCTCCTAACATCTCACGCAGGCCCTCTGCCCCGAGGAGTCGGTGTCCGGGTTAGGACGCCACAGGAGTAAAAGAGGACGGGCACCGTGGGCCTGAGCCGCCCTTTGGGAGGTTGGGGGAGCCTAGTGGTGATGCTATGAACCAGGGTTCAAGGGAACTCAGAGCCACAGAGGGGACAAGGTCTCTGCATGATCCCAATAGCTTCCCTCTGAAACTCTGGTTACAACATGAATTATTATTTTTAACTAAAACATGTTAATGGAATATTTTAGTCGTATAATAATTTTAAAATTACCCCATATTCTCTACATTTCACTATTAATATATTTATTAATTTAAATAGATATTCATCTTTTGTTGCAAGAATTCTTTTCTTTCGTAATAATTGTAATATTATCATGTTTAGCATTTTTCTGCAATAATATAAACATCAGCAATGAGATAAAATACTTTATCCTTTGCTGCTGCTGAATAGTGTAGCAACTAAGTTGACAAGCACGCAATGATTCCACTTGTCCCCTTAAAAGGTTAAAATTACAGTTACATCTGTATCTTTAGTGATTGCCTATGCTAAATAATGCATATCTGTTATTGGATAATATAACTTTCCTTTTCTGTTGTGATACATATTTTAAGCTTTTCTCAAATGTTGAGAGTTTATTAAATCTTTGATATTCGTTTGTGTAGCTCAAAGTCTTAGAGGTGGTAATTTACACGGTAATTAGAGAAATAAAAATAGATTATCTATAAAGGAAATGATAATGTTCTATTTTAAAAGAGCCCATATTTATTCTGTAGTCCAGAAAGTATGAGGAGCAATTCTAGAGCCAGAAGGTAATTGTGTGTTTCATGGGAGTATTTTCAACAACATGAAATTATTTATTCGTCCTTTACCTGTTTGTGACGGTTCTCCCTCTGGGTTGTAAGCTCCACGAGGACAGGGACTGCACCTGTCTTCCTCACCACGGTGTTGCACTGAGCGTGCAGGACAGCACTCAAGCAACCTGAGACACGGGGACAGAGATGAAGAGCTGAAGCCTCAGGGAGAGCTGGATTTGCCCTTGTGCACTCAAAACTCTCCACCTCATTCAGCTGCACAGGAGGAAACGACCCCACTGAGGCATGGTGTCCCCTCTTCCTACCTGAGATGCAGTGAGCAGACCTGGAGAAGAAATAGGACTTTTGGATATTAAAGGGGTGAGGCACAAGATCTGCTAAAGAGAACCTGATAATGGAAGTTGGGTGTGGATAAAAGGGGGGCCCTGGGCCACCGGACACAGGAATGATTAGAGCCAAGTCCAAGGCCATTGACATGCTCTCTCCTATTTGCTTGATTAAGGGATTCACGGTGGCTAATTGCAGGCCCCATCCCATGGACACAGATGGCAACTAGAGAGCTAACTCTTCCAGTCTAAGTGGGGATAGCTCTGTCTCCCTGATCTTCCAAATAAATTCAAGCATTCCATGAAGTGATATCAAATGCACACATTTGATTCTCCACATTCAGGATGGCAAACTTGGCTAAGCGCCCACCCTCTGCTAGAGACTTAACATGCATCCCCTTGTCTGCCTCTCACCAGAATCACAGGATGTAGCTCTCACAATTCCCATTTTACAGACAAGGAGTCTGTTGAGTATGTGGGGAGTATGGATTAGTACTCAGGCAGCCTGGTGCCAAAGCTTTGCAGGCTTAACCACCACATCTTACTGCTTCCTGCTACCGTCGCCTTCTTAGTAGAACTCCATGGAGTACCCTTGACAAGGATAATAGCCCAGCACCCCTGTGCTCTGACCTCAACTGTGACTTGATTACAAAGCTGGCCCTGCACTTATCGGCAAGGGAGGTTCCAGTTCACAAAAGTTAGGAGATTAAAAAATAAAGCAGTTGTCAACAACTGCCTACGTGACATTTTATTTTGAATTTTCATCGCATTGGAAACCAGTCCTGTTGTTCCCGTTTTGTGAAAACGAGAAAAGCCACAAAGTGTCAGTGACACAGCGGTCGCCAGGTCCTCTCTGTGATTTGGGCTCCTCCTGCTGTAAGAAAAGTTAAGTCTTTGAGGATAAAGCCTTAGGAAAGAGTTCTCACGTTCCAAATATCTATCAGTGCATCTATCATTGCATCACTTCTATCAGTGCATCACTTACTTCTCCTTTCCAAAAACAGGACTTTTATTCACATCTACTTTGTTCTCCTTCAAAGAGAAACCGCATTTGAATACAAGCATCAGTACCACCTGCAGCGCTTTGGCACGTGCACGTGAAGTTATTTCTGAAACTGAGGACTGCGGGCTTGGGGCAAGGGAAGCATCTCCCTGCGAAGTTTCACTTGGGATGTCCTGAACTTCAACCTGAGCCACTGCCTGTGACTCCTGTCTGCCTGCAACGCCGGCTCTGCAGAAAGGCTGCCCAGCCATGCCAGACTCTTTTCTGAGGCCGTCCCTGGAGGCGGGTGCTTGTGGAGATCCTTTATCTATTTAACAAACAGAATATGGTTCAAAGAAGGATCTAGGGCAACCTAGAAACTGAAAGAAAGCAACGGGGAGAGACTGTCTTAGCACATCTAAAGCCTAGAGCCTAGAAAAATAGAAGGATGAAGGAAGAGGTTGCTACAGGAAGACTTCTCCAAGGTGTGGGGACCTAGCATCAGCAAGAACAGGAAATCAAAGGGACACTTTCTCCCTTCGTAAAGCTGTGAAGCTGTGGCCTTCCTAAAGATGAAGCCCACGCTGACTGTTATGAGGAGGGTGGAACGCGATTAGAACTTCATCTCTTTGCCTTGAACTTGCAAATAACAGTTCCCCCTGCCTGTTCTCTGAAGCTGGCTGGCCAGGTGCTGCAGAAGAGTGTTCCTTGTCTCTTCTCTGGATGAAAACAGCAGGCATAGGGTACCCTCTGAGGGAGCCCTGCCACCGAGCTGTAATGAAACAAGCCCCCAAGGCAAACGGTGTAAAGCCCAGGACTATCCTAAAGCCACTTTGCTGCCTGACTAAAGCCACATGGCCTGAATACACTCAAAATAGATTCCTTGTGAAGAAAACCCCCTGAGATTCAACTCATGATTTTCCATGAAGGGAACGGTATCCTCGGATATCCGAAATAGGGCTTCTTAGAAGTGGAGTCGGGACCATCTGTATCTGAATCAGCTAGGGAAACCTATGAAGAATTCAGAGTCCTGGGCCCCATCTCAGACTTACTAAATCAGATTTTCTGGGCGGTGGCACCTGGGAATTTGCATTTTGCAGATTTAGGGGATTCTGAGGAATGGTAGGGTTTGGGAATCATTGGATTTGAGAATTAAAGACAAACTCTTAGAAAAATTTGGCCCAGGTGAGGCTACAAACATTTTCAGAACAGTATTTTTTTCAAGCCCCCTCCTGTTACTGTGTTAACAGGAGCTGCAGATTCATTAGAGGACAAAGGATCTGTCCACAGAAAGGTGGCATCCAATTCACCTAAATGTCTGTCTGCATAACAGTGCAGTCCGCTGCTAAATGGTAGTTTGCCCTGAACAAAAGGAGCAGAGACGCCACTGTTGCAGGTGAATCTGACTTGTGCTCGCGATTGCCATGGAAACGGCAGCCATTATCGCTAGCTAGGATCCCCTCCCAGGCAATCCTGCTGTTCTATTTTAAAAGCTACTGCTTCTGCTTGCTTCAGATTGGAAATCCTGCCTTCTTGGGGCATGGTGCTGAGGGTTTATAAATGTGTACCCAAAAAAGAAGTAAATAGGGAATTGTGCTTTCCTGTCTCTCTGTTTTCTTCTCTTACGCGTCTTCCAAAAGCATCTCAGCATAATCCAAACAGGATGGAAATTCTTCTCATCTCTTGGCACAAATCTCATCTTGTCTCTGGCTTGTAGGAGAATAGGAGAGGGTGAGTTTAGGGTTGAAATAATTCATTTGCCCTCCTCCTTTCCCTTCTTAATCGGCAGGCCTAATTATAAATGCATCTGCACCAGGATTTTAATTAACTTTAAATTTTAAAACATTGTTTATTTTACAGAGTGAAGGGGAAATTTTAAAAGGATGAATATGAGGGGAAACAATGCCACACTTTTGTTCTAGAAACCAGATGTTAATGTTGAGCATGCCATGCACAGTCAGCGCTGTATCTTACATTATGAATTGAACATTTTATCTTTGCCTAAAAATGGTAAAATAACAGCAGCTACAAGCATATGGGTTTATCATATGCTATCACATGGGAAACAAGGCTCCAGGGGCTATGTCCTCACCAAGGGAACTCTCCTCATTCCAGAATCAGGCCTTCCCCCTTCCAGGCTCCGAAACCCAAATGCTCCCGGAGTATATTCATCTCCTCAGGGGCAGACTCACATCCATGAATCCCCCCAAAAGGAATGTCAGATCGTTCACTGACAATGAGAAGTACCTCTCACAGGGACAGGAACACATATATTATATAACCAGTCCTTTCTTCCCCGGTTGGTCAACCTACAGGGGAAGCCAAATAATACAGTGGTCAAAATGCTGTTTTGTTCATTTACAATCAGAAAAAATAAATAACGTTATAAAGAATAGGATACTAAAATCCCTCGTAACAGATTCATTTCTGTAAGCAGAACCAGAGAGGAAGTCAGATAATAATCAGAGATCGCCTAGAGAGCAGGAAATCAGAACAAAGAGTTTTTCAGTGCTTAAAAGCGTTAGGCTGACATAGCCTGACGCTTCCACCTACAAGATGTGATTGGTCTGGCCAATGGGAGGGGATTATTCCCTCTCCCCTGGACAATGTTTTGGAGGCCCTTTTGCTAACTCTTCCTGGTGACTCAATTTCCTATTGCTCCCAAGCTGATCACCATGCTCCTGATTTTCATATTATTTCTTTGATTCAGCTTAACATCAGTCAGGTTACTGTCTCTGTGGACTGGGCCTGGGGGTGGGGGAGGCATTGTCTTTCGAACGGCTTTGCATATTCCAGGTTCTGTATTCTGTGCTAAGCTGTGTTGATTTTATAGTGTAACTGTGCCAGCTACCTTATTTCAATTTCTTAAGAGCAACCTCTCTGACACTCCCAATAGGTGGGCAACATATCTGAGTACACTGTTACATTTCTTCAGATCTTCAAGCTATCCCAGCTTGTATTTAAGAAGACAGTAATAAATTCACAACCCATCTCTTCCTTAGCGTGGTTCTGATAGTGAGCTGGGCTGAGCCACTTTCATACGCCATTACAGAGGTATCGTCAGTTGCTTTAGAGTTGCCACCCTCCTTCTTGTCCTTGTCTGTCCTCTCCCCTGGTTACCACGTGTCCATCACCAGTCACCCATTAGGTGAATGCTTGTATCCTAGCCTGAGAGGAAGGACTGGGGCAGCCGGGGGGTTAGGACGGTAAAGCAGAGGCTGAGCAAGGACATGCCGATGGGCACATAGGTCCAGCGTGCCACTCTTTGGAGGCACAGCACAAAGACCAGTTAGAGAATTTATTTCAATTTGTTCTATTAAAATGTTTATATTTGTTGAACTGAACATCGATTGCATGAAGGTACCTGATTTTGCACCTAACTTACTGGTATTTGGGTAAATTCTAGTAAACGGCAGGGAAGAAGGAACAAGCACTTAATATAACCCCCTAGAGGCCGGTTGCCCTCTTTAGGTTACTAGGGTAAAGGAGCTGGGGACTCGAGTTCTGAAAGCTTTAGCCTGGAATGAAACTACCATCCGGAAAGGAAGGATCAGGGCAGGGCAACAAAACAGAATGTAAAAAAACCCAAAAAAGCAGATAAACAGGGCCACTCAGCCTGTTACCCACCCTCCCTAACCTGTCCCTACGAGGGTCCTCCGGCTGACCCCTGCCGTTCCAGCCAGTAGAAGACCCAGCTCCGTTTGGGACAGGCCGTGGGCGGGGCTGCCTTATAGGATCTCGTTGGGGGCGGGAGGGGGCGGAGTTCTCCCGGGTCTAGAGCAGGCGTGTTGCTCACGGGCTCCAGACGGAAGTGCGCCGTGCAGGTCTCTGCACTGGGCCCGCAGCCCGTGTTGCAGCGCAGTGTCGTGGGCAGCGCTTTTCCACAGGGCCCACGGGAGTCGAGGTGTCAGGCGCTGCGGTTCTGCGTTGGGAACTCTAATCCTTGTTAGATGCAAGGCCTCTGCACGCGGCCCCCTAAGGCAAGTGAAACTACACGAAGCCCCAAAGAGGAGGTTAGACCTTCTCACCTAGGTTCCATTTTATTTTTCCCAGGGACTCCAGTGGGCTTTGCCGGTGACAAATGCGTAGATTCCATAAGAGATGTGTGGGGTGAGGGCATCAAGGGGTGGGAGACTTTTTGAGAGGTCCAGGCATCACCTTCCCCTGCCCTTGGACCCTTAACTCTACTTCGAGCTTGTGGGTCTCCTGGGCTGAAGTAGAGGCCGCTAGCTCTTGGCTACCGGGGCACCGTTAGGGTTTCTGCATGGAAAGTGTGAGCTCAGCATTCAGCCTCCACCCTGGAGAGACAGCAGACTCCAGGAGCGGCCTTCGTGGGGCATTTGTGGGGCTCTGCAGCAACCTGAAGGCATGCAGAATCCCAGCCTGGGCTTCTGCCATCTCCAGAAAACTGGGGATCTCACCTGAACGAGAAGAGTCTTAAGATTCCGCTGGAAGAGTCGGAGGTTAACTTCACTCGCTGTATTGAGAGTCGTGGTCCAGGCTGATCCCGAAGGAGGCAACAACAGGTTCCTCTATGGAGCTAGTGAGGGCTCCTCTTCAGGTTCCAGGGTAACCCCGGGAAGGAAAAGATGAGATATGCCCTGGGATCTACCCAAAGTTAAAACCTAGGACTTAGGTAGAGCCAACCCAGATAAGCGAAAGGACAGTTTACCAATTTTAGGCCACAAAGATCCTAGAGCCTTAAATTTTGCAATGTAGAAACAAGATAATGTTGGATAGGATTCAGGATTCCTGTAATGGATGTTAAAAAGAGTTGATTGAATAGACATTTTCTGAACCGTTATTAAACTTCTAGGTAGGAAGGAAGGAGGAGGAAAGGAAAAGTGGAGAGACTGGGAAATGTTTTCTCATTTGGAAGTACCAGAGTCTTATTTCTTTTTTAAGCAAAACCATTGGAACTACCCAACTCTACATTGACTAATTGGTGATAGTATATATATATATATATATATAATGTTTTAATTTGGAGGCATATACCATGAAACAACATCCAAATAAAAGTGAAAGGGGGTAAGAACTCCAGAATTTGAGTTTAATTACTAAGAAAATGTCTACTTGAAAAGCTGTAGTAGCTTAATACACAGGTGAGTCCTTCTTTAAAGAAATCAGTTATGGCATTAAAACCATTCATACATGTACACACTCTAGTTCTGCAATATTTCCTATTGCAAGTAAATTCATATTCAAAATTTTAAAACTGTCTTCAGTCCAATTAAAAGAATAAAAATAGTTTAAAACTCACTAATTTAAAACAAAGGATCTACACTGGAAAATTCCACTGGTTTACAAAGACAGTCCCCAATTTAGGATTTTTTTACTTTACAATGGTGTGAAAGCAATACACATTCAGTCGGAACCATACTTCGAATTTTGGATTGTGATCTTTTCCTGGGCTAGCAATATGCAGTGCAATACTCTCTCATGATGCTGGTGAGGGCAAGAACACAGCTCCCAGTCATGAAGGTAAACAACTGATACAACCACTCTATCCAGACAATTGTTCAGATTTTCTATTTCAGTACAGTATTCAATAAATGACATGAAATGTTCAACACTTTATTATAAAATAGGCTTTGCGTTAGATGATTTTGTGCAACTGTAGGCTAATGTAAGTGCTTTGAGCATGTTCAGGCTATGCTAAGCTATGATGTTTAGTTGGTTAGGGGTATTAAATGCATTTTTGACTTCTGATAGTTTCAACTTACTATGGGTTTATCAGGATGTAACCCCCTCTTAAGTCCAGGAAGATCTGTACTGTATTTTCAAACTTGAACCATTTGAGCTGTCTAGCTCCACATGAACTAAATGACAGAAGCTAAGGTTTCTAGAGTGGTTGATGGTGTCTGTGAGTGAAACCCTTTTCATTCAACTGCTTGGGAGGATCCATAGCCTGATGGGCAGCCCCTACCCTGCTCACCTGAGAGCAAAGACTATGAGCCACAGCCCTGCCTGCTCAATGTCACCCCATGCAGAGTGTCACCTTGAAGAGTCCTTCTTACATTACAGCAGAAGAAAGCCACATAGCTACTCAGTCTCTCTTTCTTCTGTATGAACAGACAACTTAGGATTACCAGGCATAAGAAGAAAACCAGCAACAAGAAAGTGAGACCAAGATAAGTAATTGGAAAAACAGAAATAATTCAGGAAACAAAGCAATTTTAATGAAAATCCTCAGAGATATTAGCTATCCTTAAAACAAGGTGAAGATACTATAAATAAGGAGCAATCAAAAAACAGAATGAACCGTTAGAAATGATTAATTACTATTATTTTTTAAAATGCAATAGAAGAATGGAAAAGTCAAGGGCATTGCTCAAACCTTAGAACAAAAAGACAGAAATTTTAAAATGAGATAAAAGTTGAGACAACTTTATGTTTTGTATATTTTACCACAATAAAACATAAAAAATGTTGAGACGACTAATTCAGCAAGTCTAGCATTCAACAAATCATCTTTCAAGAGAGCACAGAGGGCTTCCCTGGTGGCGCAGTGGTTGGGAGTCTGCCTGCCAGTGCAGGGGATGTGGGTTCAGTCCCTGGTCCGGGAGGATCCCACATGCTGCGGAGCGGCTGGGCCCGTGCACCACAACTACTGAGCCTCTGCTCTAGAGCCCACGTGCCACAGCTACTGAGCCCACATGCCACAACTGCTGAGGCCCGCACACCTAGAGCCTGTGCTCTGCAGTAGGAGAGGCCACCGCAATGAGGGGCCCGCGCACCGCAATGAAGAGTCGCCCCCACACGCCGCAACCGGAGAAAGCCCACTCACAGCAACGAAGACCCAACGCAGCCAAAAATAAAATAAATTTTAAAAAAATAAATTTATTTAAAAAAAAAAAGAGAACACAGAGACCATGAAGAGGAGGAAATTAGCAAAGAAATAATGAAAATCTTTTAAAGCCATGTGGTCACAAATCTTCCAGTTGAAAAGATCTATTAAATACCTAATTCAAGAATTCAAAAATACTTATTCCTAAACATGTTACTATGAAATTTCAGAACACCAAGCATAAAGAGAACATCTTCAAATCTTCCAGAAAGTAAAAATAAGTCAGCCACAAAAGAACAAGCCAAACTAGCATCTGATTTCTTATTAGTAACAGTGGGTGCTGGAAAGCAATGGAGCTATGCTCTCAAAGGTCTAAAAGCAAATAATTTCCAATCTGTTGTGGACTATCTTGGACTATGAATCTGTATATTTCCTGTGTGTTTCTTTAACCTCTTTACCTACTCATGTGAACCCCTAGGGTCTATTTTCTTCCACTCAGTTCTACTCAGATAGGCATGAATCATCCACTTTGGAAGCAGCAACAAAGACTATAAAATTAAAAGGAAAAAGCCTTTAGACAGAGGGCCAGATGGAAAGATACATCTGCATGCTTGAAGGGCTAGTTTTTCTACTCTAAAGCCTAGATAAAATATGGACAGGAAAGGGAAGAAAAAGGCAAAGGGACCAACTTCAGAAAGGAATGAAGAAAACTCTAAGAGAGGAATTGGCAGGATGGGGAAAGCTTTTATGACAGATGTCACTTGGTTGCCTGGAAACTGATTTGGTGCTGGGCTGTCCACACTAGCTGCAGTCTCTAGTGAGAAACTCCACCCTTGTTGTCGGCTGGTCATCATCCATTGAGTGTCCAGTTTGATGGGGCACTCATTCGTATGGGTGGATTATCCACTCTCTGATGGGGTGCCTAAGACATTTTGTGGGATGTTGGTAACATGAATATATCAAGACAGGGCTGGACAAAACCAGTTGAAAATTGCACTGTTCTGGTTATACTTGAATACTATACCCAGCCAAACTATCAAATTTGTTAACAAAACTGAGATACTTTGAGACATGCATATCTCAAATGTTTTATACTATTTTTAAGAAGTTTCTTCATCTATTTTTGCAAAATGAGGGAGAGAACCAAGAAACAAGAAGTTATGAGATTCAGGAAACAGTAGATGCAATACAAAAGAGCAGTTAAAGAAAGTCCTGGTATTTCCAGAATGATAGCTGTAGTGCAGGTCTAGGAAAAAAGCAATTCCTGTAGAAATAGGAGGATGGAGTTCTCTGGACGAAAGGGAGGTCTTTGAGAGGGTGATCTTGATGGAAAGGATGGTGTATGGACAGAATGTTTGTGTCCTCCAAAATTCATATGTTGAAATCCTACCCCTCAGCATGACGGTATTAAGAGTTGGAGTCTTGGGGAGGTTATTAGGATTAGATAAGGTCATGAGGGTAGAGCCCTCATGAATGGAATTAGTGCCCTTGTAAGAGTCATGAGAGCTTGCTTCCTCTCTCTGTGCTCTCTACCATTAAGGATACAATAAGAAGTTGCAATCTGCAACCTGGAAGGGGGCCCTCGCCAGAACCCAGTGGCACTGGCACCCTGATCTTGGACTTCCAGCCTCCAGAACTGTGAGAAATAAGTTGTTTAAGCCACCCAGTCTGTGATATGCTGTTATAACAACCTGGTCTAAGACAGATGGTATGAGGGAATAGAATTTGTCAAAGCCAGTGCTTTAAGAAAAAAACAGAGAGAGAGAGAGAGAGAGGCATTTAGAAACTTAAAAATAAAACTCCACAAGAAAAATATACCTAAATATGTGGCAAACTCAAGTACATAATGGTTTTAAGAAATTTCTAAATTATAAGAAAAGAGAACTCCATTTGACTTTCTTACAAATTTCTAAACTGTAAGAAAAGAAATCCTCCTACCGGTGCTGAGTTTATATCATTTGGCTCAGTAAAGAAGTGAAAGTATTTCAAGCACATAACTTGGACCAGCATTTGCACAGGCCTAATAACACAAAAGTTGCTTTTTTGGCTTGCAAGGAAGACTTGACTGTGGTAGCAGAACAGAATACAAACTGGTAATCTTGATAATGTACAACGTAAAAATGACAAAAGGAGGGCCATGGCAGGAGGAGGAAAGCTAGAGAAAAGGATGGGGAATGATTTTCTTTTTATAAAGCTGGGAGTCAGTAGATAATGCTGAAAGTTGATGACACAAGAAACAGGTTGAAGTAAATTATTTACCGTCACAAAGATAACCAATAGAAGAACCAGGGAGAAAAAAAAACAAGATAGACATCTAGCATTGGAAGGAGTGGAGAAGAGTGTCAAATATGAGAACTAATACAAATATTTTTTAATACTGACTGTCTTAGTTCAGGCTGTTATGACAAAATATCATACAATGGCATTGGGAGGTTTAAACAACAGAAATTATTTCTCACATTTCTGGAGGTTGGGAAATCCAAGAACAAGATGCCAGCAGATCTAGTATCTGGTGAGAGTACTCTTTGTGGTTTATTGGGGTCTGTATCCTCATGGGAGAGGGGGAGGGGAAAAGGAGGGGGCAGCAGGGGGGGAGAGAGAGGAAGGGGGAGAGGGAGAGAAAGCTCTTTCCTCCTGTTTCTCTTCTTATAAGGGCACTAAGCCCATCTGAACAGCCCCACCCTCATGACCTAATTAGCCCCCAAGTGCTCCACCTCCAAATACCATCACACCGGGGATTATGGTTTCAATATATGAATTTTGAGGGGACACAAACATTCATTCCATAGATCAACTATGGAAAGTGAATCTGAGGCTGGAGAGAGGTGGGGAGACTATTGTTTTTTATTGTATACTCCTCTATGCTCTTTGATTTATTTTGAGCAAATACTTCTTTGATTAAAACATTTTAGATGCATTTCAGGAATCACCTCCTCTGTGAAACCTTCTCTGACTTCCCTCTACTAGCAGAGTTGGGCATTCATTATGCCCTGGTTGTACTTATACCAGATGTTATGGCCTAAATTGTACCCCCTCAAAATGGATATGGGGGGACTTCCCTGATGGTCCAGTGGTTAAGAATCCACCTTCCAATGCAGGGGACGCGGGTTCGATCCCTGGTCGGGGAACTAAGATCCCACATGCTGCAGGGCAACTAAGCCCGAACGCCACAACTACCGAGCCCCAGTGTGTGCGCTCTAGAGCTCACACGCCACAACTAGAGAGAAGCCTGCATGCCGCAACCAAGACCCGGCGCAGCCAAATAAATAAATAAGTAAATTTCTTTTTTAATGGATATGGGGTGCTCTTACCCCTCATGTGACTATATTTGGAACTAGGGCCTTTAAGGAAGTAATGAAGATTAAATGAAAAACAACAAGGTCCTACTGTATAGCACAGGGAACTATATTCAATATCCTGTAATAAACCATAATGGAAAAGTATATGAAAAAGAATATGTATGTGTATATATATATGTATATATATGTATAACAATCACTTTGCTGTGCAGCAGAAATTAACACATTATAAATCAACTATACTTCAATAAAATAAATGTTTTAAAAAAAGATTAAATGAAGTCTTAAGGGTGGAGTCCTGATCCAATAAAACTGGTGTCCTAGTAAGAAAAGAAAGAGACACCAGAGATTTCTGCCAAGTGAGGACACAGCAAAAAGGCAGCTGTCCCAAAGCCAGGAAGAGAACTCTCACCAGAACTTGACCATTTGACCATGTTGGTACCCTGATCTCAACTTCCAGCCTCCAGAAC
This sequence comes from Physeter macrocephalus, assembly GCF_002837175.3. Lineage (NCBI taxonomy): Eukaryota > Metazoa > Chordata > Mammalia > Artiodactyla > Physeteridae > Physeter > Physeter macrocephalus. The sequence continues at coordinate 92,648,626 of NC_041218.1, forward strand.
TGTGAGAAAACAAATTTCTATTGTTTAAGCCACCCAGTCTATGATATTTTGTTGTAACAGCCTGAGCTAATACACCAGATTCTACTGCCATGATTTGATACATCTGTCTCCTCTTCTGGATTATAGACTCCTGAGAGCAAAGCCCCATATTAATATAACTGCCATATATTGAGGACTTACTATGTGCCAATCACTGTATGAGGTACTCACACACTATCTCATTTAAACCTTACAACTTCATAACATCAAAACTATTATCCTCATTTTACAGATAAAGAAACTAAGACTTGAAGAAATTATGTGGTTTGTCTAAATTCATTAGAATCCATTTATACCTGGCTCACACCACTATACTGCCTTCTGTCTTCTGTTTCCTTGCCTCCTAGCAGTTCCTCACACATAGCTGGTTTTGCGAGGTTGTTTGTTAATTTCTTAGATAAATGTATTCCAATGTCATCAAGGGAAAAGCACTTGTTTCTCCTTACAGTAATATATTCCTGAACTTAATGTTCTTGAACACTCCCACCTCCCATAATAATAAAATTAAATAAAATTTAAAATCCCCTCCTCCAGACAGATCCATCTATATAACTTGCAGAGCTCAGTGCAAAATGAAATTACAGGGCCTCTTGTTCAAAAATTATTAAGAATTTCAAGAGCTTCCAGGTTGGTGAATACATGGAGATTTGGGGAGAGTGGTGCATCATGGAAGCTCCACGCTCCTTCCCACATACATTGCCCTATGCTTCTCTTCCACCTGGCTGTTCCTCAGCTAAATCCTTTTATGATAAACTGATAAACATTGCCCATTCTGGACACCCACTTTGCTTTATTCACAGAACAACCCACCCCAGCGATCTCTCCGCAGCAATATGTTGAGATCTTCCTTGTTCATTTTCAGCCTCAGAGTCCTCCACTGGGTACCTTATCCACCCAGTCCCTGCTGATGGACATTTTCCCTGTTTCTAGTCTTCTTCTATTACAATCAATTAAAGAAAAAGACAGAAAGAAATTCACAATGGCAACAGCAGAGTGTTAAGTGAAGTGCAGGGCCCTTCTAGGCACAGGGCCTTGTGTGAATGTACAGTCACATGCCCATGAAGCCAGTCAGCCCCACCTGCAACATTTTCCTCTATCTTTCTTTTGAAATCAGTCATAAGTCTAAGTTTCTAGCCATCACATATGCAATTGTTAGTTACACAAGAGCATAGGTTCAGGTAGGGTGAGGGTAATGGTGCATCACAGACCCTTTTCTCCTTTGTTTCTCTGTTTCCTGGAAATGGTTCATTTGTCTATCAAGAACTAGCACTTAACGCTAATTCAAAAAGATACATGCACCCCAATGTTCATAGCAGCATGATTTACAATAGCCAAGATATGGAAGCAATCTAAGTGTCCATCAATAGATGAATGGATAAAGAAGATGTGGCATGTATATATACACATAAACACACATATACATACATACACAATGGAATATCACTCAGTCATAAAGAAGAATGAAATTTTGCCATTTGTAACAACATAGATGGACCTGGAGGGTATTATGCTTAGTGAAATAAGTCAAACAGAGAAAGACAAATATTGTATGTTTTCACTTACATGTGGAATCTAAAAAATAAACAAAATGAATATAACAAGACAGAAACAAACTCGCAGATACAAACCAGTGGTTACCAGTGGGGAGAGGGGTGGGAGGGCAAGATAGGGGTAGGGGATTAAGAGGTACAAACTATTGGGTTGGCCAAAAGGTTTGTTCATTTTTGTCCATAAGATGGCTCTAGTAGCACTCAGTTGTCTTTAACTTCATTCGAAAGTTTTGTTAGATTGTATGTGACAGCTGTCATCAGCGTGCATTTAAAAAAAGACTTAACACAATTGGTGAATTTTTGTGTAGCCATTTTAATGAAGATGGAAGAAAAAAGCAACATTTTCAGCATATCATGCTTTACTATTTCAAGAAAGGTAAAAACACAACTGAAATGCAAAAAAAGATTTATGCACCTTTATGGAGAATGTGCTGTGACTGATCAAAAATGTGTCAAAAGTGGTTTGCGAAGTTTCGTGCTAGAGATTTCTCTCTGGACGATGCTCCATGGTCAGGTAGACCAGTTGAAGTTGGTAGTGATCAAATTGAGACATTAACTGAGAACAATCAACGTTATACCACCAGGGAGATAGCCGACATACTCAAAATATCCAAATTAAGAATTGAAAATCATTTGTACCAGCTTGGTTATGTTAATCACTTTGATGTTTGGGTTCCACATAAGTTAAGTGAAAAAAACCTTCTTGAGCGTATTTCCACATGCGATTCTCTACTTAAACGTAATGAAAACCTTCCATTTTTAAAACAAATTGTGAGGGGTGATGAAAAGTGGATACTGTACAATAATGTGGAGTGGAAGAGATCGTGGGGCAAATGAAATGAACCACCACTAACCACACCAAAGGCCGGTCTTCATCCAAAGAAGGTGATGTGTATGTGGTGGGATTGGAAGGGAGTCCTCTATTATGAGCTCCTTCCGGAAAACCAAACGATTAATTCCAACAAGTACTGCTCTCAGTTAGACCAACTGAATGCAGCACTTGATGAAAAGCTTCCAGAATTAGTCAACAGAGAATGCATAATCATCCATCAGGATGATGCAAGACTGCATATTTCTTTGATGACCAGGCAAAAACTGTTACAGTTTGGCTGGGAAGTTCTGATTCATCCACTGTATTGACCAGACATTGCACCTTCGGATTTCCATTTATTTCGGTCTTTACAAAATTCTCTTAATGGAAAAAATTTCAATTCCCTGGAAGACTGTAAAAGGCACCTGGAACAGTTCTTTGCTCAAAAAGAGAAAAAGTTTTGGGAAGATGGAATTATGAAGTTGCCTGAAAAATGGCAGAAGACAGTGGAACAAAAGAGCGAATACGTTGTTCAATAAAGTTCTTGGTGAAAATGAAAAATGTGTCTGTTATTTTTATCTAAAAACCAAAGGCACTTTTTGGCCAACCCAACACTATGTATAAAATAAATAAGCTACAAGGATATATTGTACAGTACAGGGACTATAGCCAATATTTTATAATAACTATAGATGGAGTATAATCTATAAAAATTTGATTCACTATATTATATACCTGAAATTAATATAATATTGTAAATAAACTATACCACAATAAAAATAAATATAAATAAACAAATAAGATACAAGGATATAATGTACAGCACAGGGAAAAAAGCCAATATTTTATAATAACTTTATATGGAGTATAATCTATAAAAATATTGAATCATTATGTTGTATACCTGAAACTAATATTGTAAATCAACTATTCTTCAATTTTAAAAAAAAGAACCAGCACTTGAGAAAGAGAATTCTCAAACAGACATGCAGAGCTGCATTAGTCAACAACAAAATGTAGCAGTGGAACGTGATAAATTAGCAATGGGAGTTGAATGCCTATGATCCAGATTTTACTCCAGAAAGGGGAAATACATAAAACTCCATATAAGTATATTACAAAATTGGAAGAATATATTAATTATAGGAGATTAAAACATTTGGCCCATTGCCTCACAATCTAATTAATCTTTGAATACATTCAGGACTTAACATCAAAGCTGCCAGCCCTAGCAGAATTATGCCATATGGAGTGCTCCATTCTCAGTCAGTGGTTTGGAGTTTTTAAACCAGGAATTGCAAATCCAGTGCTTCTAGGAGCCAGACAGGTACTTGGATAAGTGAGGTCAGCCAACTGAGGACTTGGGAAACTGGAGACCACTTCTGGGTCTCTACTGCAGCTGTTCCCCTGGTCCAGTTGACTCTTAGCAGTGTGGACTGATATGGTCGGAGCTTCTGAATTTTCAAGCAAACCCAGAAATGAGTTTTTCCCAGATTGTAAATGTGTAAATGTTAGCAACTAATTTTAATAATTAAAAGAAAAATATGGTCAAATAAGAATTGTTGATATGGGAACATATGTATATGCATAACTGATTCACTTTGTTGTAGAGCAGAAATTAACACACCATTGTAAAGCAATTATACTCCAATAAAGATGTTAAAAAAAAGGGCTTCCCTGGTGGCGCAGTGGTTGCGCGTCCGCCTGCCGATGCAGGGGAACCGGGTTCGCGCCCCGGTCCGGGAGGATCCCACGTGCCGCGGAGCGGCTGGGCCCGTGAGCCATGGCCAGTGCGCCTGCGCGTCCGGAGCCTGTGCTCCGCAACGGGGAGAGGCCGCAACAGAGGGAGGCCCGCATACCACAAAAAAAAAAAAAAAAAAAAAAATAGATGTTAAAAAAAAAATTGTCTGGGGGCTGGAAATGGTCATGAGTCCTTAGCTTGAGCCCTCCGTGACAAAAGATTCATTTTATCATACAGAGTTCTGAGACAACTAAGTTTGGACAAGAGTCCAATATACAAATCCGTCACTCACAAGAACGCTTGAGTGGCTAGGTTGTTTGAATTAGGAAAAGCAAAGAGCCTAAGCCAGTGGTTTGCAAACTCCACCACTCCAGAGGACATTTGGCAATGTCTGGAGACATTTTTTATTGTCTCAATAGGTGGGGATGCTACTGGCATCTATCTGGTGGGTAGAGGCTAGGGATGCGGCTAAATATCCTATAATGCAGAGAACGGTTCCACAACAAATATTCATCCAACCAAAATGGCAATAGTGCTGAGGCTGAGAAATCAGCTCTCAGGCAGCGATTCACCCCCAGAATGTGGCTCTCAGGCCAAAGCTTAAAATGCAGATCCTTGGGTCCCGAGCCAGGCTACTCAGTCTTATGCCCTGTAACACCCAGATATGTGCATTTTAGAAATCTTCCCAGGTGATGTTAATGCATGTCAAAACGTAAGAGCCATTGAACTGAAATAACCGATCTAAAGACTCATTTATATCTAGAGAGTTACCATGGCACGTTTAGCAAGGATGCATGTTTAATGATAACAGAGAAAACTTTTACTTTTAAGCTGCAAAGTACTGCACAGACAAAGCAATAGTATCAGAATAATCCACCCACAATCACACCCTGTTCTAAAAACACAGGAGTTATAAAGAAGAAAAACTGTCATCACATCTTTACCCTCCAAGTACAGAAGATCATTTCCGACACTGCTGAAGATATTTTTTAAGTTTATCAACATGAAAAACAAAACAGCTATAAAAATCACAATTTTAAAAGCAATCTGTATTCCTCAAGCATTGCAAATGGAAGCATTTGAAATTAGGATATGGGAAATTAAAGAGAATATATTATAGATATCCTTACTGCCACCTTCGATACATGCCATAGCAATGGGAAAACTAGTTTAAACTTTATAAAGCAACTTATATGTAAGTTTGTTTTGTCATTTTCCATTAACACGAAAAATGTAAATTTTAAAAGAAACACTGCCTGGAGCCCTCGCTCACTTGTGGGGTGTATTAGAAGCGTCCGCATTCCAGAAAGGTCAATAGATACTCTTCCCTTCTTCTCTGTCCAGTTAAGTCCCTACTAGAGTGAGCTGCTGTTATTCACAGAAGTGCATCCCACCCCTGGAAGGTCAGGCATTTGTAGTGGTCATATCCGTAGTGGACATAAATGGAAAATTCAGCCCAGAAGCATAAGCACAGTTAAGGGGAGATTTGTCCCTGGGCTGACGCAATAAGAATTTCAAGGCTGTAAACCCAGACAAAAGGGCTGGGAGAAGTAGCTTCCTGGGTAGTAAAATCATTGCCTTGTATGCTAGTGTAAGTTTTTTCTGATTTGGGGCTTATAGAAAAGGCATCTTTGCAGGCCGACAAGACCACTGAATTCTAAAAAGGCATCTATAAGATAAAGCCTTATATGGAGAGCCTTCCCACTCTCTGGCAACCTTACCTTGCGTATAACCTTTGTGCTGTCCTTTTTCACTGCTTTCGGAGGAAACCAGAATAAAATTGGCCATACCTAAGCCAAATTGCCATCCTCAAACCCAGATGAGCTTCTGTGGTCTGGACTAACTCAGAGTGAGGAAAAAGGCTGAGAGACATGGCTTACCCTGGGGGTAGAGGTAAAGGGGCTCACTTCCGGAAGCAGCACTACTACTTCGTGTCCACAGAGGAAGGAGAGCCATCAAAATCCTAAGGACGTTACATAAAGAAAACACTCTTGAGTTTACACTTTAAAAAAACAAAATCCTTAGGACAGAAAAGACAACCCTCCGGGGCCTCCCTCCCCTCCCAGCATCACCCTAATGACATCCTTGATAATCACACAAGGCCACCCAGCCCCTTATTGGTCCTTGGGACTCTCATACCGCCTCTCAGTGCCTGTCCGTCATTCCGTTCAAGGCTGTCTACCTCCCTCCCCAAAAGATAGATATTCAGGATTCATTCTGCAGAGTTCTTTCAAGTTGAGACGAATGTGATAAAACTCACTAATGCGTAAAGAAAGCAATTTGTTACCTCTCTAGGGGTTCAGAATATATCACGCCCGAATATGCCACTTTGGCATCCCGATTATTTTGAATTAAGGTACTTGAGAGACAGCTGGTGCAAGAAGAGCACTTTGACCCACCTACGTCTCCCTGAAAGAGGAGAAATCTCCCATGTGAAAGGTACCCTGTACCAGGAGGGCAGAAGGCATCCCTGGTAAGTCACCAGAGGCAGGGCATTTAGGGCCAACAAGGGCAAACAAGGCAAACTTGTTACTTCATCATTTTACTATTTTGTCTTGTCAATTCCTCACAAATTGTTTCCTTGTCTAAAAGGTATAAAAGTTTCCTATTTTGGTCACTTCTTCGAATCTCATGTCTTTGTGGGGCTCCAACACATACGTACATATGTAATTAAATTTGTTTTTCTCCTGTTAATCTGTCTTTTATTACTAGGGATTCTCAGTCAAGCACCTAGAAGGGTACAGGGAAAATTATATATCCTCTCCTATACCTTCTTCCAGAGAATATTTATATTTTAGAAGCTGTTAATAACAGAAAGGTGATACTTAATCCAACATAACTGATCTGTAAAGGTAAATTTTCAAGAACCAAATCTCCCCAGTGGAGATCTTACACCCCTCAAATCATCTTGGGTAGTCAGAATGTGAGCCATGGAAAGATGGACCTTATAAAGACAAGTCAGTTGGTGAGTTCTCCATCATTCAAGTCCATCAAGAAATGGAGATGCCCTTTCCCAAAATTATGTTTGAAAACAGAAGAGTTAGATAGCATTCTACCTGGAGCATACGGTACAAATTCCTTTATCTTCAAAAACAAAACCAGCAAATTCCCAAAGAGAGTGCACTTCAAACTGAAAAAGCACCCGGTCATTTTCCATTACCTTTGCAGGGAATGAGGGGAAATAAGAAAGACTGTCTCTCCCTCGGCCTCATTCTGAATCAGCTTGCCCGCCTATGAAGCTGAACTTCTCCTATGCAGATATCACCGATATCCGTTGTCTCATTATCTAATTGTCCCTCTGCTAAGACTAACGATGGTTTTAAAGCAGGCCGTTACATAAGGAAGAGTTTTCTATTGTTATAATAAATATTAAGTTACAGATCTGAGAATGTGGCAAAGTATTTTCAAAACCACAAAGAGACATCAATGAAAAAGAGCTGCAGCTCGATAGAAAACGCTAGAGCATTGAGCCTCTGTCCTGCTCTAAGTGCCAATTCCTGCCCTTCAGGTTGTGTGGTCCCAGCTGAGGCAGGGAAAGGTAGGCTAAACAGCCTTTAATAGTTTACAGCTGAAGACCATTTAGGTCTCAAGCTTTCTCTCAAAAGAGGAGAAGAGCCCAGGTGGCTTGGGGTAGTGGGTCAAAGACAAATTTTAATCTGGAGTCAGAAGACTAGTAAGAAAGTCTAGCTATAAGGTATGGAATGAGTGCTATGCCTGTCATTAAGGAAAAAGGTAGCGTGAAACGAAGGAGAGAGAGATGTAGCATTTCAGTCCCAGTTCTATCACTAAGTTATCATTATTCACTGGAATGTAAGCTATATGTGGGCAGGGACTTTCTGTTTTACTCACTGTGTATTCCCAGCACCGAAGAACAATGGGTGGCACATATTAGGCACTGAATAAATATTTACCAAATGAATCAATACATTATTGCTGTCTTGAGGAAGTCCAACAGACAGCCCTTAGGGACTATTTCTTCACTGATTCTTTCTCTATTTGCCCCACAGCACTACTGCCCTTGTCAAAAGTGCATGAGCAGAGTATGTGAAAAGAAGCTGATGAGGTGACGCTGGTGATGCCCTGGAGGAAAGTTGCAAGGCCTGAAGGTACAGTTGGGGAACTTGGGTGGCAGGTCGACTGGTCAGAAGGGAAGGGCAGCCAGAGCTACCTGTGAATGCAGAGATGCCGAGGTTGGAGGAGGAAAGGAGAGCTGCCAGGGCGACAGCAGGAGCTGACCAGAGGGACTGTGTTGAAGCAGAGCAGGAAAGCTGTTGAAGCAGCCAGTTTTCTGCTGGCTTTGGCCGAGGGGCTGGTGGAGACGAGCTCTCAGCTGCAAATGGAGCCCGTGAAGGAGAGAGAGAGCGGAGGGAAGTTGAAGAATTAGGGCAGACTGGTCAAAAAGGAAAGCAGGCGGATACTGGACTAGCCATTTTTGCCTCCCATAAAAAAGAGAAGGCAAGAGGGGCAGGAAGCACAAAGCGCAGAAGAGAATCTTATCAGACATCCTGGAGCTTCCATGATGGCCTTAATGTTGTGTCCTTTTATTGTTTTCACCAAAGGTATCTTGGCCTTGGTCCTCGGACCAATAGAGCCTTCAGATTTGGTGGGTTTTTTTCTTCATAAAAAGCATTTGTCTTTAATTTTTGTTGGCTTTTAGGAAACAAATGGTAAAATGTATGCACTGCGGATTCTGAGTTTCCCCGTCCCAGGACGTGAATGTGATGGTCCGGTTTCGAAGCTCCTGAATGTTTTCTTTGGTGGGGGTGACACTGTCTTTGGTATCTCACGTGGAGGTGGGAGGCCTTCCGCCAACTTCGCAAAATAATGGCAGCAAACCTCCATGATCCCAAAGCCACCTCCATGGTGGTGTCGGATGTGTTTCAGGTACTGGCCTCGCCCTCAAGTGGACTCAGCTGTATATATTCAGCTGGATCTGAATTCCACATTGTGGTCTCTCACTGCCATATGTTGCGCCTCTAAGAGAACCTCCTCCATTATTTGGGCCCCTTTTTTGTCACTAAATTCCAGTTGAGCTAAAGCCTGGTCAGTGGACATTCCTCGAATCAGTTTTGCCAAATACCACATCTTGTCTTTGCTGTACTTTGTCTTTGACCGTGGTAGATTTCAGCTGGCCTCTGAGGAGGTCCTTCAGGTAGTTGTGGAGGATAAACAATTTTTTTATTCCATTTTCGAGAAATTTCAAGAGAAGCACTGGTGTGGATATGTGATTAGGGTAAAATGTTATGAGGTGAAAGGAACCCCAAGACCAGCTTCCCCCTCAGATTCTGCATCCATAACGCAACCAAACGTTCCACTCTTTTCACTGCCATCTTTCCTGGAACTCGTAAGTTGTTTATTTGGGAACGTGATTCTGGGAGCGATAGGGCAGGACAGGAGAGGGGAACAGGGAAGGAGAGAGAAACAATACAAGGATATGAAACTGAACTGGCCATTGCTAAGGACACCTGGTGCTCCATCCCGACCAGACCTTCTGAAGAGCTGATGGAAAGCACCTCTGAACTGTCAACAGAGGGGAGGACATGGGGAACGGTTGTTAATTCCCCCACGCTTCTGGGCTGTGCACAGGTCGGTTCCCACGGGTGTCCCTTGCCTCAGCATCATCAAAACCCCAAGGCCAGAACTGAGAGGTTCACCGCACAGGCTCAAGTGCATCCGCACGAGGTCCATCAAAGCCCACAGGAAACTGGTCATCACAGCAGTGGCCGGATAGGAGGTGGGGCTGGGAGGTTTGGACGTGGGGCGCAGTCACACCTGGCTTCTCTCTGATCTACTGGTGCCCTGCCTCTAAGTCCAATTCATCACAGAGTCCTGATCAAGGTGGCGGCTAGTTGCAATCTTTGCAAGGACTTGATATCAAAGGACTAGTGGGACAAGCTGCAGCTAGTTTACAGGCCATGGTTCATATTTAAGACTTCCCTCCTTTGCCATAAACTGAGATCAGCGGTTCTCAAATTTTTCACATTAGAAACATCTGAACAGCTTTTATAAAATCCTTAGCCTAGGCTGTAACCCAAGACAATAAATCAGTGTAGTTATCTAATTAGAAAATTAACATCGATAACAGCATTACCTAATTTACAGACATTGCTCAAATTTCCCCACTTGTCCTCTCCTGTCCTTTTTTTGTCCATGATCCAATCCGGGGTCAAATTCTTTCAGTTCTCCCGACTGCTTCGTGTCCTCCAACCTGCAAGAGTTCTTCAGTCTTTCCTTATCATGACCTTGACACTTTTGAAGAGGACAGGTCGGTTATTTTACAGAACGTGCCTCAGTTTGGGTTTGCCTGGTGATGTTTCCTGATTCGACTGAGGTTGTACATTTTTGGCAAGAACATCTCAGAAGGAATGTTGTACCCTTCTCAATGCATTATATCATGGTTGTATGATGTTGATGTGTCTTACTAGTGGTGATGCTCATCTTGATCACCTGGTTAAGCTGATGTCTTCTAAGTTTCTCTAGTGTAAAGTTATAATTTTCCCCTTTGTAACCAATATATATCTTGTGGGGAGATTCTTTGAGACCATGCAAATACCCTGTTTCTCCTTATACTTTGCTCACTAACTATAGCATCCATCCGTGGTTCTTACCTACCACGCTTACCACTAGGTATGTGCCTAATGTTGACTTTCTATATTCTTGATTCCTTCTACATTTATCAGTTGGAATTGTAATCTAAGTAAGAGCTAAACTTGCCTTTAAATAACTCAGCGAGTTTAACAGCCCTAGATAAAGGGGCCGGTTTGGGGCTTGGCTGGAGGAATAAGTGAGAAACAAAACTATTGGCGTGAGTAGAGTGAAATTAGATACATTCTGGTAGTTTTCATTTAGGGCCTGATAATTTCACTGGATACAGGGAGCAGCCAGAGATGAGGAATGCATAGTTGGGAAGTGTTTCAGGTATGAAACATAACACAGCAGTGTTTTCTAGAGTAAAAAAAAAAAAGTTGGCAGGGTGGGTGCAAGAGGGTTACTATGTGATATCTGTATCGAAAAGGAACACATTTATGCAAATATCCCGAGATTAATATCAGAAGAAAAGAAGGGCATAAAGGTACCAGCTGCAAAGATGCAGAACAAAAGCAAAAGAGGAAAAGCTGAGCTGGATACATCTGCTCACAGGAAGACAGAGAAGTTGTCTGAGGTGACATAAAGGTCGGGGGGTAGGGGGGTGGGCAGTGAGGAGAGACTTAAGAAGAAATGAGGAAATAAGGACACAGCTGGTGATCCCAGCAAAGGAAACTAGGAAAATTAGCTAGAGGTGGAAAACTCCTGAACCAAGAAAAGAAGAGAAGTGGGTCTTGCAGGGTAGGAGTCTGGCAGTCCCAGTTCAGAACAAGGGCCTTGTCACTCAGGGGTCTGGGAAGAAAGGAATGGAAGGGAGGGAAGGAAGGGGAGAAGGACAAATTGAGTGTAAAGCGCATCCTAGCCATGAGTTTTTTAGTTACAATGACAACAAGTCAGCTCAAACCACCTTAAGCAAAAAGAGACGCTCTGGGCTTCCAGATCTGGGAAAGTCAGGATAGGAGCTGACAGAGGGTTGCCAGCCCCCAAAACTCAAAGTTATAGGCCCTTGTCTCTCCCTCTCCTCCCTACCCCACCCCACCATCTCTCAGTTCTTTTCTCTTGTGGGTATTGGCCTTACTGTTTCCCATCTCAGATGGGCTTCCTCTGTGCAGACAGGGAAGATGGCTGCCTGTATCTCAAAGCTTTCATTGTCTCAGCTCAGCGGCCCTGGAGCAAAGACAGACTACTGTATCCCAGCATCTGCCTGTCAGTGCCAAAGAAGAACTCTGATTGGCCCTCCTTGGATCCCAGGCCCACACTTTGAACCAGTCACTGCTGCTAGAGGAATGAAGTACTGTATGATAGGCCAGGCCTGGGTTAAATGCCCATACAGTGCTTTGGGATCTGGGTGGGACAAAGATTAATAGAATCACTTAAAATGGCAGTTACCCAAAGTAAAGGGATGTATTCTTACCAGAACAAGGGAGGGCAGACTTGCTAGGAACATCAAGAGATGCTTCCTACTGAAAACTCCCAGAAGGAACTTCTGGAAATAATAATAGTCAATTTTATTATAATAGCAAATATTCCTTGAGTGCTTACTATGTGACAGGCACTGTCCTAAGCCATTTATGTGTATTAAAATCTCATACCATGCCCAGACACTATTATTATCACCATTATACAGAGGAGGAAACAGACACAGGTAGGTTGAGTCACTCGTCCACTGAAAATAAGCAGTAGAGCAAGGACCTCATCCAGGCGGTGTAAATGAAGAGCCTGTGCTCTTAACCACTGACATAGGATCTGAGCAAGGTACACATTTGAGAAATAAAGCCAAATAAGAGAGAAGACAGAGTTTGAAGGAAGCCACGAAGGAGGGTTGATTAAATCCCCACAAAGAGGTTATAAACCTATCACAGCCAGTGATATTATAGCACTTACAGACAGTTAGAACTTAGACACTTAGAACTAGACTATAAAAACACTGCTTGGAGAAGTCTGAAGGTAGGTACTAGAAGAGAAAGAAGAATGTGGGAGACCAGTCCATTGTATCCATGGGGAGCTCAGATGAGGCTATTGATATTTTTTTCCAAATCTTTTCTATTTTGGTAAAATATACATAATACAAAATTTACCATCTTAACCATTTTTAAGTGTACAGTTCAGTGGTATTAAGTACATTAACGTTGTTGTACAACCATCACCACCATCCATCTCCAGATGTCTTACCATCTTACAAAAACTGAAACTCGCTACCAGTTAAACACTAACTGCCTATTCCCCTCCTCTCCCTGGGCCCTGGCCACCACCATTCTACTTTCTGTCTCTGTGAATGTGACTACTGTAGTATCTCATATAAGTGGAATTATACAGTATTTGTCGTTTTATGACAGGCTTATCTCACTAAGCAGAATGCCTTCAAGGTTCATTAACGTTGTACCATATGTCAGAATTTCCCTCCTTTCTAAGACTGAATAATATTCCATCGTATGTATATGCCACATTTTTGCTTATCCATTCATCCATCAATGGACAAGGCTACCGATTTGTTTTTGTTGTTCAGTAGTGGAATAGGGAAGAATTTAGAACATGTCATTGTACTAGGGAAAGTAATAAATAGGCCGTTAGCCATCTTTTTCTGAAAAATACTCCTTGGGCTTGCCTCAAATTAACAGCAGTAGACCAGGAGTAGAAGAAACTCCCATGTTCATTGCAGCATTGTTTACAATAGCCAAGATATGGAAACAACCTAAGTGTCCATCGACATATGAAAGGATAAAGAAAATGTGGTATATATACACAATGGAAGATCATTCAGCCATAAAACAGAATTTCATCATTTTTAACAACATGGATGGAACTTGGGGCCATTATGTTAAGTGAAATGTCAGAAAGAAAGACTAGTACCATATGATCGCACTTATATGTGGAATCTGAAACAGAAAACCAACCTCATAGATACAGAGAACAGATTGGTGGTTACCAGAGGAGGAGGTTAGGGGTGGGAAAAATGGGTGAAGAAAGACAAAAGGTACAAACTTCTAACTATAAAATAAATAAGTCATGAGGATGTAATGTACAGCATGGTAACTATAGTTAATAATACTGTATTGCATATTTGAAATTTGCTAGGAGAGTAAATCTTAAAAGTTCTTACACACAAGAAATTATGTATGTGTGGTGATGGATGTGAATGTCTTGTGGTGATCATCTCCCAATATATACAAATATAGAATTATCACGTTGTACACCTGAAACTAATGTATGTCAATTATACCTCCATTTTTTTAAAATATGAAAGTACATGTGAAGCACTAAGTCAATAAACAAATACTGGTTACTATTAATACTATATTAGAAGTGTTAGTATCCATCCAGGAACCTATATTTTTATTAGTGTTTTTCAATAGATTTATATAATGTGAAAAAAAATAGAAAGCATCAAAAACACTAATACTATACCAAAGCTCCCTGTGACACACATAGGTTGCTTGGGTAACATGTATATCTTTATAATAAACCTGAAAGCATGAGGAAAGAGAATGCCTATAAAAAGCTTTTGGGACATGTACAGTGGTGGAGATGAGCCAGGCATTACTGCTCTCCTAGGAAATTAGTTGCTTGAAGACTGCTTCAGAAAGTGCGGTTCAGAAGAGTCAGCCCAGGAGCCTGTCGGCTGGGTGGCAGTGATCCTGGGAGGTTCTGACCCAGCCGTCATTCTCTGGGCACTGCCCTCCGCCCTTGCTGCCAGTGGCTTAGAGCCCCATTACTCTTTGCCCCAAGGAGCATGTTGCAAGATAACTCAGACGTTCAAGTGCCCTCTAACTCTCCATGCTGTTTCCACAGCTTTGAACTTGCACCCAATTTGCCCTTGTATTTCTCATCTGTGAATTTCTGCCGGTATTTTCTCTATTTCCTCTAGCCCCAAGGCCTCTCCGACCTCCTTAGGGGCCACTGCATTTTCTACAAAGACCTAGAGGAGCATTTGGATTGACCCACTACATTCCGCCAAGCATCCAACTCTGGCTATAGCAATCTGCCCCAAGAAAGACCTTTAAACTTTCATTCAGTCCTGTCTTTTAACCTTTGTCATTTCTGAAAATAAACATTAAGGCTGAGACTGAGTGTGAACTGTCCCTTTTCTCAACCCATTTCATTACATACGAAGCACTGTCCCATTTTAAGACATTTGGAGGCATTTCTCACATTCTAAAGTAACTGTGTTCAGCAACCCTCACAGAAAATTCTATTATATTCTTGTCTAATCTTATTTGCTAAAGTTTCAACGTGCTATTTGTTGAGGGAGAGATTGCTTCAATATTGGTTGTCCTCCAGTATCTTTTCTTCCCTTCTGTTACAGTGATGGAACCCTTGATTGGTAAACATTTGCATAGATGTTCAGTAAAAAGATTGCATTGTTCAACCTCCTGTACCATTAAGTGTGGTCATGTTACTAAGAGCTGGCCAATTGCATGTGATGGGAAATATGTTCAACTCTGGGATGTGTCTTAATGGAGGGGCATGCCCATCATTCCTCCGTTTTTGCAATGTGGGTGTGGATGTAATGGTGTGTGATACTGGACTGTGTGGGTAAGGGCAATATCCTAAGTATCGTAGACCAATAAGGTGGAAAAAACTTGGATCCCTGAATGACCTCATGGAGCAAAACCTCCATCCCATGCCTGGGACCATCTACTTCCTGACTGTAACATGAGAGTAGATAAATCTCTACCCTGTGTAAGTCACAGTTACTTTGGGTCTCTGATCATGCAGCAGAACCTATATAATAAATACACCTGTAGATAGAGATGATCCTCAGTATACCAGATGTAGTGGAAATGTGTAGAGAATTTGAAGGAGCCCTTTCCTATGTTTGGGCGAATTCCCCATTACATAAGTCTCAGTGGAAGATCCTGATCCTTGATTTCACCATCGCTGGAAGTTTGGGCTCAGATGTGTAATCCAGTCTTGGCCAATCAGATGCTTCTGCTCAGACTTTAAATCTGGAATGAGTGAGGCAAAGAAGCTGGAAAGGTCAAGAATTCATTGTGCCCTGTGTGGCCCACAGGGGCACCCAAACATTTAGTGGGAACAGCAGGCATGTCCCTATCATGTGTCCTTTGGCATGATTTGGGCTCTGATTCTCACCTTGGTTCTGAGTGTGGCCTTCGTGGAGATGCTGTGACTTACTCCGAGGGCCTTTTGTGAAATTGCTTTTTTGCTTAAATCAGTCAGAATTCCTTTTGCTTGCAACTAAGAATGCTGACCCACATGCTCAGGCAAGAACTACCACACAATTAACTGTATGTGTTTTCGCTTTTACAACTGTTTCACTTTAATAACATACTCATATGAATCACTAAAAGTTACTGGATATTTTTCAGCTTTGACCATCATATTCGTATGGTTTTTCATCTTCACACTAAAGACTAAAACTAGAAGGAACCCTGGAGACTGTCTTGCCCACTTCCTTCGCTGAGGGACACTGAGACTTAAAGACATTCTTTCTCATTTCAGTGGATGAATCTCATTTCTATGCATGGTCTCTGATAACTTCTCCAACTAAATCAAAACCATTCCAAATTAAGGGCCTGTCTCTTCTTATGCTGAACATTTATTGTAGAAATATAATGAGCTACTTCTGTGTTCCATTACACAGACCACCGAAAGAAATAAAAAGACTATTGGGCCCAGAACCAATCCTAAGAAAACATCACCAAAGGTCAAGAAACTTGAGAGGGGGACAGTTTATAAGTTTCCCTCAGGGCAGCCCTATTTATATGTATTAAAAACAAGCATGGGGGCTTCCCTAGTGGCACAGTGGTTGAGAGTCCGCCTGCCTATGCAGGGGACACGGGTTCGTGCCCCGGTCGGGGAAGATCCCACATGCCGCGGAGCGGCTGGGCCCGTGAGCCATGGCCGCTGAGCCTGCGCGTCCGGAGCCTGTGCTCTGCAACGGGAGAGGCCAAAACAGAGGGAGGCCCGCGTACCGCAAAAAAAAAAAAAAAAACAAGCATGGCTTTTGAATTTGCCTCCAATTATCTCCCATTCCTTGGCAAATAATGCTAGTCACTCTGTAGTATTTTAAAGTGGACAAATACATAGTTTTCCAATCTTTCTTGAACTGCTCTCAGACACCTCTTCTCTATGATGCGGTTCCGGTTCCTTGATGATTGCCTGCTTCCTTAAACTTCCATATCATTCAGGTAAAGCTGTCATGACTAAGTGTATACTCATACACATATCTCTTCTATATTATTTAGGATTAGGTTCAACTGTAAGAAACAGAAAAACTCTAAATTACCGTGGCTTGGACCAAGATATACATTTGTTTCTCCCTCAATTAACAGAGTCCAGAGGCAGCTGCTCAAGGGCAGTATCATCAAGACTCAGGCTTCTTCTCTGTTACTATTCTGCCACTTTAGCATGTTGCCTCATGTTCCAAAATTGCTACTGAGTGCCAGTGATCACATCTGCATGACACCCAGGAGAGATAAAAGAACTCTCTCTTTAAGGACACTGTTGGAAAGTTACACGATACTCCTTCTTCTATCTCATTGGACAAAATACGGTTAAACCTAACTGTAAAGCAGACTGGAATGTGGCCTTTTAGTGCGGTGATTTGCTATTCCAAATAAATTTGGGAAGGGGGGAGAATGAATGTTGGGTAGTACTGTTTTACTTTTCTGATAGATTCTGTGTTGCTTTCTGAGTAATGGATTCAAGTAAAGTCAAGTGGAATAAAGAATATATAGTAATTAAGAGCCCAGTCATTGGAATCAGACTAGGCTAGTTTCAAACTCACTAGGTTGGTAACTTTGTACGAAATACTTAACTTCTTTGAGGTTCTGTCTCTTCATCAGTAAAATGGAGACAGTGATGCCTACTTCATAGTGTTATTACACAGATTAAATGAGATTTTATATATATGGCAGATTAAAGAGGGCCACAATCTCTTTGATATCCCTCCCATTGAGAGGTGAGGTCAGTGTCCATTCCCCCTTGAATCCAGGTGAGCCCTATGACTATTTTGACCACTAGACTATGGCAGAAGTGACGCTATGGCCCCCATTCAACATCACCTGATTCTGGAGTTGACCTAGTCACCACTGGCTGTGTGACCTTCTGAGGGTATAATACTAGCTGGAATTATTTTCCCTCTCTCATAATTTCAGAGACTAGATCAAGTTAGAAAAATATCCATATTTATAGTCCCAGCTTCTACTTCTATCTCTTGGAATACTTGTTCTTGGAAGCCAGCTGCCACCTAGGAAGTATGACCACCCAGAGACCACCGTGCCATGAGAAGCCTAAGCCACGCGGAGATGGGGGCCGAGGAGCACTGGGGTGCCAAACATGTGAATGCAGATGCCATCTTGGAAGATACCTACTGGAAACCCCAGCTGCCCTAGGGGATGCCATGTAGATCCTAGACAGATTGCCCAGCAAAATGAAAATGTTGTTTTAAGCCACCAAGTTTTAGGGGTAGTTTGTACACAGCAGTAGATAACTAGAACGATGTACATAAGCACATGGTAAGTGCTTGACTGGGGTGCTGACCCTGATTCAGGTTTAGCAGTGAGTACCCAGTGACTCTTTGGAAGTCCTCCAGCACAGTGATGCCCTGGGTGAAAAATATCACACATTGATAAAGAAGCACATAAATTACTTTATCACAGTGTTGTATTTTTACTATTTTGATAACAGTATTTTGATTTAGTTGGTTTCCTTTGTAATAGTGTGCATTTTCTTTTACACAATTAAATACTTTATGCTGAGATAAAGTCCATAAATTTTCAATTAACTTCCAAAAGAATACATGACCAAAAAAAAGGAATAAGAAAAAAAAGCAATTAAGAATCCCTGTTGGATTGCCAATTATTAGAGAGATGCAAATCAAAACTACAATGAGGTACCACCTCACACCGGTCAGAGTGGCCATCATTAAAAAGTCTACAAACAATAAATGCTGGAGAGGGTGTGGAGAAAAGGGAACCCTCCTACACTGTTGGTGGGAATGTAAATTGGTAACTGCCAATTTACAGTATGGAGGTTCCTTTAAAAACTAAAAATAGGGTTACCATATGATCCAGCAATCCCACTCCTGGGCATATATTGGGACAAAACTATAATTCAAAAAGATACATGCACCCCCGTGTTCACAGCAGCACTATTCACAATAGCCAAGGCATGGAAACAACCTAAACGTCCATCAACAGATGAACAGATAAAGAAGATAAACACACACACACACACACACACACACACACACACACACACTCACACACACAATGGAATATTGCTCAGCCGTAAAAAAGAATGAAATAATGCCATTTGCAGTTACATGCATGGACCTAAGATTATCATACTAAGCGAAGTAAGTCAGAAAGAGAAAGACAAATACCATGTGATATCACTTACAGTGGGAATGTAAATTGGTAACTGCCAATTTACAGTATGGAGGTTCCTTTAAAAACTAAAAATAGGGTTACCATATGATCCAGCAATCCCACTCCTGGGCATATATTGGGACAAAACTATAATTCAAAAAGATACATGCACCCCCGTGTTCACAGCAGCACTATTCACAATAGCCAAGGCATGGAAACAACCTAAACGTCCATCAACAGATGAACAGATAAAGAAGATAAACACACACACACACACACACACACACACACACACACACACTCACACACACAATGGAATATTGCTCAGCCGTAAAAAAGAATGAAATAATGCCATTTGCAGTTACATGCATGGACCTAAGATTATCATACTAAGCGAAGTAAGTCAGAAAGAGAAAGACAAATACCATGTGATATCACTTACATGTGGAATCTAAAATATGACACAAATGAACTTATCTACAAAACAGAAAAAGACTCACAGATATAGAGAACAGACTTGTGGCTGCCGAGGGGGAGGGGGGCAGGGAGGGTTGGACCGGGAATTTGGGATTAACAAATGCAAACTATTATACATAGAATGGATAAACATCAAGGTCCTATTGTATAGCACAGGGATCTGTATTCAATATCCTGTGATAAACCGTAATGGAAAGCAGAGTCCCCTTCCTACCCACCTCCACAGCTATACAGTGGACTGTATTTATTTTAAACTATACAGCTTAAAATAAACTTTTATTGTGTTAAACCACTGAGATTTTAGAGTTACTTTATTTAGCCTACACTTCCTAGCAGAGTGTCTAATTATAAAAGAATACATTTATACCCATCAAAGAAAGCCTAGCAGAAGGAGAGACTATGATGAGGACAGAAAAGTTTAGCCAGGCTAATATAAAAAGATGGGAGTGACTCTGAAGACTGTAAGCTGTCTCATAGACGACCTCAGCATGGCCCTTCCTGCCATAGAGTCCTTTTTTGCCCAGGCTCCATCCTCTCCCCCGTGCAGACTCTTGGGTTCCTGGTCTTTTCCTTGAGGCCGACCCTTTGCCTCCTCTAGGCTTCTTCCACGTTCACTGAGAACTGGCTGTCGCTCAGCGTTGACCTCCGCTGCCTTTGAACACTGGCCTCTGCCTCTCCTTGGCTCAGGTTGGTCTCCTTGGCTTCACCCCATGCCTCATTCTCAGCCTTGGCTTTAGGTCTCCTGGCTTGAATCCCACCTAGGACCCAGAGTGTCCCCTGCCCAACATTGCCTGATGCTAGAGTTAACCCAGTCACCCTTGGCTGAGTGAACTTCTGAGGGTTAGTTCAACACTAGTTTGGATTATTTTTCCTTTCCCATAATTTCTTTGAGCTGAATAAGTTAGAAGAATGTCTATATTTATACTCTCAGCTGTTCATGTTATCAATCATTTTTCTCTTACATGAAAGAAAAAAAAAACGCTATTTATCAAGCACCTTACTGTGTGTCAACCAATGTATGAAACACTTCTGCATTTCATTTAATCATTGCCAAAATGCTCCTTTGAGGGAGGTATTTTAGCTGCACATTTCCAGAAGGAAAAAAAAAATGAAGCGCTGTAAGATTAAGTTATTGCCTAAGATCGTACAGCTAGAAGTGAAGCAGGGAATCTGAACCAGATTCATCTCTTCCCACAGCCCATTCTCTTTCACCCCGCGGTGTTGATTCCGACCACCCCATTCTGGTGTGATTATTCAAACAAGGCATATAAAGTTCTAGGGGGGCTTGGGGGAAATAGAGAGTGCAAATGTACAGGACCTGTCCTGAGCATCAGAATATTTCATATTTCTCTTGATAACTTGAGTCATGGAACAGACATAAGACCATCATTTGCCAGTGACATTAAGGTGATTATTTGAGCAGCAGTAAAACATAATCATGGCAGAATTTAATGAACACGAAACTTCAGAAGGAAAAATGCAGCTGCACAATTCAGAGGATCAATTCTGCAAAAGTTTACTTTTTTAATTCTCAGGTTCATAGTGACTCGGCAGGACAACCCTAATGATACATTTTGATGTTGGTGATAGTGTTGCATATTGTGGTGTTGTTTTTTAAAGTATGACTGCAGGAGTTGTTAGCAAAAGCGTGATGTGCAGAGACCATGATGTAATTTTTCCACCCTGTTCAACCTGGGTCAGGACTTCATTGGATTATGTGGCCATTTTAGAGCCATTGAGTTGCGAGGGATATGTGACGATCTTGGGCATGTTCCAGAGGCCAAGCAGTAACAATTATTAGCTTGGGGTAAAGAGCCTTATTAACAAAGCCCAGGGGACCGGGGTTATTGAGAAGGAGAAGAGATCAGTGATTAGGATGAAAAATCAGGAATTTCAGTCACTGCAGTTGTGTTTTTCTAAGTGTGCCCCAGAGCCATACCCATCAGCCATACCCATACCACCTGAGATGCATGTAAGAAATGCAAATCTTGGGAAAATCCCAAACCTACTAAACCGAATTTCTGTTGAGGCAGGAGAAAACCCCACAAGGACTATGCACACTGAAGTTGAGAATCTTTGTGCCAGTGGTTCTCAGCCTTAGCTGCACGTTGGAATTACCTGGAGACCCACCTCAGAGATTCTGATTAATTGGTCTGGGATGACTCCAAGACATCAGACTTAAAAGCTCCCCAGGTGATTGTTATGTACACCCAAGGTTGACAATCTCTGCTTTGTGCTAAAACGTAACATACAAATGCCAGCAAGCAACTGTCCAACTTCCATTGAATCTAGTTTAACACTTTAACTAGATAATTCCTTAAAATTTGTGTCATCTTTCCAACATAAATGCATTTTCTTTTTATAAGTGATTTGTCTGTTCTCTTAATCAGGAACTGAGACTCAAAGTCATTGTGAACCAAGTTATTATTTTCTCAGTTCTGGAGACTTCACTCTCCCTTTCATTCTGGTTTTTCTTACACAGTGACTGTGAGGTATGACAAATAAAAATATTATAGAGTGCTTTTAAACAACGGTGTATGTCAGAGCCCCTTGGTCCTCACTGTGGGCTTCCTGTTCTCGGTGGTCCTGCATCGTCTTCAACTCCAGGTAGAAAATCTGCTCATTAGAATTGAAGAGGATGAGTGCAAGTTTATTTGAAGACATATTTGATCAGAACCCAGAGAACAAGTGCTTTCCCAGTTGGGGAGGTGCCCTGGTGGTTATCAGGTACAGCAGACAACTCTTCCATATCAGAAGAGGAACCATTACTGCTGCCGATATTAGCCATTTGAGCCTTAGATTAAATTGGAGTCCATTACCAGGGAGCTTTGCATTCTGGACCTTATCTGATTATGTGATGACATTAATTGGCCCCTGAAGGTACTTGACTGGATTTTTGGTAGAGGCTCTTCCCTTACACTCCTGAAATTACACTTTAGAGAACTCTTTTTTCTGTATAGATGTATAATTTTGCACATTATCTTTGTTTAAATTGTGGTAAAATACACTTAACGTAAAATGCACTATTGTAGTCATTTTTATGTGTGCAGATCAATAGTGTTAAGTACATTCACATTGTGCAACCAACCTCCAGAATTCTTTGCATCTTGCAAAACTGAAACTCTACTCATTAAACAACTTCCCATTCTCCCCTGCCCACAGCTGCACATGATCTTTTGAACAGGAGAGTCATCAGTTTAATGTTCTTTTTAAAAAGTGTCCTAAAATTCATTGGTCTACTTGGTTTTAGCCACATTTGCCAGTCCAATCTTATGAAATCGAAATATTTTCTTTCTCCTTCACGGGTCCACATATCACTGAGGTAAGACATCACATACTCCGAAAGCAAAAACATTCTGGTTTTTCTTTAAATAAAATGTCCACTTAAGTTAAATGTCCATTTAAAAAAGAATAAAAGTGGAATACTATAAATTGAATTTCTCTTGAGAGAAAACCTAAAATTTTCATAATACCTGTGCTGGAGAAATAATAACTCTCAAATATTGGTGGGAGAGAAAACTAATTCAACAGATTAGACAATCTATGTCAAAATTTCAGATGTAGGTATCTTTTCACCAGCTATTCAACTGCCAAGTCTTTACAGATATATTCACAAAAAATAAAAACAAATGTTAATCAATAGGAGACTGGTTAAATACTTTCTGTATACAATATAATGAACTATTATACAACTGTTAAAAATAGTGGGATAGCTCTGTGTGTGCTCATATGGGAAGATCTGCAAATATATATTTAAAAGAATATAATGAAATGAGTGTGAAAAATTTTAATTATATACATACACACACACACACACATATATACAGGTGTCTTGGGATACATTCCCTTTTCTTGAGGGATATACAAGCAATTATTAACAATTGGCCCTTTGGGGGACTTCCCTGGTGGCGCAGTGGTTAAGAATCCACCTGCCAACGCAGGGGACACCGGTTCGAGCCCTGGTCCGGGAAGATCCCACATGCCATGGAGCAACTAAGCCCATGCGCCACAACTGCTGAGCCTGCGCTCTAGAGCCCGTGAGCCACAACTACTGAGCCTACGCGCCTAGAGCCCATGCTCCACAAGCGAAGCCACCACAATGAGAATCCCGCTCACTGCAACGAAGAGTAGCCCCCGCTCGCCGCAACTAGAGAAAGCCCGCGTGCAGCAATGAAAACTCAATGCAGCCCAAAATAAATAAGTAAATAAAAAAATAAATATGTAAAAAAAAATATTGGTCCTTTGGGAAAAGAGGTTGGTGATTGGGGAGGGGTGTCGGTGGGAAGGAGCACATCTATTTTTCATTTACACCTCTCAGCACTATTTGAATTTTTTAAAACATGGGCTTGTATTACTTTAAAAAGGTTTTAAATGTCAACATAGTTATCTAGTCAGTGAGATTATGCAACATTTAAACTTTACTCTTTATCATTTTCTCTATATAAAGAAGTACATTTTTAAAAAACTGTTCACTTGAAAAGCAAATCAAAATACAATAAAACATGAAATTTTATTTCATAACTTAGATATTTGGGCAAATAATTACTTTCATGACCTGTTTAAGTCATATAGTCGTCCATGTTTTATGTCTGTACAATAAAAAACCAAATCAAACTAAATCAACCAAACAAACAAAGAAAACCCTGCTTTATTTTCTTTTTTGACAAGAGAATAAATGGCATTTACTAAAAATCCCCTCAGTTTCCTTCTTAATATTCTGCAAAATGTCTTTGTAGAAGCTTTGTAATTTTATTATTTATTTAAGCTTTAGTACAGGATTCATCATTTTCTATAGATTTTGCTTAGACAGTTTTGCTCAAAGATTCTGTTGTTCCATTGAATAGAATATAACATCTATGGATATCTCAGGGTATGAGACACTTGAAGATTGCCCTTGCAATAACGTTGTGTTGTATTAAGATTGCCCCTTTTTCTTCTTCCAGTCTGGGAGTTAAAAAACTTTGTTGCAAGTGAAAATATTCTGCTTTTCTCAGGTCAAAAAGACATAGTCGGGGGCTTCCCTGGTGGCGCAGTGGTTGAGAGTCCGCCTGGCGATGCAGGGGACATGGGTTCGTGCCCCGGTCCGGGAAGATCCCACATGCTGCGGAGCGGCTGGGCCCGTGAGCCATGGCCGCTGAGCCTGCACGTCCAGAGCCTGTGCTCCGCAACGGGAGAGGACACAACAGTGAGAGGCCCGGGCACTGCAAAAAAAAAAAAAAAAAAAAAAGACATAGTCTTAATATCCATACTCTTAACACTCAGTACAGTAGAACAAAAGGTCTTCCTACCTCTGGAAAGAAGCTCAGGATTTCCATATATAAGAAAATATTTCCTTTTTTCTGTTGTGAATGGGACATGTGATATCAATTATCTGGTTATTATAGTTAACATAATGTTTGTCTCCGGGCATGAATAAACACATTGAAGAGCTATACAAATCAAAGCTGTCCTGTAAATCAACAAATAAGCCACACTGTTGTAACAGATCAGTTCTTAATGACTTTATAAAAGAAGATATTTTTGTTTAAAACAGATCACTTTGAAAGACAACAAACAAAACTCAAGCTCACTCTTAGTTACCAGAATATTAGAGTTACAAAGAAGTCCAAGCTACTTTAAATAATTTTAAATGGTGTTCCTAATTGAACTCATCCTACTGCGTCCCAACATAAAAATGCAGAATGTACTTATTTAGAATTGAGTAATACTCATTGGAAAATAAATTTCTGGCAAATGT
Source organism: Physeter macrocephalus (assembly GCF_002837175.3). Classification (NCBI taxonomy): domain Eukaryota; kingdom Metazoa; phylum Chordata; class Mammalia; order Artiodactyla; family Physeteridae; genus Physeter; species Physeter macrocephalus. The sequence continues at coordinate 92,673,899 of NC_041218.1, forward strand.
ACAAACTATGTGTGGTTCCCATAGAATTAAACAAAAATAGATCTTGTTCAAAATAACAATAAAAATCCCATGGGACTGACTAATAAAAGATGGTTGGCACAATTTGAATTCCATTACAAAGGCTAACGAAGAACTTTAAAAAGTGGTAACAGTAGAATCATCATTCCTTGTAGCTGTGGCAGCCATCTTGGAACTACCCTGGTGACCATGACTTCAGAGAATTCAGGCTACTAACCACAATGGAAAAAACAAAGCTTGTTTCTCTGTATTTTGGGATTTTAACAAGCCAATAGTGGACTGTACAGACACCGCAGACTTTAGGCGTTGTGCTGATTACAGAAGAATCATACCTTAATTACAACTTCTTGTTTATGTGTGCTAAAGTTTCTAAAATTTTATTCCATTGATCAGAGGTTTTTCTTGCTCTCAGATTCTAAAAGAAGAATAATGTGATCAGACTATATTGTTCTTTAGGTTTTTTTACCTAAGGATGACGATTATCACATCAGATTTTCAATTCACTTTGCTTACTATACATATAGCATAGTTCCAAACCCCTTCCACTGTCATATAATTTTTACTGTATTCAATAATAGCAATTGATTTATAACCATAGCTAAATGGTTATGTAATTTGTATATAGTTATAAGAATTTTCATATAATAAGCTCAATAATCAGGAAAAAATCCTTTATTCTGAATATGTGTCTTGGAAAATACAGTCATTTAAAATATAGTAATGATTCCAATGTGCCTACTTTGTTCTCTGGGAAGAGTCTCCTAAGAGATATTAGGAGGAAAATGTTCCAGTAAGGAACGCATAAAATGCAAACAATTTGTGTATATGTATAAGTGTCAGTTAGCGGGTTTGCCCTTGGAAATGTCTGGATGGGGTTATTCCCCACTCCCCAATCCTTTCTAAAGAGAAGAAAAAAATTTCTGCTGGCTGCTGTTGGTAGGACAAATGACCAGGTCCATCCAAGGCCCAGCAGACTAGAGGAGTGCTCCGCAGGACCTCACTCCTGCTGGTGCACAAGGGGTCCTGTCTTCCCATCTCAGTGGTCTTTGAGTGGCCATGAGGTACCACGAAGTCATGGCTAGTATCAGGGAAATTGTCTCTCAAAGCTGGTTGGACATACTACAATATGCGTTTAGAATGGTGTTATTACTGAGATGTATGGTGGCAGAGTGGAAAGAACATGGATTTTGATGTTAGACCCAAAGTTAATATCTTCGTTCTACCTTTTCCACCTGTGTCATCTTGTACAAGTCATTTATCTAAGCCTTAGTTTCTGCATCTATAAAACAGGGATAATAATTATTTCATAGATTTTTGGAGAGGAGTGAATGTGATTACATTTTTAGTGTGTCTTACCTGTAAAAATATAAAAGTATAACTGCTGTAGAGTCACATTAGATCCAGTCCTTGAGGCAGTGCCAGACAAGACATGAGGAAATGCTTTCTCCATGCAGCCATTTTACCTGACACACAACATAGACAAGTATGATTTCTGAGGGGCTGTAAGGGGTATGTCCACCATGCTGGTGGGAACCCGTTGAGGTTTGCCTTGCTAATGGCAGAGAGAAAACTAGTTAGAATAGACAACGTTCTCCTTGCAGCCCCAAATTCCTATCACTGGGCTAGCTGATGCTTGAAATTCTACAAGTAGAGTTTCATTCCTTAGTTTCCTAATTAGAATACCCCTGAGAAAGAAAACATATCAGACCTTTCTACGTTATTTTCTTTTTCTGCCTCTTGGGAGAAAGGACTTGACCAAATCCTTTCTTGAGAGCAGTGTTATAGAGATTACGGGCCATTGGGTAAGGCGATAACAGAGGAGGGAAAAATCACTAGTCAGCTTCTCTTGGGTCATGTGAAATAGTTAGCTCCCTCTATCCTGGGAACTTTCTCACCATTAACTAGTAAAGCATCCTAGAACTAGTGCTTTAAAGGAATTGTTGTGTTAGCTAGACTTGGAGATGAAATGTCATTTTCTGCAATTCCTCCATTACTAAGTTGTCTTTTACTCAAGATTCTGATATAATGACTCACATCCTAGAGGCTTTGGAAAGATATCCCTGTGAGGTAGTCTACATTCTTAGTGCGGACATTATATGTAAAACAGGAGTGCAAGTCTTTTCGCTAGAAACACTGGAGAACAGAAACCAGTTCATCTTCCATAACACTGTTCAACTGTTCTGAACAAACTGCTGATAACTTCATTAGTGCTTCTATTTTCCTCTCTTACTGGTAGATCAAGTTCTTCAAGGCCCAGGACTCAGGCTGGCTTACTTCCTCCTGTCTTTATCTGGGCAACTGCAGCAGGAGCTACAGTGGCGGCAGCTTTGATAGCCCTCCCTATCTCTGTCCCTCTTTTCCTAATTGCAAACTTGGATGTGGTCACCCTTTTCCTTTCAGACACACCGACAGGAACATGACAGCTTAGGCTGCTATTTTGCTGTAATGCAAAACTACATTTTAAACATTGCAGCAATTCCACAGTATTTGAAATTACCGTATTTATACCTCACATATATCTCGCATGTTATGGATAAGTTATAAAGGCCCCCAAAATGAAGGTGATACCTGCTTTAAACAAAAAAAAATCCCTGGGTGGTGACTATAGTTAACAATATTGTATTGTATACTTGAAAGTTGCTAAAGAGTAGATATTAAATGTTCACACACACACAAAAAAGTTGGGGAGTAAGGGGAGGGGGAATTGGATGGAGGTAGTCATAAGGTACAAACTTCCAGGTATAAGATAAATAAGTCCTGGGGATGTAACGTACAGCAGGATGACTAAAGTTAACAATGCTGTATGGTATATAGGAAAGTTGCTAAAAGAGCTGATTCTAAATCTTCTTAACACAAGGAAAAAACTTTTTTTTTTGGTAACTATGTGAGGAGATAGATGTTAACTAAACTTGTTGTGGTAATCACTTCACAATGCGTGTGTGTCAAGTCATCATGCTGTAACTTAAAACTTATATAATGTTGTATGTCAGTTGTATCTTAATAAAGCTGGAAAAAATACCTATTTATTGTCAGGAGTAAAAAAATAGTAATAATAATTCAGTTGATGCTTGAATAGTAGTCTGTGTGAGATGTTCTGGGATATAGTCTTTGGCTAAAATATTTTTCTCATTTTGTCCAATATTTGGATATAAACTTAGTTGACCTGGTTCTCAGGATAGCTGGAGGCTTTTGTTTAGGGCTCAGCCCTAGACCTCCATTCTCCATGGAACCGAAGAACAATATGGATGCTACGTAGCCTAAGAGCTTCACGTTGCCATGGGAAACATGGCAGCCAGCCGAAGAAACCCATGCAACTCCTGTGCAGTTTGCTTAGAGCTCCTTCTTTCAAGTTCCTCTGCCTTGACTCCTACTGAGCCTTCTCCCTCAGTCACCCACTTTGTTCTACCTTGGCTCTCTAGAAAATAAGTCACTTTAATTTATGACCCAGCTATCTCTAGAAACTCAAAGTGCTTTAGAGACATTTTCTCATTCAACCTGCAACAGACCCAGAGGAAACACAGTTCCATTATTGCAACAATGAAAATTAGGTGCACATAGTCTACAATATTTGCACATAGCAAGCTGATAAACTTCTGAGACAGGAATCAAAGCCTAATCCACTAGAATGTGATTGCCTCATTTCTTTAGAACCCAAGAATTTTGGGGTGTGCCATCACTGCAAAAGTATACGAGGCAATGCTCATCAAAATGAGCTTACCAAAAGTGAGGATAAATGCTACTTAATAAATGGAAAGAACTTCCTTTCTGATAGAATTCAACAAGCATGAGATTGTCACAATCAGAATCAGTTATCTTTTCCAAATTTAGGTGACCTTTTCTAAGTGGAGCAATTGAAGTCTAATTAAACACAAAGAAGCTACAATTTCACTCAAGAATCAATTTATAAATCCAAAAATTATTTCAGTGCCAAGGCTCTGCTTACTTTTACTTGAAAAATAATTAATAGAGAATTTTTTAAATGTTGGATGTGCACACTGAAGTATCTGATGTATTCTCATAAAGAGTATATGCAGGGGTTTTATTAGCTACTTTTAGGTGTCAAAGAAGAATAAAAGACTTGAAGAATAAAGTCATTGATAACGAATGCTGCAATCAATTTTGCATGGCAGAACTAGCTACCTGATTAGATAGGGAGATTAAAATGTTCATTACCAGACTGTACCTTTCATCTGTGACAGAGGGGATGGGTGGAGGATCAACAACAGGCTTTTTAGCCAAGATCAACTTAACTTCAGGAGCTCCACGGAGAGGATTAGCATAATGAGAAGAACTGAGAAGGATCTAGCATGTTCTTTTCTCTGACCTGATAGAAGCAAGTGAAAGATTCTCCTCAGGCTTGGTGTGTCCCTATTCATCACCATTCCTCACACTAAGGAAGGTTTAGGCATTTAAAAACAATAGCAGTTCTTACACTTAGATGGGACTTAAAGTGTTTTCAAAACACTACCATATCCTTTCGTGTTTTGTCCTCACCCAGCCCATTATCTCCTTTTACCAAATGCAGACACATTCAGTCTCTCTGAAATCCAGGCTGCAACCCCTCTTCAACACCATGTTGAGATACAACCCAGAGTTGGGGGCAGATAGGAGGAAAACATCTGTGCCCCAGCCCCTCAAAGGCTGAGAGCAGAGTTACAGCCTGACACAAGGTCAGATTCTTACAGGGGCAGACAATCTACTGGACCTCTGGAGGGCATTAAGGAGAGAGGCTTCTGTGCCCTCCTGCCCCCAAATCCCTCCTTTGTAGGCTGAGTCACTGTGTCAGATTAAGCAGAATGTGTACTGTTGTGAAATAGGCCCTGTAAGGTATCCCAACCTTCCAGCTTCACAGAGTGTGTGCAGACAAGCCCACTGCAGAGTATGTATAGAGCAATCAGTGCAGCTCGGACTGGATCGGTAGCAGCACTCAGAACACATCATGAGGTCCACCATGAAAAACTGTACATTCTGACTCCAAATGTACATAGACAGTAGTTCCTCCCCTGTCCTAAATTAAATTAAAACGAAACACATTCAACGTTTTCCAAGAAACAAAGCATGAATCCATTTTATAGATCAAAGAATACCAAGATAACTATGACAGTGGGTTTCAGAGAGATATACCTTCATTTTGAAATTGAACCAAAATTCACATCTTACCCTCCTGAAAATAGGGTGGTTTTATTTTTCTTCAGAAAATTCCTAGGTTTTGGTTGCAGTGGTAGGGTGTGACACCTATTGGAAAGACCACTTTGCTTTGGCACCCATGTTACTTTGGATAGTGACGCCAAAAACTCAGCCTCTGTGCACCAGTTTCGAATCAAGTCTCGGAGACTGAGTTTTGGGTGAAGTAGGAAAGAATAGCTTTATTGCTTTGCCAGGCAAAGGGGAACACAGTGGGCTCTTGCCCTTGAAACTTGTGTGTCCCAATCTGGGAGGATTTGGTGAGGAGTTTTATAGCAATGGTTCAAAGGTGGGGTTGCTGATAAGATTAGGGTGTGTGCAGGCCCCCCCCCCCCCCCCCCCCCCCCCCCCCCGCCAGCACTCCTCTAATCTGGTCTCAGGTGATCTCTTGAAGACTTCTCTGGTTCCTTTAATCTGGCCTCAGGTGGTCTTCTCTGGAATGAAGAATGCCGACATCCTCCATTTGTTGGGGGTTTTAGTTCTGTAAAGAGCTCAGAGATATTGTTAGGTGTATCCCTTGAAGCAGAACCAGGACCCTGCCCCAAGACTACATTATTGTTTCTTGGCTGCTCCTCCCTTGTCTGCATTCCCTCCCTTCCCTGATGAGCAACGGTTTGAATCTGCCCTTTGGAACTCAGGGAAGGTCATGGAGGCTGGAGTCTGTTCCCTACAAACAAGAAATGGGGACATGGAAAGTCTTCCGTCCCCAGGAGCCAATAGGGTCCTGCTTGGTTTCAATAGCATCATGTCTCCCAAATGCCCCATAAGAAGTAGTTTCCTGTTTTATGTACAGGTAGAGATTTCTGCCTGTCACTGTAGCATTTTTCATTTTATAATTTCAAAATACTTTGAAATACTGTTATTACCACCATATTTTTACAAAAAGGAAGCTGAAGCCTGAAAAGACTGTCCAGCAATTAGAGTTAGTTTAGAGCAGTGGTTGTCAAAGTGTGGGCAGAGGATCCCTGCAAGTCCCTGAGACCCTTCGGTGGGTCTTCGAGTGCTTCCTTTCCAGTCACATATCTGTGTGAGGTGGGATTTTCTTCAGACACTTCAACCAAAACTATATATGGCAATGGTGTCAATGTAGAAGCAGATTGGAGAATCCAGTTGCCTTTTGTTAGCCTAGACAGTAAAGAAATTAGCAAAATATAAAACGATGCCATTCTCACTGAATTTTTTTCTCTGCAAAATATAGTTATGTGTCATCAAATATGTTATGTTAATATGTAATAGGCTCCTTATTGTTTAAAATGAAACACTAAGTATTTTTTAACTGCTCAGTTTTAATTTCTAATATGATAAATAACAATAGCTATAGCTGACATAAACAAAAGCTCTTTGGGGTCCTCAATAAATTTTTTTATTTTTATTTATTTATTTATTTATTATTATTATTTTTTTTTTGTGGTATGCGGGCCTCCCTCTGTTGTGGCCTCTCCCGTTGCGGTCTGGACCTGAGGCAGATGACATGTCCTGGGGAGACTCACCACGTCTCTCTCTTTTTTTTTTTTTTTGTGGTATGCGGGCCTCTCACTGTTGCGGCCTCTCAGGCTCCGGACGCGCAGGCTCAGCGGCCATGGCTCACGGGCCCACCCGCTCCCCGGCATGTGGGATCTTCCCAGACCGGGGCGCGAACCCGGTTCCCCTGCATCGGCAGGCGGACGCGCAACCACTGCGCCACCAGGGAAGCCCCTCAATAAATTTTTAAAGGAATCTTGATAGTAAAACATTTAAGATCTGCTGGGTGAGGGAATAAAACCCCATTAAAAGAGAAAGTCAAATCCCATTATCGAAAGAGAATTAGAAGGATGGATTTGAAATTTAAATGAAGAGATCAATGTTGTAGTTAAAGGAAGAAAGAATTCTAAAAGAAAAAAGATATTTTCAGTAAGATTAAGAAAAAGATAATGTTTTAAGCAAAAGATCCATATGCAAGGACCAAAGAACATGGAAAAACAAATTCAAGCAATGACCCTCTCCTTCTGAGACTTTCGTGGGAATTTGCTTTTGAAGGGGAATTTGGGTGTATTGTGCTAGCAGGCTGATAGCAAAATCACCGGGAAGAAAGGGAGTGTTGTTAGTAATGGAAGCGTTGTGAATGGATCAAGATATTTATAAGTCTAAGATCTGTTAGCTAAATTAACATGAGATCTCAAGTTGACAAATGAATTGATTTTAATTAAACGACAAGTCAGGATACAACTTAAATGTTTAACAACTGTAAATTGGTTAAATAAATGACTACATCCTTACGATGGCATATTCAGCCAATTACGTTCTGGAAAAATATTTAATGACTTAGAAAAATATTCACAAATCAAAAAGCAGGTTACAAAACAATATTTGGAAAAATGTAAGTATAGAAAAAAGATAGGAAGGCTGTAAACCAAAAATGTTAATACTATCTCTGAATGATGATACTATGGGTGATTATTATTACATTTTCCGTGTTTTACTGTGTATTTTAAATTTTCCAAAACAATGATAACAACAATAATAATAGTACAAAAATTTTGTTTTGGTAGAGCTGCCTAACATTCTTGTTTAGCCCCAATTTGGAGCTATCCCCACCCAGATAAACCACACCCATTGACTCCTCCCTCCTTTTAACAAATAGCCCCAGGAAGTCAGTCTCTGCCTTCCACTTACAAGGGCCGAGGAGCACTTTGTACTGGTTTTGAATTCAGCAGCTCCAGCATGTGCTAATTGATTTTATTCTGCAAATTTAGAATTAGATGGTTTGGAGCAGAATAATGAACTCTCCCCGAAGTAATGAGTGCAAATTAATGAAGTATATCCCCAGGATTTCCTGTAAGAATCTTTCATTACTGTGATAGTTAGGAGTTTTTACAAGTACTTATCATAAATAATTTATTGCCTCCAGTGGCATGCTAAATACCTTAACTGACTGTTACTATGGGAACATCAGTGTCCATATACAGTTTAATTCTATTCCCGGAAGCTGAAATAAAAGTCGGCATTATCTTAACATTACAAATGTGAGGATTTAGGCATTCAAAAGCTGAGTAGCTGGCTAAGATCCAACAACAAGTCAGAGAAAGAGCTGAAACGACCCTGCTGACACCTAAGTGGAGACACTTGTGCTAGAACTGGGAGCCTCCTCAAATGGTGTGCATGGTCTGCGACCTCGGTTTGGCACAGACTCTTCAATACTAGGTTGACACCAGGACAGCCTATCACAAGCTTAGGGTGGGTGCTGATAGTCTTGTTACCGAGAAGCAGTTTACAAGAGGAAGAAGAGGGTGGGACTCCAAGGCTCTGCATTACCATTAAGGGTGAAGCTAGCAAACCAAGGCACTGAGAAAGTACTCACCGGCCAGTGACCCTTGCTTGGCCCAAGGAGGAGAAGCCATGGAAAGCAGGAAGGGAAGGAAATGTATGCATGCGTGAAAGAGAAAGCACTGAGAAACAGACAAGTAAAAGGAGGGCAGTTTCATTTTAAATAAATGTGGCACAGGGAAGAAATGCAGAGTTCTGGTTTTTTTGTTTTTTAAATTTAATTTATTTTTTTATGCAGCAGGTTCTTCTTAGTCATCCGTTTTATGCACATCAGTGTATACATGTCAATCCCAATCTCCCAATTCATCACACCACCACCCCCACCCTGCCATGGCTTTCCCCCCTTGGTGTCCATACGTTTGTTCTCTACATCTGTGTCTCAATTTCTGCCCTGCAAACCAGTTCATCTGTACCACTTTTCTAGGTTCCACCTATATGCGTTAATATACGATATTTGTTTGTCTCTTTCTGACTTACTTCACTCTGTATGACAATCCATCCATGTCTCTACAAATGACCCAATTTCGTTCCTCTTTATGGCTGAGTAATATTCCATTGTATATATGTACCACATCTTCTTTATCCATTCGTCTGTTGATGGGCATTTAGGTTGCTTCCATGACCTGGCTATTGTAAATAGGGCTGCAATGAACATTGGGGTGCATGTGTCTTTTTGAATTATGGTTTTCTCAGGGTATATGCCCAGTAGTGGGATTGCAGGGTCATATGGTCATTCTATTTTTAGTTTTTTAAGGAACCGCCATACTGTTCTCCATAGTGGCTGTATCAATTTACATTCCCACCAACAGTGCAAGTGGGTTCCCTTTTCTCCACACCCTCTCCAGCATTTATTGTTTGTAGATTTTCTGATGATGCCCATTCTAACTGGTGTGAAGTGATACCTCATTGTAGTTTTGATTTGCATTTCTCTAATAATTAGTGATGTTAAGCAGCTTTTCATTTGCCTCTTGGTCTTCTGTATGTCTTCTTTTGAGAAATGTCTATTTAGGTCTTCTGCCCATTTTTGCATTGGGTTGTTTGTTTTTTTAATATTGAGCTGCATGAGCTATTTATATATTTTGGAGATTAATCCTTTGTCAGTTGATTCGTTTGCAAATATTTTCTCCCATTTTGAGGGTTGTCTTCTCATCTTGTTTATGGTTTCCTTTACTGTGCAAAAGCTTTTAAGTTTCATTAGGTCCCATTTGTTTATTTTTGTTTTTATTTCCATTACTCTAGGAAGTGGATCAAAATGATCTTGCTGTGATTTATATCAAAGAGGGTTCTTCCTAAGTTTTCCTCTAAGAGTTTTATAGTGTCTGGTCTTACATTTAGGTTTAT
>NC_041218.1:92684074-92684795 GCF_002837175.3 Physeter macrocephalus
GGTTTATTCCTAGGTATTTTATTCTTTTTGTTGCAGTGGTAAATGGGAGTGTTGCCTTAATTTCTCTTTCAGATTTTTCTTCATTAGTGTATAGGAATGCAAGAGATTTCTGTGCATTAATTTTGTATCCTGCAACTACCAAATTCATTGATTAGAGCTGGTAGTTTTCTGGTGACATCTTTAGGATTCTCTGTGTATAGTATCATGTAATCTGCAATTCAATTTGTTACTATGGTGTATCACATTGATTGATTTGCGTATATTGAAGAATCCTTGCATCCCTGGGATAAATCCCACTTGATCATGGTATATGATCCTTTTAATGTGTTGTTGGATTCTGTTTGCTAGTATTTTGTTGAGGATTTTTGCATCTATATTCATCACTGATATTGGTCTGTAGTTTTCTTTTTTTGTATTATCTTTGTCTGGTTTTGGTATAAGGGCGATGGTGGCCTCATAGAATGAGTTTGGGAGTGTTTCCTCCTCTGCAATTTTTTGGAAGAGTTTGAGGATGGGTGTCAGCGCGTCTCTAAATGTTTGATAGAATTCACCTGTGAAGCCATCTGGTCTTGGACTTTTTGTTTGTTGGAAGATTTTTAATCACAGTTTCAATTTCATTACTTGTGATTGGTCTGTTCATATTTTCTATTTCTTCCTGGTTCAGTCTTGGAAGTTTATACCTTTCTAAGAATTTGTCCATTTCTTCCAGGTTGTCCATTTT
>NC_041218.1:92685568-92686174 GCF_002837175.3 Physeter macrocephalus
CTTGTTTCTTGAGGTAGGCTTGTATAGCTATAAGCTTCCCTCTTAGAACTGCTTTTGCCACATCCCATAGGTTTTGGATTGTCGTGTTTTCATTGTCATTTGTCTCTAGGTATTTTTTTATTTCCTCTTTGATTTCTTCAGTGATCTCTTGGTTATTTAGTAACGTATTGTTTAACCTCTATGTGTTTGTGTTGTTTACGTTTTTTTCCCTGTAATTGATTTCTAATCTCATAGCGTTGTGGTCAGAAAATATGTTTGATGTCATTTCAATTTTTTAAAATTTACTGAGGCTTGATTTGTGACCCAAGATGTGATATATCCTGGAGAATGTTCTCTGTGCACTTGAGAAGAAAGTGTAATCTGCTGTTTTTGGATGGAATGTCCTGTAAATATCAATTAAATCTCTCTGGTCTGTTGTGTCATTTAAAGCTTCTGTTTCCTTATTTATTTTCTGTCTGGATGATCTGTCCATTGGTGTAAGTGAGGTGTTAAAGTCCCCCACTATTATTGTGTTACTGTCGATTTCCTCTTTTATAGCTGTTAGCAGTTGCCTTATGTATTGAGGTGCTCCTATGTTGGGTGCATATATATTTATAATTGTTATAT
>NC_041218.1:92686573-92731756 GCF_002837175.3 Physeter macrocephalus
GTCTGTAAAGCTTTTGACTTCTCCGTTGAATCTGAATGAGATCCTTGCCGGGTAGAGTAATCTTGGTTGTAGGTTCTTCCCTTTCATCACTTTATTTATATCATGCCACTCCCTTCTGGCTTGTAGAGTTTCTGCTGAGAAATCAGCTGTTAACCTTATGGGAGTTCCCTTGTATGTTATTTGTCAATTTTCCCTTGCTGCTTTCAATAATTTTTCTTTGTCCTTAATTTTTGCCAATTTGATTACCATGTGTCTTGGCATGTTTCTCCTTGGGTTTATCCTGTATGGGACTCTCTGCGCTTCCTGAACTTGAGTGGCTATTTCCTTTCCCATGTGAGGGAAGTTTTCGACTATAATCTCGTCAAATATTTTCTTGGGTCCTTTCTCTCTCTCTTCTCCTTCTGGGTCCCCTATAATGTGAATGTTGTTGCGTTTAAAGTTGTCCCAGAGGTCTCTTAGGCTGTCTTCATTTCTTTTCATTCTTTTTTCTTTATTCTGTTCCGCAGCAGTGAATTCCACCTTTCTCTCTTCCAGGTCAGTTATCCGTTCTTCTGCCTCAGTTATTCTGCTATTGATTGCTTCTAGTGTAGTTTTCATTTCAGTTATTGTATTGTTCATCTCTGTTGCTATTGATTCCTTCTAGTGTAGTTTTCATTTCAGTTATTGTATTGTTCATCTCTGTTTGTTTGTTCTTTAATTCTTCTAGATCTTTGTTGAAGATTTCTTGCATCTTCTTGATCCTTGCCTCCATTCTTTTTCTGAGGTCCTGGGTCATCTTCACTATCATTATTCTGAATTCTTTTTCTGGAAGGTTGCCTATCTCCACTTCATTTAGTTGTTTTTCTTGGGTTTTATTTTGTTCCTTCATCTGGTACATAGCCCTCTGCCTTTTCATCTTGTCTATCTTTCTGTGAATATGGTTTTTGTTCCACTGGCTGCAGGATTGTAGTTCTTCTTGCTTCTGCTGTCTCGCAATGCAGATATTTAGATGGAAAGACTAAGAGATTTTAAAGTAGCAATTGTCAAAGGGCAGGAGTGACAGCAGAGTAACTTCTGTCTTCCCCCCATCGTTGTCGGGCTTGATGGCCCTTCTCCAGGTCATCTTGTAATCCTCTGTTTTTGGTACAGGGAAACAAACAAACAAACAAACAGAAAAATCGCAGAAAAGCTAGATCGAGAAGGTCCACATTTTATGTGGAGGTTAGAGTCTAGGAAAACAATGTTATAGGCAAATGACTTACAAAAGAAGATTATTTTCTTACAAAATTGGTATAAAAAGCCTATCCTCCCACTACCCATTATTTTTTATATTCTTTAATACTGTTTAACAATCATAGTAAATAATATTTAATAATGCTTTATATAAATACAAATGATTAATTTAAAAGACTAATATTTAACCATGAAACTGTTTACTCTGGTCTTGATAGAAGCTATAAGTTACTCTAACCCAGGGTCAGCAAATATTTTCTGTAAAGTGTCAGATGGTAAATATTTTGGGCTTTGCAGGCTACAGAGGATCTCTTTAAAAATGTAAACATTATTCTTAGCTCAGCTGTACAAAACATAATTTGCTGCCCCTGCCCTAACCTACTGCAGCAAGCATAAGGTCCGTAAAGGGCAGGAGGGCAGGATGGATGGATCATCTATATCCACCTCCATCCCCTGCACAGATTTGGTCCATCTTGTTCACACTGTATCTCCAGCCCCTAGAACAATGCCTAGTGCACATTAGGCCTAAATCCATAATTGTTGATTCAGTAAATGATTGCTAGATTCAGATGGCTGAAGAGAAGTTGCAATTTGTGGAAAATCTTCATATTCTCCTCGCTTCATCCTTCTTGTTCAAAACTGAAAAATAATTTGGTGTTGATTCTTTTCTACTACGAATCCTAGTGTTGAGAATCCACAGTAATAGGCCTTTGCTCTCTTCTGGCCAGCAAGAGTCTTATCAATAATGAGATGACTAAATATTATGACTTCTAGCACAACATGTTATACATGGCCCAGCATCTAAATGGAAAACAGTATTTAGAGAGAGTTAAATATGTAACAGAGACCTGTTTTCCTTGCAGATCGTCCTGAAGAGAGGAATACAGGTATTTCCTGATGAGTGGAAGGAAACTAACAGTTCCTGAGCCAACTTTACACTAATGTGTTGCATACATTATTTAATATAATCCACATATGTCATTACAAGGTAGAGAATATTACATTTTACGGGTAGAAAACTGAGACTAGGGGAGTTTGAATAACTTGTTCAAGTTCCAAAAATTAGTTAGTAACAAAGCATGATTCAAATCCAAGCCTGTCTGTTCCCAAACTTCAGGCTTTTTATATTATACCTGACTATAGTAGAGTATGTATTTCTAGCTCCATCAACCATTTGCCTTGTGACCTTTGAGATGATCGCTTTACCTCATTCGTTAAACACAAATATAAATAGCTACCCACCTGTCAGGGAGTTGAAAGAATTCATGAATGTTACAAAACACAGCACATAGCACTACCTTGTCCTCAATAAATATTTGCTGAATTTGAATTTTGCTGAATATCTGAATTGGCTGACTGTCATGAGAAAGGAGAGAAAAATATGTGGAGTAAATGCCTGATTTATCATCCTTGAGAGGGAGAAGAGAAAGAAGTACGAAATGCAATTAAATGATTGTGTAGTTGAGGGTATAAACTCAGCCAAAGTGGGCTGCAAAGCAGGATTCAGAAAATAGAAGAAGTTGGGTTTCTAAGAGAACTAACATAAATGGTACATTAACAATTTTCAAAGGATTTTTGTTTTTGCTTTTGTTAGCAACGGAGCCTTTTTTCAGAAACCTTATTTTAAAGCCCAGAATAGAAAAGAAATACAGACCTCTTCTTAGCCCTGGTTTCTGATTTCCATGGTGTCCCCTAAGAAACTTTTATGGAACCCCTCAGGCTAGCTCAGGGCATGGTTTGAAACTTTCTGCTCTTATATCTGCCTCTTCCCTCAAAACCCAGTCAACCACAGGATGTATATTTAATAAAGGGGGCTGTTCTCTTTCTTGTAATACACTATAAATACCTACTCTGTAGAGTGTTTTCCTGTTGAAGGTTAACACAGTCAGAGGTTGAGGCATCCTTTCGCATGGTTTGATTCAGGCTCTAAACGATGGGGTCAAGAATATCTGTCTCTCCATTTTTCTACATTTCATTCTCTGTGAATACTCCATTCTCAAACAGGCTCTCTCTATTTGTGGCAGAGATGGCCCTCAGCAATTTCGGGCTTAGATCATCCTCAGTCCCTACAATCTTGGGAAAGAGTGACCCTTGCTTAGTAGCACACGTCCCCTTAAAAGATTTGATTGACTCATCATCAGTCATGTGCTCATCCAGATCCAATTACTATGGTTGGAGTAATTCAGAAAATGGTTGGCCAGGCCTGGTTCATGGTCTCACCCTTAGAGCTGGGGGGAAGCCAGTTCTACCAGCACACAAGGATCGAGAAGGATAGGTGTGAAAGGTGACGCCCCAAAGTGATACCGAGCACAGAAAAACACATGTCCACTCTACCGCTCAGAGACGTGATCACGATGAGCCCAGGACAGGGAGATCTGAAGACCACGTTAATTGAAGTGATGATGTAAGAAAAAGGCAGAAGTAGAATTCAGGAACAAAAAGTAAAGAAAAAAGATGGAAAAAGTGTCCTGTTGGCAGTGTGGACTTGTGCTTCCACAGGGAGAAGGAAAGGACTTTCAGTCTCTGGAGGAAAGGCAAATATATCCTGAAGTCATCCCAAGGACGATTTGTCATCAGGAGAAGATGAAAAGTAGTCAACAAGGGCCTGCAGGAGGATTTTGTGTGGGAATTCAGACTGTAAACTCGCTGGGGAAGACTTCAAGAGACATTTTTTGTAAGGATTCAGTTGCCAAGGGTGAAAGAGCAGAAAGAGCAAGACTTGAGCCTTAGGAGTAAAGCAATTTCTTATTTATTTTGGACACAGTTTCTAAAGAGTTAGAGCAGTTGGCTGGACACAAATGGCACTAAGCCAACCAAAGATAAAGACCACTTCTATGGCAGTGTAGCATGGTGGTTAGATGCTCAAGCTCTGGAATCAAGTTGATATAGGTTTAAATACTGACTTCATTCATTTGTGATGTGACCTTGACAAGTGACTTGTTCTCCCTGGACCATGGCTTCCTCATCTGGAAAATGGGGATGATAATAGTTTCTAATTCATGGTCTTTTGTGATTTAGGATTAATAGAGATAACATTTGCAAAGGACTTCATACAGTGCCCAGCACATAATAAGGGTACATAAATGCTGGTGTTCATATTATTTAGAAACAAAATGGTTGATAGTTACAATGTAGATAGTGTATGAATTATATCAAAACATGAAATCGAAATCAACTAAGTGAAAAACTGCATTGCCTCTGAGAAAAAAGTTGGAAAGAGACATAAATGAGAGTAGACCAGAATACCTGAATATTTTACTTGAAATAGAGATGTCATTGCAGTATATTTTTTCATTCATTTTTCATTCATTCAAGAATTTTTTGTTAAAAGCCCTTAAGTGCCAGGCACTGCATACAAGGTGCTAGGGATAGAAGGAAAAAGATAAAACTCTCAGCCTCAAATAACTCACAGTCTAGGAGAAACTGAGAAAGAAAAACATAAACGGTATCAGAACAGCAGGATGAGAACTACCTAAGTAGAGTTTTGTTCAGAGTGTGTGATGGGAACAGAGCAGTGAGCAGCCGACTCTGCCTAGACATTCTATGGCTCCAGGCAGCATTTGAATACAATCTGTTTCATATTTGCACGTTGGAGGTAAAGAGAAGTTTAGTAACATATAATCTTAGAAGGTCACATCTAGAAACAAAACTGGCAAATGTTAATAATTGTTGAAGCTAGGTGATAGGGATTCTTTCTATTATTCTCCCTATTTTTATGTCTTTGAAAATTTGCATTTTAAAGCTTTTTTAAAATGGCAACTGAAATCTAGTCTCTCAGAGCCAGAAAAGAGCAGTGAGGCAGAGAAGCACATGGCAGCAGCCATAACCAGGAACATACAGATGCTTAGGCAAAAGAAAAAAATTGTGCCTCACTTGATATGGACAGAGGAGTAAATAGAAGAAAATAAGGGGTAGAGGCTGAGAAAGACCACTTAAGGCGGTTAGAGAAAGGGGAAAGGAATAGAAATGGAAACACAAGTGAGAGCAAAAAAGGGGAAAACTAACAATAACCAGAAATTCTGAACACCCACTTACCAAAAAAATAAAAATAAAAAAGAAAGAAAGAAAAGGAAAAAAAAAAAACGAGGAAGGAAAGAAAGAAAGAAAAATGAAAATGACCAAAGCAGACCTAGATGAAGGCATTATGGTGAAGCTGAATAACAAGGGTAAAGGCACAAGCAAAAAATTATTCTCTGAGATGAAAAGAGATTAGGATTGTGCTCCAAATAAGTAATAGGGAAAGATAACACAGAAAGATGCTCCACGAGGAAACCAAGTACAGAGGGAGAGTAAGAGTTCAGATAAGCTACACAACACAATGTCAATTTAAGGTGCTGCAGTGTAAAGAAAATTTTCACAGTGAGATTGGGTTACTTTTAGGAAGATCCACATATACACCTTGACAAGTTCTTCCCTTCCTTCCTTCCTTCCTTCCTTCATTTCAATAAGTAGTTTACTAATTACTACTGGCAATAAACCAGAAAGTCAATCACAGAGCTTAGAGCCTAGCAACAGAGACAAACAGCTAAACAAGCAATTATAATAAACTGTGGTGGAGCCCAGACAGGTAAGTACCCATGGCAGGTCCTCAAAGAGCTGGCTTCATTTCCATGCAGGGAGTTCCCCCAATCCAGGGGCTGGGCCTTGGGCTTTGTAGGTACAGAAAGCTGACCTGCTCCCATGCCAATATCCATCTCTTGGGGAAGGACACACCTTAGTCAAGCTCACAAAGACGTAACCACCAGAAGGCCAATTTATTTATTTATAGTAAGAGAAACAAATATGAAAGATTTGGAGCTTTTTATTCTCTGATGAGCACATTCTTTCATGATAGACAAATCTAAGTGGGCTCAGATTAATGAGACAGGAAGGAAGTGGGCAGGGCACAACTGGTAAAAGAATAAGAAGGGGGACACAGTCGTTGAGAAAAACAAAATATAACAAAAGCTGGTTAAAACCAACTAGGGCCAAGATGGTGGAAGATTTGCCTTCCGTTAGACATTGAGCCTCATTACACCTTCACTGTAATACATTAGCATGCTAAATGACACACGCACCAGCAACAGGACAGTTCCAAGGCTGACCATAAAAAGCCAAAAAGTGGGAGATGGTCCAATTTCTGGAAATACCACCCCTTCCCCAAAATATTTGGAGTAATCTTCTCACTCATTAGTGTATGAAATTACCCAGCCCATTAAAAACTAACAACTCCATGCCCAGGGCCCTCTCCCCTTCTGAGACAGCCCATATTCTGTCAGTGGAGTGTGTATCTTCCTGTGTAGATCTGCTTTCACTCTACTCTCTACTCACTCTTGAATTCTTTCCTGTGCAAAGCCAAGGACCCTCACCTGGCGGCCCATCTCAGGGACTCACTGGAGACCTGGGACGTGACCATTCATTCTCTCGTGCCCTCTTCTCCTTCATTACCATCAAAGGATTGCTAAAGAGAATGGGTCACAGCAAAGGGGTGAGAGATGGATGCTCTTCATGCCCAGTGTCACTGAGCAGTGATAGCCCAGCGCGTGCTATCTGTCATTATCTGCCTCACAGAAGATACTGGTGTTCGTGGGTCAGGGCACCATCTCTCTAGCCTCTGCTAGAGAAACTGCCACAATCTTTCTTTCTCAGTATCCTTCTATTTATTTCTATTTACACATTCATTCTCTAGATACAATCCAATATAATTAACTAATATAATTTTCTTAGATATAATCGCCATTCAGTCTTGCTCCCCTAAGGTGATACACAGATTATCCAGATTATATGTGGGTGCTCACAGTCTGTTGGGTCCTCTCTCGGTAGGTCTGGTTTTATCTATAATGTTTTAATTATTTCTATTTTCATGTTCAAAGTATAATTTTAAACTCATTTTAGGGGGTGTGCTGCCTCTTTTCCGTTTATTAGGTCTACTCTTTAGCCAGCTGAGGTTGTGTTTGGCCAATAAATGGGACATCAGAGATCAGAGAGAAGGAGGAAAGTGAGGTTGGGACATTTCTCCCCCTTTTCCCCTTTTGGCATCGGGGTGGTAACGGTCCCTGGTGTTGGTAGTCCCACTGTACCTTGTTGGTCTCCCTAATTCCTGTCCACACCCTCGTAAAGTCTCTTTGTTAAACTCTCCTCCATTATCTACTCAGGACATGCCGTCTCTTCCCTGTTGGAACCATGATATAAGTTGGTGTTGACTTTAAATCCATATATTACCAATGGGAGGTAAAGGTAAATAAGACTGGAGCACAAATACGTAGCCAACTAGTTACATAGTAATAAAACCCCAAAGAGCTAGGAATTTAATCTTTGGAGCTGTGAAAGAACAAATGTTAGGTATTACTTTCCTGAAAAATAAGTAAATGGAGTAAAGTAGAATTTTGGGTTTGGTGGGGGTTTTTGGTATTTTTAAAAATTTTCTTAATTAAAAAAATTTTTTTTATTTTATTTATTTATTTTTGGCTGCATTGGGTCTTCATTGCTGCATGCGGGCTTTCTCTAGCTGCGGCGAGCGGGGGCTACTCTTCGTTGCGGTGCGAGGGCTTCTCATTGCAGTGGCTTCTCTTGTTGCGGAGCATGGGCTTTAGGTGTGCAGGCTTCAGTAGTTGTGGCACACGGGCTCAGTAGTTGTGGCACACGGGCTTAGGTGCTCCGCGGCATGGGGGATCTTCCCAGACAAGGGCTCAAACCCGTGTCCCCTGCATTGGCAGGAGGATTCTTAACCACTGCACCACCAGGGAAGCCCTAAAATTTTTTTAAATTGAAGTATAGTTGATTTACAATGTTGTGTTAATTTCTGCTGTACAGCAAAGTGATTCAGTTATACATATGTATATATATATACATTCTTTTTAAATTCTCTTTCAGTGTGATTTATCACATTGAATACAGTTCCCTGTGCTATACAGTAGGACCTCTTTGTTTTATACATAATAGCTTATATAGGCTAACCCCAACCTCTCACTCCACCCCTCCCCCCATCCCCCTCCCTGTTGGCAACCACAAGTCTGTTCTCTATGTCCATGAGCCTGTTTCATAGATAGGCTCATTTGTGTCATGTTTTAGATTCTACATATAAGTGATATCATATGTTGCTTGTCTTTATCTTTCTGAGATACTTTACTTAGTATGACAATCTCTAGTTGCATCCATGTTGCTGCAAATGGCATTATTTCGTTCTTTTTTATGGCTGAGTAGGGCTATTGTGAATAGTGCTGCTATGAACACAGGGGTTCATGTAGTATCTTTTTGAATTACAGTTTTGTCTGAATATATGCCCAGGAGTGGGATTGCTGGATCATATGGTAACTCTATTTTTAGTTTTTTAAGGAACCTTCATACTGTTCTCCATAGTGGCTGTTACAAATTTACATTCCCACCAACAGTGTAGGAGGGTTCCCTTCTCTCCACACCCTCTCCAGCATTTGTTATTTGTAGATTTTCTAATGATGGCCATTCTGACCAGTGTGAGGCGGTACCTCATTGTAGTTTTGATTTGCATTTCTCTAATGATTAGTGATGTTGAGCATCTTTTTCTGCGCCTATTGGCCATCTGTAGTAAAACAGAATGTTTAATTTAAAAGGAAGCTTAAAGAGTGTCAAGTTTCTTAACAACAAGTTTCTTAACAATGTATAAAATTGAGGCAAGTAAGGTTAAGTGGCTCACCTAAGATAACAAAGTTTCTTAACTAGAGAACTGAGAATAAATTGGCTTTCTGGTTCTTAGTCCTTTGCTATTCTGTTTCTTCCAGGGAACATTATTTTAGTTTCTAGAAGAAAGGCAGCAACATGGATGATTTACAGTTTTCTTTCATTGAATAAGAATTCCAAAAAAGGGAGGGAGAAGGAGGTAGATGTTGTGGTTTTAAAATATGCCCACAATTTCTTTGATAATGTAACCAAGCAGGACCCCATCTTCCCAGGACAGATCCTTCCCTCATATCCTCTGCTGTAGCTCCTCTCTGAAGTACCTAGATAACAGTATCTGATGCACATTTCCTGAGTGGTTTTAGAGATGCTAAAACCCTCGCTAAATGGAAGGCTTTAGCTACTTGAAGACCCAGAACACGTAGCAGCCAGGCCTAAGGATTAATGATGTTAACCCCTGTGACACCACCCTGTTACCTCACCATCAACCAATCAGAGTATTTTGCACGAGTTGATCACAAACCCTGGAACTCCCCTCCCTCGCCTGTCCTTTAAAAATGCTTTGTTGAAACACATCTGGGAGTTCGGGCTTTTTGAGCAGTAGCTGTCCTGGACTCCTCCTAGGGTAGATTGGCTCTACTGCATGTGGATGGGCAGACCCAAGTTTGGTTTGGTAATAATTCTCCCTTTAAGAGGTGGAGCTAGATTCCTCTCCTCTTTAGTGTAGGTTGGATTTACTGACTTGCTTCTAACAAACAGAATATGGTAGAAAAGATTGTGTAACACTTCCAAGACTAGCTCATGAAAGGAAATGTGACTTCCTCCTTGCTCTCTCACTGGGATATTTGCTCTGGGGGAAGCCAGCTGCCATATTGTATGGACACTCAAGTAAACCTGTGGAGAGGAACTAGGACCAACTGCCAATAGCCCTTTGAGTGTGCCATCTTGGAAACCGATTCTCCAGCCCCAGCACAGCCTTCAGATGACTGCAGCCCTAAATTGCAGCTTGACTTCCGTCCAGAGCCAGAACCACCGCTCTAAGTTTCTCCTGAATTCCGAACCCACAGAAATTATGAGCTAATAAATATTTGTTGTTTTAAACTGCTAAGTTTGAGGGTAATTTGTTACATAGCAATAGTTAATATAGTAGAGAAGAGGAAAGAAGAAAAAGAGAAAAAATGGAGAAAAAGTAATCAGAAAAAAATGCTGCTTATGAAACATTCTTGCACAGCACAGACAAAAATGTTCAGAGAATAACTAAAAACCACAGAAGCCCAATGAGTTAGGGAGGTGCCAGATCAACATATCTGGAGCACAGAATGTCGTGGTTTCTGTAAGAATATACGAAAAAAATGTTTTATAATTTTAAAACGTGCAAAGTGCCACTCTGATCACATCGATCAGATCGTGGTCCGTACAAGCCCAATATTGTATTTATGATTGTGGGAGAAGATTTTGTCGGAGAATATGATTACTCTTTATGGCACTAATCTCTGAAGTCAAGAGAATATGCTCATTATTTATAATTTCACTAATATATATATAATATATATTTATATATACATACATATGTACACACGTATGTATATTTAGAGAGAGACTAAAAAAATATTGAGTTATCTATCATCTTTTTTTTGTTTTTCTTAAAACTGCCTCCAAGCTCCAAGACTTGATCCTTCCATCTAAAATCCTTGTGACTGTCTTTGCAGGAAGATCTGGGAGCCTAGAGGCAAAGGAAGCTCTGCTAGTTGAGCATTAATATTTGGGGAGGGGATGGCTATCAGAGACACAAGCCCCCATAAAATAACCAAAGTTACAGTAATTACCCATCTCAATAAAAGATTTAATCTGAATGAAAATCAGTTGATCATATTGTCAATTAATTCTATGGTTTGGGTCTTCATGGAAGACACAAGTCCTTCTTGCTAAGTATAAATGCCTCCCTATGAACCTCTCCTTTTGTGGATTTATGTTACATTTAATACAGGATGAGGGGGCCCTCTGAACTTTCTTCTGATTCTGATATTTGTGGATGTCATTCCTCCTAAGTGTGGATTATTTCTCTTCTAGTCTTTGATTCCTTTTCCATTCAGCTTTCATCTTCTCACACTCAACTATGAACCAACATCAAGGAGGAAAGCAAAACTAAAGACAAATAAATATAAAAACTAAAGTTGAATTTTTTCGAACATGGTCGTATAAAACATAATAACTTGCTCCCAAACAAGCAAGGACGTGTGATAAGAGAGTAGCTGCGCTTTGTGCTTGGAATCAGAAGAGTCATCAAGTAAAATGCCTAACCTAGCATGTGTGAGATTGGAGAGTGGGGTCAGCTTGTGAGACAGAGCTGGTGAGGAGAAGGCAGGAGGAGGAAGGGAGTCGGCACGCCTAGCACCACGGAGGCAGCCGAAGGAGTGGGGATCAATCAAGAAGAAATCCCTGAAATTAAAGAAGAAATGAGTCTATCCTGTGATAAACCATAATGGAAAAGAATATAAAAAAAGAATGCATATATGGGTATAACTGAGTCACTTTGCTGTACAGCAGAAATTAACACAACATTGTAAATCAACTATACTTCAATTAAGAAAAAACAAAGTAATGAGTCAACCTAGCTTGGGAAAGGTAAAAGAGGGCACTGACTCGAGTAAGTTTTACTGAGAGACAGACTAATATATACAAGTTGGATGGAGGAGAAATTGGTCCTTGGTTTGATAGCTAGCTGGATGAGTAAGGAAGTAGGAACTAAGTAAGTAAAGAAATATCAGTAAAAAGAGAAGATGAAAACAATAGGAGAGTTTACCTAATGTTGGGCTTTTTTTTCCCCAGAGAAAAGAGAAGTCTGCAATAACTTGTGAGTGACACTGAGACTGCTGGGGGGTGATTCATGCCCATGCAGTCCAGCTCTGAAAGGATAGCCTCTTAGGATTATGCAAGTATTAGGGGATGAAACAGGACTCCTTTTAATGCTCTGGGATTGTACTGTTTATTTTCCTAATGGGAGACTGTATTTTCAGTGGCAGAGGAAAACGTCTGAGAGTTAGAAAGCATAATAAAGTTCAGGAGGAAAAAGAGAGTTACTGGAACAGACTGACTTACGACTGCATTTGCAAATAATTCCCCTACTGTTAAAATAAGCCTTTGGCAGATAGATTCGGTTTGCTTCTGGAGAAAAGGGGAATAATAAAATCCATTACACCAGTGCTTTTGACGATTTCACTCAAGGAAGCTAACAAAAGAATAGCAGTAATTGGAGGTGCTCCACACTTTTTGATTCAGATTAAAAAGTTTTCATAATTTTATTGCAAAGACTAGTAGTAGCAAGCAACAGAACAATACCTCGTGCCTAAAATTATGCTGCAAAAAAAAAGATGACAGACTAGACTTCCCAGTATCTTAAAATCAATAACAGAATGACCAAAAAGAGTTTGAATGGTGCCTTTATCTGAAGAGACAGTCGTCAATACGAGACATAAATCTTTTAAAAATAGAGTCAGCATATGGGTTGCCTTCTAACTGTGTGAAATACATAAAAACGCTAGAAAAATGTGATTAGAATTCCAATACATTATGGATAAAGCTTGAAATAAGGCAAGAATATTCATGCAGCCCTCGGCAATATGCATAACAATAGAAACTCTGAAAATATACTCCATGGTAAAATGCTAATGAAACATTAATAAGCAAAATTTTCTGTGCATAATCAGTGAAAGCAGAGAGCTATTAAAGATTGGAAATCTCTTATTTAGAGAAAAGTGCAGCTATATAAATAAAGAGGACAGAATTAGAAATGGTAGAAGCAATCTGTTCGGTGGATCAAGGAATCAGGAGAAAATAATACATAAAGTGTCATCCCAAACTTGTTTTAAAAAATACCAGCTATTGTCTCTGGATATAGGGAATATGGGAAATTCTAGTATTTTCTTAGTATTTTCTTGTTTTTCAAATAATATCATGTATTATTATTTAAAATATTATTTTAAAAAATCATGCCACAGATTTAAGGCCAGTACACTGTATAAATAAGGGAAAGAGCATATGTAAATTGTAACTTACAAAAATAATATTATTATAAGGATGACAAGAACAGATGGATTCTGTTTTCCTTTTGGTGACAAATACGTAGGTCTAGATTCAGTGTAAGCAACTATAGAGTGATTGAGGCAAAGAAGAGGAAAAAATATTTTTAAAATGAGAAAAGAAAATTAAATTTTTATTAGAATCTTAAAAGTAAGATTTTTTAAAAGGTGAAAGGAGGCAAAACAAAACTGGAAGATATATTAAATAAAGAGAATGTTAAACAGAGGTGATCTCCTATAGAGTTTAAGATTATAACATCTATGTACATTGTATAGGATGTGAAGTATTTCTATTGAAACATACCTAGAATCATAGAACTCTAGATCTAAAAAGAACCTTACAGATTACCTAGTATTTAATTCCTTCATTTTGTAGAAAAAACTGAGACCCAGAAAGGTAAAGTGCCCAAACTTAGTCATCAGCATTCAGTGCTCGTTTTGTCTGGCTTTACTGTGGTTTATGGCATATGTGAGCATTGCAGTCTTCCTCTTACAACTTTCAAAAAACAGAAGGAACATTCATTAGGGCTGGGCCATGACATGATAGTGCATATTTTAAAGGGATGTGTTCAACTTTTCTAAAACTGAAGAGGATTGGATAACTGACAGGAAACTTAAAGAAAAAAGGTAAGCTACTTGTAAATTGAGTGGAGAAAATTGAATGGTGGGGTGGGCACAAGGGATGTCAGTGAACTCAGAACTCAGGTAGCATGAGTAAAAGAGATTAGCCAGTGGAGACTGACCTTGAATCAAGGGTAGAATGTGACAGCTCTCTATAGAACACTGATGGTCGATGAAAATGATGACATTGTAGGTGTTTAGGGTCTAAATTTGTAAAAAGATGGATAGACTCAGAAATAATTTTTCATGGAAAGCCAAGTAGCCAAGTTTTCCAGAAGTCGTGAATGGAGAACAAAGGGTTAATAGAGTTCTTCTGTTCAGAGAACTATGACAAATGAAAAATAGGAAGAAAAAAGAGGGTAGGTCAGTCAGGAGATGTGTGACAGAGCACTGAACACAAGAACACAGAAATAAGTTAGCTTTTTAAGGAATTATTTGACATAAAATAGTGCATTCAAGCCTTAGGATGAAAATTCTGGGTAAAAATAAAAAGGTACAACAACCCCCAAAATATATAAAGAGTGAGTAGAGATATTTAAATTTAGGTTTCTGTTATATTAACAATTATTAAATCTGAACTATAAAATGAATAGAATTTCATGGAAGAAACTCATCAGTGTATAATGAAAGGAGAAAAGATTAGCTTTGGATAAATATTACAATTGTGAGTGTTTCAAGTTTTCTCTGTTTTTATATCACCCAGAAAAATTGTTTTAAATTAAAAATATTAGGACTTCCCTGGCGGTCCAGTGGTTAAGACTCCACTCTCCCAATGCAGGGGGCACGGGTTGGATCCCTGGTCAGGGAACTAAAATCCCGTATGCCACATGGCACAGCCAAAATAAATAAATTAATAATTAATTTACAAAATTCAAACCATTTATGAAGTCTTATGACTAAAGCATTGGCCAGCTTTAAAAAAAAAAAAAGATTGTCAAGTATTTTTTTCATGACTAATGCTGACCTGTTTGTCCCCCTACCCACTAGAATCAGAGGCTCCTGCAATTATACAATAAAGCCAGCTTGGTGGGGGACTCAACAGGGTCCCTGCACACTGTAGGGAGATGTATTTCAAGGGAGGTAGTTTTATGGAAGTTTTGGTAGTTTTGGTAGTATGGTAGCTTTATGGCTACGTTTTGCCAACTGCTGTCTCGGGGACTCTGGCTCTGATCTGGGGATCTGCATAATGTTATCAGCTGCTCTGGCCCTGCCGCTAACATCCTCTGCCTCTATTTAATAGCAGAAGATGGCATGCTTATACCCAATACCAGCAGTCGACTAGGAGGACGCAATTCCATTCACCTCCAAATTAATTAGGTCTCCCCGTTTATACACTCTCAGACTCATCCTATATTTCTTCATAATTATGTAATTTGTTTTCTATTTATTTGTGTAATGTCAGTCTCCCTAACCAGAATGTAAGGACAGGAACCTTTTACTTCTATCCTAATTGTCCCTTTGTGTGACCAGAACTCCTAGCACAGTGCCTGGCACAGAGTAGGTGCTTTAAATAATGTTAACTTTATGGCAGAATTCTCTCAGAGAGCCACTACAGCTATTAAAGGAAATGTTCCTTAATCTATGTCAGACAGGTAACTTGCCACATTTTTTAATCCTGGAAGATAGGTGCATTTCAAATATCTTTCAAGGCTTATTCTTATTCATTTTGCTTAGTGCAACTCTCAGCATTAGTATTTTTGATTCATTGGGATGTACTCCAAAAATAGGAAATCAAATCTAAATACATAAATTGGACCAGGAAGTGGCCTCCTGGACATATTATTATTCTTATGGATGATAAACTCTCTTCCCAATAGCTTCCCATCCTCCCTGGATTATTTCATACCAAAAAAGGCATGCTTCACAGAGCTCTTCGTCCTTTAAGTGGCAAGTTCTATTTAAATACATAGATAAGCCTTGTCACGCTGTGCTGTATTAAGAATGAAGTACTACTGTAAAGTAACATTGCAGTTAAAACAATACTTTTGGTAGCTTTCCATGCTTCCTCAATCCTTCCTTATCTTTTGGCGACCTTGTGAACTTCGGGCCTGCCTTAAAAGAAATTTTTAAAAAATCAAGAACTAAGCAACAACTAGAAATGCCATTATGATATTAACATTGTCATAGATGCAAGCATACACAAGCAGTAAATATATTTGATTTCCTAATTATTGCATGATCCTAGTTTGACAGCATCTCTGAGAAATCATGGGGAACCCTATATGTTCAAATCTTTGCCCAATCCTTACATTTTGTAGAGTTTATGTTATTTTTAGCTTGTGTCCAGCCTTTTAAGACGATAGGCTTATTCTCTTAGGATCCATGGAAAATAACACATTTCCTGAGAAAACAAGATCTTGCCCAGTCTTGAAATACCAAACAGTGCCTGGAAGAAATGATTTAACAAGATTTAACCTTAGGTGCCCTCACTTGAGTTACTATGATTCGTTTCAGATGTTATCTTCATTTTCCTGGTAGCACGGCAATATCTTAGAAAAGATGAGGTCACTAAGCTGCTCTACAAATACACCTTGCCAGTAGAGGCAGTTTATATATATATCTTGCTGATTCTGTTTCTGCTACTAAATAGCTGGGAAACCTTGGGAATGTCATTTTTAATCTCCATCTGGCCTCATTTTCCTCGTTTACAAAGTAAAGGAGTTGCGTAAGATCAATGGTTTAAAATATTTGGCAACAAAACCCTTTCTTCAAATAAAATATTTTGTCAAAGCCTGAGGTATGGCTCCAATTAACATAGCTTGAAAATCACTGATTCAAATACTATCTTATGTCAATTTGACTATAAAGTATTATAATTCCCGTTAATAGATGCATGGTTCATATTAACACATATTCACTGAATGCCTGCAGGTATTAAGCCCTGCAAGTATCTGCTATATCATATGCAAGCCAGGCCATGACCTCTTTCTCCTAGCAGATTATTTTCCAGAGGGAGACCACATAATTCCACAAATAAAATAAAAAGTTATAATACAAATACAAAAGGATACCCAAAATAGGGAGTGGTTACTTCTGGCCAGGGGATCAAAGACGTTTTCATGAATGAGAGGTGGCATTTGACCAAGAGGTAGGATTTTTCACTGGTGAAGATATGTAAGAGTTTCCAGGTGGGGCAAACATAGTAAGTGAAGGTTTGGAGGCAGGAAATTGAAAGGTACTTTAAGAGAAAGGCAAGTGTCCCAGATTGGTTGTGGTGTAAATGGCATGATGGGGACTTTGAGCTAAAGCTGGGAAATTAGGTTGGAATCAGATTATCAAAGTCCTTGAATTTCATGATAATAAGGTTTGCTTTTATTCTCCAGGATACAAAAAGTCATTGGAAGATTTTTATTTTTCTTTTAGCAGAAAGTGACATAAACAGAAATGTATCCAGGAAAGGTTTTTCAAAATAATGTATAACAAGAAATGGGAAAAACTGGAGACAGGATGGTTAATTAGAAGACAGTTGTCTGGCAAGAAGTGACAAAGCCCCAGCCTGGCACAGTGCTATGGACTGAAATGTGTCACCCCAAAATATCTATGTTGAAGCCCTAACTCCCAGTGCGACTGTATTTGGAGACAGGGCTTTTAGGAGGTTATTAAGGTTAGATGAGGTCATGAGGATGGGGTCCTAATCCAATAGGATTGGTGGTCTTATAAGAAGAAGTAAAGAGAGATTATCCTCTTTCTCCAAGCATACAGACTGAGGAAAGGCCATGGGAGGGCTTAGTGAGGAGGTTGTCAACAAGCCAGAAGAGAGCTCTCACCAGAACCTGACCATGCTGGCACCCTGATCTCAGAGTTCCAGCCTCCAGAACTGTGAGAAAACAAACTTCTCTTGTTTAAGCCACTCAGTCCATGGTATTTTGTTATGGCAGCCTGAGCATACTAAAACAGAGACATTAGGAACGGCAGAGAGAGGACGAATGACAGCAAGACAGCACGGAAATAGAATCAACAGGATTTGACAACTAATCCACTTTGTGATGTGGGAGGCAAAGGTCAACAGTGACTGTAAGCCAATGACTAGAAGGTGTTATGATGCCATTTATGGATATAGAGAACAAAGGGGAAAGAACAGTTCTGTGGGGCCAGAGCTTAATTTTTGTTTCCGACAAGTTTGGTGATTGAATTTGAGGTGTTGGCAACATAGCCATGCAAAGTCTTCCAGCGGGTGAATGAAACTGTGGGTTTGCTGGTTAAAAGAGATGCCTGAATTAAAAATCTAATTCATTTTGGAGTCCTCTGCGGAGGGATAACATCAAGGACTGATTGCAGATGAACAAAAACATTCATGCACAAAAAGATCTGAATGACCCCGAGTCTATCAAAAATGATAGCTATCTCTATGTTTGCCACGTAGGCCTGGCTTATATGTGTTTTTACAAATTCTGGAACTTGGGCAGTAAAAGGGAGTTGGAAAATACAGAAGATCTACCTTTAAAATGGTAAATAAAATGTAATTTAAACACCTCCAGGTATCCCCTTCTGCTTTGATACATGAGTAATTTGTTTCTGTTGGCAAGAAAAAGGCCAACTAGAATTTTCTTGACCATGCAGTTCGACAAACAAAAGATACTGTGACCCTGAAGCAGGGTAAAGGGTAAACTTTTCTTCAAATAAAGCACACATTAGCTCTAAGAGGACTGAAAGCAAAAATGGAACATTCGATCCCAGAAGGATGCTGATTAGCAAGAGAATTCTACACCTGGGAACCTTGGTTCTTGAATTTCACAAGTGACAATGGAGTAACTAAATTGGAGACAGAACACGAGGAACAAAAAAAGGACATAAGTAGAACAAGATATTATAAAACAAAGGAAAATTTCATAAACATTCAACTCAGTGAGACAATAAATAGGATATTTAGAGAATGGATACCTTGAAGGTCCTTCCCTGTAAAAAGTAGCTACCTGTCTTAGGAGCAACTGATTTCTAAAATTCATGAAACTTGATGCAGGTTTGGGTTTTCCCATGAGGTGTTCAGCCCACTAAATAAGGACTGGAAGATCACAGCTGTATGATCTCCTGAACCCAGAAAAGAAGAAAGAGGTATATGAAATGTGGGAATCCCTGTAACTTAGTACCTGCCATAGAAATTCATACTCTTTAGTTTAACAAAGTATCAATAGTATGTGTAGGTCATTCCCAGTTGCTGGAAACAACCACTTGCACTTAAATTTAAGTTATTTCTTTTGCTACTTAATGACATATTTCTAAGTAATATATATGTTAACTATTTCTTGATTCTCCTATTAGATATTTCTATTGACTTCCTGTTACAGAATGTCAGGATTTAGTGCACTTATGCCATGCTCCCATAACACATAAACACACACGCAGATGCACTCTTTCCTTTTCTCTTTTTCTGCCCAATATAGTCATACCACACTTTTTGGTTGAACCAGTTCTCATTGTTATGACTACATAAATATTGCTCATGGCTAAGTCACATAGTGGTCTTTGATTTTACTTCCTTTCTTGTTCAACCTTCTGTTTTCCCTGGAGTAGATCTTGCTGTTTTCTTCAGTTGTAGTTTTCTCTTAAACTATTGTTCATTCATTTCCCGAACTCTCTGCCAGAGGTGTAGTTTTCTCAGTATAATCAAGCACATTAGATAATTTGTCAGTGCCTTTCTTCTTCCTTGGGGATTTCCTTCTGTATGTCTCTGATTTCCTGCTTCAACTGGGCCTGGACGATCTCTAGACCTGCAAACAGCTGCTATCTCAGGCCTTCTTCACCATCATCCTAAGAATTCCCTTAGCCTTCCTTCTGCATGCATTCCCCTCCCCCAAACAACTTCTTCCTTTCTTTTCCCTTTCCTTCTTTCTTTTTACTCAATAAATATTGAGTACCCACTATGTTCCAGGCATTGTTCTAGGTGGTGGATAGAGCAGACCTAGTAATAATGAGTTCAGTGTTGGACGTGGTGAGTTTGAGGTGCCTGTTAGACATCTCACTGCAGCTGGATATAGAGGTATTGGGTTCAGAGAGAGATTAGGACTGGAGATGGAAATTTGAGACTCATTCAGATATAAATGGTATTGAAAGCCACTGGGCTTGATCACCTGGGAAGTGAGTGTGGAGAAAGAAGCTATCTGGGGTGCTTCAACATTTAGAGGACAGAAGGATGAGAGATATCCAGGAAAATAAGATTGAGAAGATATGGCCATGAGGGAGAAGGAGAACGAAGAAAAGTAGTGTCCTGAAAACTAAGTGAAGAAAGTGTTTCACCTGGGCTTCCTCAAGATGGCAGCTTACTTCAGGGAGCCAGGAAGGAGACTCTCTCCCCTCAGGAGAGAGGAAAGCCCTGGATAAATTCCTTTTTGATTAACTCAAACTCAGCTGCTTTGGGACTTTACTTCATCTGCAAAATCCATTCACCTTTGCCATATTTGATTGGCTAGAAGCAAATGACAGGTACAAATCACACTATTCTATAGGACTTGAATACCAAGGGGCAAGAGTCAGGGGTCCCCTAGAATCTGTTTGACTCTGCGGGGTCCAGTTGAAAGGGAAACATTGATGACACAGGAGAGAGGTAGAAATTTCAGAAGAGATTTCTTTGAGTAGGTCAAAGGGAACAGAATGGGGCACAGGCAGACAGAGCATGGACATCCAGATGAGCAGGCAGAAGGTAGAGTATGTGAGTAGTGGTGCAGGTAGGTTGGTTGATGTGACAGTGGGAGCATATATCAGTTGCTTTCTGCTTATTGTAACCTATATATTCCTATTTCTCAGTTTATTGCTTTGATAAAACTCAAATTCTTAAGAAAGAGTAATGGGAGTTTGTATTACCTAAACCTTGACATGTCTGAACATATCTTTTATTCTACCTTTATTTTGCTGGATACAGAAATTCTGGGTTGAAAATAATTTCCTTCAGCATTTTGAAGATGTTGTTCCATTGTTTTCTAGCATCCAGTGCTGCTGCTAACTAGTCTGATGATTTTCTTTGTTTTTATATTCTTCTGTTTTTGTTACTATTCTGAAATCTCAGTATTATAGGCTTGGTGAGAGTGTTTTCATTTATTGTCCCATGGGCCTGTCTATTGGTCCTCTCCAGTCTAGAAATTCATATCTTTCAACTCTGGGGAAAATTCCTATATGATTTCTTTAACAATTTTATCCATTTCTCATTGTTTTCTTTCTTGAATTCCTGTTATTCAGATATTGAGTTTCCTGGATCAATCCTCTAACTTTCTTATTTTCCTCTGCCATTTTCTAGAGAATTTTCTTTTTGTTCTATTTTCTGATGTCTTCAACTTTATCTTGAACCCTTTTATAGATTATATTTTTGCTATCATAGTTTTAATTTCTGAGAGTTCTTTCTTATTCCTTTCAAATACAGAAGACTGGCTAAAGAGCCAGACCGCCTAGGGTCCCATCCCAGTACTATTTGTGAGCTGTGTGATCCTGGGCAATGATTTAACCTCTCTGTGCCTTGGTTTATTCATCTGTAGTATAATAATATTTATATCTCATAGGGTCCTTGTGAATATTAAATGAGTTAACAGACTTAAAGTGCGTAGAACAGTAGCTGATAAACAAATGTTAACAATTGTTATATTTTTATTATTTTATATCAGAAGATATTAAAGTGCTTCTTAATTTTTCTTCTGTTCACTGCAGCCTTTACTTCTCTGAGTTTATTTTTTTAGTTCATTTATTTTCATCTCAGTCTTTCATACTAAAAGTTTTCCCTGGAGATTGGGTGATCCCTACCTGAATTCATGTTTATGAGGTGTGTAGGGGTGGGGGTGGTTATTGACTAGTGAACTTCAAATGGGGTGAAAAGACAGAGAGTTAAGTTTTTCACTGAGGGAACCTCAAATGTCAGCATCTGTAGGTCTTCTTTCTTGGGTTGGTCAGTTCCCTAAAAAGGAATCCTCTGATTTCCTGCCTGGGAGGGTGTAAATCTCCAAATCAGAATCTGCAGAGTCCAGTAGGGGAAGGAGGCCACTGATAAGTAGTTCACCAAATCAGAATCAGTCCCCTTCCTCTCAGTAGAGAACCTTATCCCCACAATCAGCTGTGCCAACCTCTATAGAAAGTCAACGCCTCTATCTCCTGCTGGGAGTGAAGGAGAGCAGTTGCTCGCCTCTGTAGGACAGAGGAGGGGCCAGAGAGTGGACAGTGTTGTCAACACCTGTTACAAACATTTCACTAACCCTTGCTCCTTCTCCCCCTTCAGGGGCACCCAGTGTCTTCAGATTCTCTGCTTCTGAGCCCTGGGACACAGAAGTGATCTTGCCTCTTGCTGGCTTCCTCTCACTGACCTCTCACCCGAGCTTGTGTTCCAGCTTTCTCTAGTTTGCTCAGTTAGTTCCATAGTTCTGGTAGACAACTGTCACTTGCTCTCTTGTCTCTTCTCCTGTTCTTTTCTTTTAATTAAACAAAAAATTTTTTAAAGTTTTTAACTGTGGTAAAATACACAAAACGAAGTTTACCATCGTAACCATTCTTAAGTCTATAGTTCAGTAGTGCTAAATATATTTAGGTCTATGTAGTGTCAAGTATATTCACATTGTTGGGCAACCAGCCCCAGAATGTTTCCATCTTGCAAAACTGAAACTCTTTTACCAATTAAACAACTCCTCATCTGCCTTTCCCCTAGGCTCCTGGAAACCACCATTCTACTTTCTGTTTTTAGGAATTTTGACTACTCTCGAAACCTCATATAAGTGGAATCACACGGTGTTTGTTCTTTGTGACAGGCTTAGTTCACTTAGCATAACGTCCTCAAGGTTCATCCATGTTGTAGCATGTGGCAGAATTTCCTTCCTTTTGAAAGCTGAATAATTGAAAATTTTTATTGTTATGTAAAATTTTTATTATGGTTCTTT
This sequence comes from Physeter macrocephalus, assembly GCF_002837175.3. Lineage (NCBI taxonomy): Eukaryota > Metazoa > Chordata > Mammalia > Artiodactyla > Physeteridae > Physeter > Physeter macrocephalus. The sequence goes on from NC_041218.1 coordinate 92,708,964, forward strand.
TGTCCTTATGAGTTTATAGTTTTATTTTCCCCATTCCTTTAGCCATTATTTTAGTAGAGTTTCAGGAAGCAGAGATAAACTTGAGAGTCCACCCTAGTCCTTAACAGGAAACCCACATTCTATTTATGAAATGTAGCATTTAAGGACCCATCCTCTATTGCTTTTGAGAATCTCTTTAACTTTGCAAGTCCCCTTAAAGGAGAGCAGAATAATGAAGTTGCTTCTAATCCTCATTTAGCCAAAGAAAAACTTACGCTCTGACGTTAAGCAAAAAAGTTACTTCAAACAGTTGTTTTCTCAGAACGCATATGGTATGTGTATAAACCCTTCCCTGGGGAATCTGGTGTAGAGGATCTCAAAGTGTGGTCCCTAGACCCACAGTATAAGCATCACCTGGGAGTTTGAGAGAAAAGCAAATTCTCAGGCTCCTCCTCAGACTTACTGAATCTGAAAATCTGGGGTTTGGGCCAGCCACTGTATTTGAACAAGTCCTGCAAGTGTTTCTGGTGCCCCCTAGAGTTGGAGAACCACTGGTCTTCTAGAGGCAATCCTTTGAAAAGCTGCATCTAGAGATTAAACATTTTATCTTGTCTCAGTGCAAATGTTTACAAGATTTTCAGGTTATGAGGTGACCATCTTTTAGCATATAAGTGTGTGGTGCCTATACCACTGACAGTGTCCATTTTGGGGACTTCACTCTGCTGAAGAGGTGGGCTTCGTCATGTATTTATACTACCTAACCACTTTCTTTATTTTTTATTATTTATTTATTTTTTTCTGTTTCCATTATGGTTCATTACAGGATATTGAATATATTTCCCTGTGCTATACAGTAGGACCTTGTTGTTTACCCATTCTGTATATAATACTTTGCATCTGCTAATCCCAAACTCCCAACCCAACCCTCCCCCCACTTCCCGCTTGGCAACCACAAGTCTGTTCTCTATGTCTGTGAGTCTGTTTCTGTTTCATAGATAAGTTCATTTGTGTCATATTTCAGATTTCACCTTAGATATCATATGGTATTTGTCTTTGTCTGACTTTGCTTAGTATGATAATCTCTGGTTGCATCCATGTAGCTGCACATGACATTATTTCATTCTTTTTTATGGCTGAGTAATATTCCATTGTGTGTATATGTGTATATCTATATCTATATATATACATATCACATCTTCTTTATCCATTCCTCTGTACCTGACCGTTTTCTTATCCTGCACCCCACTGGCCACACTGACTGAACCAGGAAAGAACCTCTCACTCAAGCCAGCCAATCCCACTGGATTCTCTCTCTCGAGAATATGAACTAGAGACACCAAAGCTGTAGCCAGTGCTGAACTGTTAAAGGTATATGAGACTAAGTGATAGCCACAGTGGGCCCTGCGCAAGCACAGCCCCTGTGTCCTTTCAATTTGCCTACTTTTTTTTTCCTTGAGTGGGTATATATTTCTTGCACCAAAGAGGCTTGATCAGGATATATCTATTGATGTATTACATAATCAATAGTTAATATATGAATTATTGATAAGAAGTGCTGTATGACTGACTGGCCATAGTTATTATTATCCATTGTAAAGGTTGCCCAACCTATTGGCTTGTCCATGCTGTTGTCTTGTTTTAGCTGCAGCATATCAACAAACTGATGTCTCTGTCTAATATCTGTTTAATTTCCCATGTGCAAAAACAAATTTGGTAGCACTCTTATTTCATTCCAATGCTGAACTCTGAGTCCTTTTGCAATTGCTTCTGATTCTCTGAGAAACTAGTGCAAATTGCTTTGTAAATCAACAACCAATGAATCGATATCAATGATGTTCTTTTAAAGAAATCAAGGATAAATGGTCCTCATAAATCACTGTCACTGTACTTCAACATTCAAAAGGAAATATTCTGAAAATGACAGCAAGAGAAATCATATAATATTACCAAAACAGTTATGGGGTAGTGAATAAAGCCAGAATATGATTTGAGAAGTGAACGTTTGTTCTGAGGACAATATTAACATAATAGGAATACGAGGATCAAGCTTTACTTTTTCAGGCCATGGTTATTGATTTAAGAATGGATGCAGGGCTTCCCTGGTGGCGCAGTGGTTGCGAGTCCGCCTGCCGATGCAGGGGACACGGGTTCGTGCCCCGGTCCGGGAGGATCCCATATGCCGCGGAGCGGCTGGGCCCGTGAGCCTGCGCGTCCGGAACCTGTGCTCCGCAACGGGAGAGGCCACAGCAGTGAGAGGCCCGCATACCGCAAAAAACAAACAAACAAACAAACAAACAAAAAGAATGGATGCAAATAAAAATTGTTATCAGAGAGATGTTTGCAAAGATGTTTTAAATCCAACATGTCTTCTTTTAATATTATGCTACTGTAGACTATCCCAAGATGGAAGAGACCATATAGGTCATCTAATCCAATTATGCATTTCATGCTTGACTCACCTCTATACCCCTAAAGAAATGACAGCCACATGACCCTGGCATTGTGGTTGATGACAGACCCATCTACCATGCTTCATACAGTAAATCTACAAAAAGGAATAATGGCATTTTGAAACACAAAATATAGGATGCTACTTTGAAATATGGCTCTTGTTAATGTTTGGGGAAGTAGTGCTTTTTCTTCTGTCATTCCTGGGGGAAAGGGTGTTAAGCATTGTGGCAGACACCGATTATTGCTCCCAGAATTGGTTCTCCTGCATCTCCAAATGTTTGCTTGGCACAGGACTGCTCAAAATAAAGCTCAAATTCCCAAGCTTTCCTTATAGCCACGCATTTGAGTTACTATTGTTGTGGAAAGTAACAAATTACCTCAAAATGTAGAGGCTGAAAACAAGCTTTTTATTATGCTCAAAGATTTGGGATGGGGCATCACACGGCTGGCTGCTTGTCATGCTGGCACGACTTTTATCGAAGCACTCACAAGCCCACCCAGATTCAAGAGGAGGGCAATTAAGGCTTCAACTCTTGATGGGGGAGTGGCAAGGTCACACTGTTGAAGAGCACATGGCACAGGTGAGATTTCTGAAGCCACCTTTGGAAAATGCAATCTGTCACACCATAGGTGTGGCCGTTGACTAAGTTCTGGCCAAGACGATATAAAAGGAATTGGTGTGTTTAACTTCCTGGAAGTGTCCTTAGACGGGATGTGTGTGTGGTAGGAAGGGAGGTTCCCTTCTCTTTTCCACTTTCCTCTTGGCTGAAATATGGATGTATATACTGCAAGGTAGAGCAGCAATTTAGACAACAAATTTAGGATTACATAGCAACAAGCTGGAAGGAGGCTGGGTGCCTAATGATCCTAGAACCACCATGCCAGCCCTGAGCTGCTTACATTTACATTACAGAGAAATAAACTTCTGTCTTGTTTAAGCTACTATATTTTGCATTTTCTTGTTAATCTTAATAAAAACATCATCATAAATGAAGAAAGATGATGCTAACTTGTCTTAAATTACTGGGTCTATAAAGATAATAATGTTTATATGGTCTATATAATATTTATATGGTTAGAGTTTGACTAATATTGTGGGCCATGAAGTGAGGATCATGGTATTTCATAAAAGCTTAATTCTTAAAATGCTTGACCCTTACCATTAGAAGTACCTTACTATATTTAAAAACAACATATTATTATGAAATTTAAAAATGGAAATGAAGACATTCACTCATGGAGTGAATATAAGTTGTGTCATAAAGGATTAATGTCAAAATGTATTTTTATTAAAGGGACTAGTTTGTTACATCTTGATTTCTAGTCTTTGACATTTCTGAACCATGTATTTACATTTTTTTTTTTTTTTTGTGGGTAGAAAGATAAGCTAAGTGAGCTTGCTATTGAGATATTTTATTTTACAATGATGGTCATGGTAAAAAATGATGTGGTTTAAAATACCATTTAATTGGCAAAAGACATTTTCGAATTCAAAACCGTAAACATTCGCAGAATAAGCCTCGTTTCAAAGTCCAGGACTTCTTTAAAGCACACATCTCGAATTCTATTTCTCTTTATAGTGAAGTACATATTCCTATTTTTGGAGATATAATTCAAAACCACTGAAAGTGTAAGGAAACTTTTTAAAAATAAACAATAACAGTTTAATCAGGCAAAGGTTTTTTTGCTTGAGGGCCATCTGTCCTGACACTGACATTTTATTCAAATTGCTGCACCATCCTGTTTGAAGGGCATCGACTAACTTTAAGTGCCTCACAATAAATGGCACCTTTGTCTTAACAAGTAACTGCATAAAGTGGACAATGGGATAGTATCAGTGAAGCAAAACAAAACAGGATGGATGGAGAAGGACTTTATAAAATGTGGCGAAAGGAAAAGAAAGGTGTCACAAAGATGGGGCATTATTTCTTTGTCCAAAAGAGAACCAGTACCACTATACGACTTTAAACAAAAGACATCACCCACACTTATCAATCCAACTAGATTCTCGGAGGAAAATAAAATGCCGCTACCGAGGTGGAGGCCGAAGTTTCAGGGCAAATCGAGTGGCGCCAGCTCTGCGTGGACTCCGTTGGTGAATGACGCGTGGGAATTCTGCCGAGTGGCCCACCCGCTCCGGGGCGTGCGGACAGGTGTACGGCCAGGAGCGCCCGGGCCGGGGGATGACCCGGGGTATGGCCCCCACCCCCGCCGCGACCGCGCCCCTCGCAGCGCGCCCAGCCAGCCAGCCGGCGCCCGCCTGCGTCTTCAGCCCCTCAGCTGTCCGAGCACCCGGCGCCCGCAGGCGGAGGTTGCCATGGTTTCCGGGGGTCACGTGGGGCGCGCCGGCGCCCCCTCCCGCGCTCCGCGGCGGGGCGGGGGCGGGGGCGGGGCGGCCCAGGAAAGGGAGAGGAGCGGCCGCGGTGGGAGCGGGAGGAGCTGGAGATGCTTCCAGCTCTCCCGAGGCCGTGCTCGTTCAGCCGCCGCCGCCGCACGGAGCAGCCGCGCGACGGGAGCCGCGGGCCGGGCCAGCCGGGCCTCCGGGGCCCAGTGCGCCGCGTTCGCAGCGGGTAGCGCAGCCAGCGTCGTCTCCGCTCGCTCGGCGGCCGCGGGGCCCGAGGCCGGTCCGGGGAGGGGGCGAGGGCGGCGCCCGGGCGCCCGTAGGCAGGGGAGGCAGGATGAGCATCGAGATTCCGGCGGGACTGACGGAGCTCCTGCAAGGCTTCACGGTGGAGGTGCTGAGGCACCAGCCCGCGGACCTGCTGGAGTTCGCGCTGCAGCACTTCACGCGCCTGCAGGAGGAGAATGAGCGCAAAGGCGCCGCGCGCTTCGGCCATGAAGGCAGGACCTGGGGGGACGCGGGCGCCGCCGGCGGGGGCGGTACCCCCAGCAGGGGGGTCAACTTCGCCGAGGAGCCCATGCACAGCGGCTCGGAGAACGGCGAGGAGGAGGAGGAGGCCGCGGACGCAGGGGCGTTCAACGGTAAGGACCCGACCCCCGCGCGCCCCCTCCCACCCCCGCCGCTCCCCCTCGGCCCTTCGATCCCACAGCTCGGCTCAGTTACCTCTCCCCGCCTTCCCCACCTTCCCTACCTTCCCTTCGCGCCCACCCCCTCAGCATCCATTTCTGTCTCTCCCGCTCGCCCACCTTCCTACTCCGCGCTCTCGCTGTGCCCTCCCCCTCGTCCCCTCATCTGGAGGTGGGGAGCCCAAAGGTGAGACTTCTCTGCCCACCCGCCCCCTCTCGTCCTGGGCTCGGAGGCAGAGGCCGGCCAGTTTGGGGTGGGCATCTGAGAAACAACTTTCACTGGGGTTGGAGAAAATTCCCTTGACGGATGTCACTGTGCATAAATGAAGCTGGCCCACTTGGCATCATCTTTCAGCCTTTATATTTATTAATGGAGTGTCCAAAGCGAAAAGGCGAGGGGTGTTCAATCGGATTGGCTTTACTGTTGTTAGGAGGGCAGATTCACTAAAAGGAGCATGAAATTGGACCCACGGGGCAGAACAAAATTTATGGTGATAGCTTTGGCATTTTTGGAAACGGTCATCTATTATTTTCCAGTTAAGCAATACCGCGTTGTACTATTTTGGGACACACAACAAAGAATCCCGTTTAGCCTGCAATCCGTGGGGTGTTTGGAATGAGGAAACGGGCTAATGGTTTGCTTTTTATTTAAAACAAATATTGAATGATTTGGTGCCTTAAAAAAAAAAAAGTGTGTGAAAAACACTGTAGGAAGTTCTGAAAGCTTGTCGGTTGTCTTTAGAATGAAAAGCCAGTGAGTAATTGTAAGGACTGTGCCAGATACTGAAGCTAGAAAGAATGAATGGGAAAGAAAAAGGGATTTTCTCAAATAGTTGCTCCTGGCAGGTCCTCCCTCTTCTGCTTATAACCCTCTTTCTCTGACACACGCAGACACACTTACACATTAACAGCCTTCTGTATTTACACAACGTGCCTAAATCCCATCTTTGTGGCATCCCAGGCTAAAATACCCGGGTGTGCAAATGTGCAAGTGCTTTTTCTTTGTGGTGTAAGGCAGCCATGCATTCAGCATCGCACCAGCTTTTATTTATTTACACTTCTTGTGGTTTGTGTGTCCGCAGTGCATTTCATATAATGAAACCATTTTAAAGTGTCATTTCCTTGTATATGTTCCTAGGAAGGTGTTTATTTTCTTTGCAAAATTGTTGAAAAGTGTTATAAAATTAAGGTATTTTTAGCTTGTCTGAAGCAATCACAAAAAGCACTGGAAATTAGTGCTCTCTGAAGATAAAAGGGAAGATTGTTACTTTAAAAATTTTAATTTTGGACTTTGTCGTGTTTTCAGGGGTAGGATAATCATAGTCTTCATTGTTCATTTTGCACAAGAATTTAATCGAATACTTTTCTTATTAGAAATGAGAAAAGGATAAAGAATACATATTTTAAACAGATGGGCAGGAGAAGCCAATGATGAATGACACAGAAGGGGTAGAGACATCTAATATATACTCCTTTTATGCTCCTGAGACACACATGTACACACGAGTACATTCACATGCACACGGACACACACAAAGAAAAAAAAAAGGACTAGTTTCCCAGATTGGAGAAAAGCAAAGACTAAGAGACTTGGTAAAGAACATATATTCGTTCAGTACAATATATTGTTAGTATAACTAAAATATTTTGTTTGTATAATGTTTTTGAAGTACTTTGCATTTATGATTCTGTTTTCTCTTTACAACAATGTAGATTATACACAGAACAGATTCGATTTTTGTTTTGCAATGAAATAAGCCGTTAAGTTCCGAGTGGTAGAGATCATTTTACATGGTTTTATGGTCTCCAAAGCACCTTTATTGTAAAATTACTCAGTGTGAGTTTTACTAAATATTTGTTAACCAATTGCCCTATTTATTCCCCATTCCTACCCCCCCAAAGACTGTTCTGACTGCAACCAATTTGATCATTATCCAGTGCACACATATGCATATACGTATAACAGAAACTTTGGTGATGGTACTTTCCTTTTCTAGGTGTAGTAAAAAATATCTGCTTAGAGTATTTTCTATTCTAATCAGTTCTCTCTTAAATTTTTTTAAAGTAAATTGTGAGACCCCCAGTTTAAAGAGAATTTTAGACTACCAAGGGTTGGCAAACTGTTTTTTAAAGGGCCAGAAAGTAAATACTTTAGGTTTTGTGAGCAATGTATGGTCTCCATCGCATATTCCTCTTCTTTTTTTTTTTTTTTAAAAACTGCCCTTTAAACACATACCCCTTCTGGAGGTTAAGGTTGTACAAAACTGGCCCCAGACCAAGGCCGTAGTTTGCCAACCCTTGGTCAGAGGGGAAGAAAAAGTCAAAATAATGCCATTGCGGGGCGGGGAGGGGGGAAACAATAGGAATGAGCCTATCAGTTTAATGTCTAGATCTAAAAAAGTTCTGGAATATAAAAAATACCAGATACTAGGTAATCCTCCTGTCATAGTAAAGAATTAGAAAAGTAAGTATTAAAGAAGAGTAAAGTACTAGAAGACAAGTCTTAATTTACTGAGACATAGCACAAGACCAAGTGGATCAATCATTCTTAAACTTTTGTGTACATCTCAAGGATGTTTGACTCAGAAATGAACATTACCTGGTACTATTCTTGGAGAGCTTTTTTGAATAGGTTGGGGTGGACATCGGGTTTCTTTTTTTTTTTTTTTACAGACATCCCAGCTCGTTCTGATATCTACAGTTCCCTGACCACACTTTGAGATATATTGGTCAACAGATAATGATGATTATAATATCACTTTCTCTTATTAACAGTTTAAAAATAGCTGCCATTTACTGATATTCACTGTGTGCTATGCACTATCTGAATGTTTTAATTCATTATCCCAGCTTTATAAGAAAGATGAGACTGTCACTTGCCCAATGTTTCACAGCTAGTGTGCTGCAGGGATTGGAACACCTGTGGGCCTGGCTCCATCCCTGTGCTCTTAAGTTCCAGATTTTATCTCTGGAAGGGGGTGGGGCTGGCATCACTTGAGCATCCCTTGTATGTCAAGCTCTACTTGAGGTCCTTAATGTGTTTTATCTTTAAGGCTCAGAAAAATTAACTTGTCCAAGGTCACGCATAGGACTAGTAAGCAGCAGAGCCTGGTTTCTTACTCACATCTCTCTGACCCACGACCATCAGAGGTTTCTCCCTTAATGGAATTTGTATGATGGGCTGACTCACAGGTCACGTTTTCCTGGTTATTTTTCCAGTAATGGTGATAAATTTGCTTTGATTGATGCATACTCACTCTCATGAATCCCTTAGGACAATGTATTTGTCTATGGTATTTGTGAGAGGTTGGGCAAAAAGGCAAGTTTTTGACCGTGAAGCTGGTGCCCATTGACTCACATAGAGGGATCAAGCATATGACCTTGAGCTCATAGTATGGCAGTTGAATCAAGCAAGTGAACCAGGGTTTGGGACCATGGCCATTGATGGCCCTAGGCCAAAAGTCAGATGGGTGAAGGTGGTCTTGACTTCTCTCCTGCCTTTCCAAAGGATCCCTTCCTCTGCTGATTGCTTTCCCATTCCCCTTCTATTCTTTTCTAATTTTATCGCTTGTAATGTTTACTTTCAGTTTGCTGTCAATTCTTGTTAAAAGGGCAACTGTTAGGTGTTAGAATGGCATATGGCGATCCCCTTTCTGGGAACTCTTGAAGTCCTGCAAAAAGCTATAATGGAATCTCTGCCTCCTTCTTCGCCATCCTACAGAAAGCGAATATTACGTGACATGTCTCTTCTGCAAGGGCAGTGTCTCCAGGCTTGGAATTTATTAGGAGGGTTACAGTAAGCCAAAGAGTTGGAATCAGTACCAATTTGCAGTGGAATCTGTGGTAATTAATACAGGCATCATTGTGAGATCTTGTGTTGCTCAATTATTTCTTCAGTGAAATGGCTGAAATTATAAAATGAAGTAAATAAAATTCTCAATTGACAAGTAGTCAGTAACAAATTACATATGGACATATGAAGAGCAGTCAAACTGGAAGAAAAATAAACTAGCGTAAAATATGGAAGACCTAACGTTCTGTATTATGGAAGGCAAAGATCTGGAGTTCAAAGTGGATACACAAGGCAAAATTATAGAACCATAGCTTATAAGCAAGCATGTCAAAGGTATATAAATAGAAATTTAGCATGTAAAATCTGTGACTTAATCCTCTTAAACTCTGATTTACGTCAAATGTTTTTGGAGAACTTTATCTACCTTTGCATTTTTACAGTTTAAGGGGATTGTGGAGACTTTACCAGAGATCCTGAAAATTATGCAAAATATTGGAAAGTTGGAGCTTATGGTGGGAGATTAAGGGAACAAAGGTATTTATCATGAGAGGAAATGGTTGAAAGAGAGTTAAGAGTAACATTCATGTGTCTGAAAAGTTTTCTTAGAGGATTCTGAGCAAATATTCTTCATCTCTGTTATATACAGAATTAGAAGAACTAAGCTTCATTGTAACTTGAAGAATAAAAGTCAGAAATTCATCTGTCTGAAATGGTGTATGTGGTCTTCCAAAAATGAGATGGCAAAGCAGTTGGGGTAATAGATTGACTTTCCAAGAATCTGCTGTGAAAACGTTCTTAAGCTTGTTAGTACTGGGAGTGAAAAAATAGGTTGATCTATATGTTGCATTCATGGCCTAACTGACAGCAGGAAACTGTAGAGAGTAATAATCATAGCTTTGAAGGAGTGTTGCTTTGGCCAATTTTTTAGGCTCACTTCTGTGGGCCCTTATTTAAGAACTTGCTCTCTCGATGGCTGTTAGAGACTGTTGTGGGACAAAGCAGCCAATCCTTAGCTGTTGCCTCCTACTTCATGTAGCTGTCAGCATAAGACTAAAGAAAGACATTTATTCTAGCGGTGGTACTTATGCAATAGACTGAAAGTTAAAATATCTTTTTAATATATTATGAAACTCTTAAATCCATTTAATCAGTTTGAAAAACGTTCATGGAAGTCAGTTGTGGGGGGTTAACTTTAAATTCAGACAACATCTATTTTCTTTTATGTATGAGGCGCTGCGTGAGGCATGTTGACATGTTATCATAGTAACAGTGCCTGCCCCATGAAGTTGTTAGCGAGGATAAATGGAGTAATATTGGCAAGGTCCTTAGGATAGTGCACCCAGCAAGCGTTGATTACCTGTTAAACAAATGATCTCATTTATAAGAAGTATTCCAGAAATGTGTTCTTTCTGAGTAGCAATTTCATTGTGCTTGGTCGAGATGAATCTAACGTTTGCACTTTATAGAAAGATGAAGTAGGAAATGAGCTTGCTGGGCAGTTCCTCTTAGGATTTAATGTGAAGTTATGTTGCATAGTAATAAAACCAACATCCTTTCAGCTGATAATTTGTAGCTAAGCACACCAGGATTTTGTCATTAATGAGACTTTGTGGTCTTTGGCTATTACAAATTTATATAGTAGTTTTAAATCCTCCTGAAGTGGATTACATCCTTCATGACAATGGCTAAAATGTTGAAGCCATTATTTTATTTATGAGCTTAAAACAGTAACGGTAGAGAAGATTTTAAAAATATTTTGAGTTATAGATGGTAATTGTGATTTTTCAAAGAAGAACGGTTAAGAACATTATTCATTTTAATAGTAGTATTAAATGGATTGCTTTAGGGATTGAAATTGGGAAATCAAAGGATTTTGAAAGAGTGTCCTTTCTCAAACTCTTATCCATCTATTACTTTAAACTTTAGGAAGAGGGAGGGAGGTGAGGGATGGAGGGATGGGAAGAGAGAGGGAAGGTGGAAGAGAGGAGTAAAATTAGTTGGAACTTGTGAAGGGTTCTTTGAGTAACTTACACCTTTTCTGAAGGGATGGCAGAGAATGAAAATACCTAAACAAAAATGGAAGCACTGGATACTTTCATATCTTAAAAATCAAACTCTTTAGCTATTATTTTATGTAAGAGCGTTATAAGCCTTCCATCTGAAGACATGTAAGTAAGCTTTCCATTTGAGGTCGCACATAAAGCGATGTACTGTGTCTGGGTGAGACGGTAAAAGTTAATGGTTGTTTATTGTTGCAAATCTCACTCCATGGATTCCAGTAAATTTCCAGCTGTCAATGTTTTGTTCATAGCTGCATCAAAAAACAAATGTGTTTCTCTTTCAGCTATACTAACAAGAGACCTTTGAAATTGTCAAGGAGGAGTTTATTTGTGATCCATTAAAAAAACCATTTAATGAGAGTAGTAGCAATAGAGAAGCACTGCGGTGGAGGTTGGGGTTGATGGGGGCCAGGGGTTCAGCGAAGGTGATTGAATGACTGACCTTGGGGTCTGCCTTAGCATTATCAAGAGTCACAGAGTAAAGGGGCCGAGACCTGGGTTAGCCAATGAGGAGGAAGAATGTGTCTAAGTTGGGAGATAGGATGCTGTGCTCATTCACTCACTGCAGACATATTTATAGAGAGCCAACGCCTTCCTTTTTTTCCTTTTTAAGAAAAAAGAAATAATTATTCTCTTAAGTTTACCATCTCTAGACTTCTTAAGAAACAATCCTTTTGTCAGAGACTGTCTCATAGATAGAATATGTTGTCTATTTCACGTAACAGATGGAGCAGAGAGACGTTCCTTGCCCAGCTCTAGTCTGCTTTGGTCTTTTTGTTCATAGAATTATCACAATTTGTGTGCTGTTTATATTAACTTTCGTACTATGAATCCTTTCTGTCTTCCATCAGGGTGATAGATAAGGTCTAAAAGTCTAGGCTAAAGAGAAGTACTTTTGTTCTTTTGCCTTCAGAATTACCAATTTTTTTTTTCTCTTTGATTTTTTTCATTGAGGTGAAATCTAGTATTAGGTTTTATTTTTGTATCAATTGCTTAAGAAGAGACAATGGGAAAGAAAAAAGAGTGCAGTGACTTTTCTGAGGTGGATGAGTTATTGTCATCGTGTTCTTGGTCCTGTTCTTATTGTCCTTCCGCCTTATCCTTGCCGTTTAGTTGTGGTTGGGTTGGTCCCAAAACCCCAGATAAAAAACCTCACTGTGATACTGATCATTATCTTTATTTTATGGGAGTGAGTTTTTGTGTTTCGGAAATTCAAAATGACTCAGACTGTTCCATTATGTAATTATTTTGTGGAAAGAATTTGAGCTAAAATTTTCAGGTCATGGCTTACATGAAAACAAAACAATCTAAGAAAATCAGAAATATAAACACAGTTGGTGTAACATTTATAAATGTTTCAGCAATAGGCTCTGCCATGTGTAGCTTAATATGTTTGGAAACTAAAAAAAAAAAACCATCATTCCAGTTGCTACTGTTTAAAAAATGTTTCTGTGTTTTAAAAAAAGACAAAAGGTCAAAATATAAACACATGTTCTACATAAAAGTGAAGCCAAGAAGATACACTGTATGCAGTGATTCCGATATCCCTTTGGCTGGGGACTGACACTGTTTAATTTACATTAGCTGTTGTTCCAAGACAAAATAGTTCATGCGAGTGATATTGAGGGGAATTTTTTTTTTTTTTGGATAAAAATGAAGGAAAAAGATTCCATTCGCTTAAATACATTTTTAGTTAGACTCAAAAAGCATCTTTCCAAAAGGTTCTGAATTAAAACATGACTCAGCTGTTTCATTTCAGTTGCTATAGAAAGCTAATGTTTGTTAAATGATATTCTTTTTATTTAATCATTGTTAACTTTTTTGGCTGCTTAAGTGCCAGACGCTGAATAAGGCTATTTATACATATCATTCAGCCCTCCCCAAAGTAAGTGGTAGAGTCGGGATTTGAACCTGACAGTCTGAGTTCAGAGCCGATCTCCTTAACCATGGTACACAGACTTCATTAAAGCAGTAACATGGTTGAAAAGAACCACCTATCAAAAAATAAGCTTCCAACTTTTCCTTCTAAAAATTTACAGCCTAGCCCAGCATTGATCTTTCCCTTTTACAATTTTTTTCCATCTATTCTATGCAAATTAGCACTTGGTATACTTTTTTTTTTTTTTTTAAAGAGAACCTTTATTTTATTTTAATTTGGCCGCACCATGCAGCTTGCGGGATCTTAGTTCCCTGAGCAGGGATCAAACCCAGGCCCTCGGCGGTGGAAGTGCGGAGTCCTAACCACTGGACCGCAAGGGAAGTCCCAGCACTTCATATACTTTAGAAACTCAATAAAATGTTTATTTTAAAAATGAACACCTCATATACTGAGCTGTTTAATTCTCAAAACCTTTTTGATTATGTACAGTCATTAGCAAAATATATTTGAGTATACACATCCCATGTATGTTTTTATAAATTTCGTACATGTACCAGTATATTAACTTACTATGTATATGAGAAAGCATCCCACGGTATAAATTTTGAAAGGGAGAAGTAACAAGTAATTGTAAGCAAGTTCTAATTTTTACTACACCCTAAATGATTGCCTTATACTCTGCCTTGGGGTGCATGACCCCATTTTGGATACCACAATCCTAACAATAGAACTTAACCCATACTCTATTAATATGTAAGCTAGCTGTAGTAAACTTTGGCTTACTCTTTTAAGCTCCTGGATTATAAAGGACCTGCAGGTAGGCAGGGTCCCAGTGTCTGTGTGTCTTTTTTAATAGACATTCAGTAGGTAAGTTAATTGTTTGACTCAGCCGAACTTTGGCAGAATAAAGAGGAAAATTCTATCTTATAAAAAGGAAATAAAATTATGTTACCTGACAGGTAAGATCTAGGCTTTTTCTTTTAAATCTGTATTCCTGTCTGTACCTTGAACTTCAGCCTCGATTATAGAGTACTAATGTCCTTGGTGCACATGTTGGGGATGTGACAAACAGAATCATACCATGTTACAGCTGTTTAGTTAAGTTTAGTCATGCAAGTGCCAATCAGAATTAGAAGAAAATCTAAAGTTTAAAATAGTTTAAAAGATTAGGACCAGGCAACATGCTAAGGAAAAAAATAAAATAAAATAGTTTAAAAGAAATGCAGTTACATAGGGGATCTGAGGAAGGCCATCTCTGGAGATGACAGTTGGTTAGGAGGAAGCCTCTTCACTATCTCCCTTTTTGTAACTTTTGAAAAAAACCTTGTCATATACTTGTATTACCTGTTAAATACATTTTAAGTGAAAAAAGAAAGAAAGAAAGAAAGAAAGGCGATTCTTTTATAAACGTCCGGTGGGTAGTAGATAAAACACTATAGAGGCACACAGTATGGTTCGAAATTGATGTAGCCAAATATTCTTGCCTAAGTTATTCTCTTGGTCCTGGGTACCCAGTCCTCTTTCCTTAACTTTCTGCCAAATCCCAGTTTTTCTCCAAAGGTTAGCTTACAGTTCACCCTACCAGAAAATCCTTACGAGATTCTCTGGTTGGCATGAATGGTGTCAAAATGGCAGGATGAACGTGCCCTACTTCAGAGTAAGCTTGGCGGATGTCACATGTGCCTGGCACAGGCAGGCACGGAAACACAGGAATAAGCTCCCTCCCTCCAAGACCTTCCTGCACGCATCTCACTTGGCCCACAGAAGGTGCTCAAATACACTTTAAATTAACCTCAAATTGAATACTGAATGTCTCATAATAGTAAATATCTATAAGTGTATATTTCTAAAGTGATTGAAACCTTCCTGGGCGCATAAATATTAAAAATAGCCTCCTGATAATCCTTTATATTGATGCATTTTAAAATGTTTTCATGAAATATAAAAGCCTTAGCCTGTGTTCAGTTTCATAGGTTTAGACTTCATTATATTAAAAAAAAAAGTGGCATATTATATTTTGGCCTGATATTTGATCACCCTGCCACATGCAAAGAACGCAAGCGCCCAGGCTCGCCTTGCGGGTGAGGATTGCACATTCTCCTCGAGGAGACGTTCTGACCCCCCTAAACTTCCCGTGTCACTGCTTCTGCGAGCCCTGTGTTAAATCCCAAATGCATCTGTTGCCCTGAACCTGCTTTGTCCTGTTTTCTCTCTCCATCTTGCCTCATTTCCTGCCACCTTGAAAGCAGGCTGTCTTCCTCCCTTTATTGCATGAATCCTGCTCACCGCCGCCCCCCCCCCGCCCCCTGAGGTGAGCCCTTTGGAGCCCTCCACTTTTAACTGTAGCTCCAGCGCAGACCTCTCGCCTTCAGATTTAGGTTGACATATCTCCCTGCTTAGCAGCCACCTCTGCTTGCAACTTCTTCAGGCACCTCCAGATAATTTTGTCCTAAACTGAATGTGTTATCATCTACCTGTATTATTATTCTTTCCTACTCATGGTACTTTTTTCCCCACCACTAATTTGATAAACACAGTCAATAGGGCCCCTTTCCTCTGCCTCCTACTTCTTAAACCTGGTAGTTTATGGAAAACAAACAAAACAGATTGCTTTTATTGCTGAAAATTTTTAAGTAGTGCTGAAAGATCAGAAACACTGGAAACTTTTTACAAATATGACTTCACTTTGGCATAGGCTCTAGGTTTGAATACTGACTCTGCCATTTATAACTTTTGGAACCTCAAACAAGTTACTTTACCATCTGTGCCTCAGTTTCCCCATCTGTGAAATGGGAATGATGGTAGTACTTACCTCAGAGGGTTCTGATAAGAATAAATGAGTTGACAACGTGCGGCATATACTAAGCCTTATGTATGGGTTTGTTAAAAAACAAAGAGAGGAAGGAAGGAAGAGAGGAAGGGCAAGTTTTAGAAGTTAGAACCTGACAGTTTTTAAAAATGAAGTTTGATTTGAAATGTAAGAAACTAGAGATTGCTTTCAAGGCAGTGTAGTAATAGTCCTTAAAGAAAATGTTATTAATGAAAAATATAAAAGTAAAGTCTTCAGATCTTTCAGCTAAGTGTTTCAAATGTTTAAAAAAAACCCTGCTCTTTTAAGTCTCAAGTCCTCCTTTAATTCCTTTGAAATGCAAGGAAAATAGTCTGACTTAAAAAAAATAAGGTTAAAAAAAAGCAACGGATAAAGCTTTGCTTTGTTTTCACACCATCTTCTCCCTTGAGAATCAGTGTTTAACTGGTAGAATAAATAAATTTGTGTGTGCAAAATCTCCAAGTTTATGGTTTTATTCAAGTTTTAATAAGTTATTTTAAAACTTTAAGTAGGGGTATTGAAAATAATTACTTAATTTAAATGAGGCAGTTGCTTATAGTAAAAAACATGAATATGTGCCTGAAATATAAATTAATTGGAAAAAATTGGTTGTATTAACTTGACAGCTTGTTGCCATTTCCTCATGTCATAATATTTATGGAACTAAGCTCATGGTGGGAGAAACTTTTATACCTAAGTTTTACATTAGAATGTGGTTTTATTCTGAAAACCCATCATTCTGTACTTGCTCCATTACAAATTGCTATCTTAATAGATTTCAAAAAAAAAAAAAAAAAGACAGTTCCTTTGGATAACTTTGCTTTTACACAGAGTTATTCACAGGTCTTTGATTTTTTTCTTTTTTTAAGGTGTCATTGATTTTTTAAAGTTAGTTTTTTTTTTTTTTTTAATTTTATTTTTGGCTGCATTGGGTCTTTGTTGCTGTGCATGGGCTTTCTCTAGTTGCAGCACACTGGCTTCTCATTGTGGTGGCTTCTTGTTGTGGAGCACAGGCTCTAGGTGCGTGGGCTTCAGTAGTTGTGGCACGTGGGCTCAGTAGTTGTGGCTCGTGGGCTGTAGAGCGCAGGCTCAGTAGTTGTGACGCACGGGCGTAGTTGCTCCGTGGCATGTGGGATCTTCCCGGACCAGGGCTCGACCACGTGTCCCCTGCATTGGCATGCAGATTCTTAACCACTGTGCCACCAGGGAAGTCCTTGATATCTTATTTGACTGTCATTAACAACAGTTTACCAACTAAGCAATATTATGATCTTTGATTCCTCATAATACCTTAAAATAATTTCCTTATAATTTCCTAAAAAGAATTCAAAAGGTATTTTAGTGTTCAGATTTTAAGGAAAACGCATTTGCAGAAAGGATATTTTGTGAAATATATTTTAGGAGCACATTTAGCATTAAAAGGGTACAAGGCTTCAGTTATGCAAGATGAATGAGTTCTGGGATCTAATGTATATAGCATGGTGACAGTTAACAATACTGTATTGTATACTTGAAATTTGCTGAGAGGATAGATCTTAAGTTAAATCTTAACACACACACACACACACACACACACACACACACACACACACAGAGTGGTGACTGTAGAGGTGATGGTTAAATTATTTAACTTGATCGGGATGATCTTTTCACAGTGTATACATATATCAAAACATCAAGTTGCACACCTTAAATATATGCAGTTTTTATATGTCAAAGGTAATAAAGTAAAAAAAAAAAAAAAAAAGCAGTGTGAATTAATCTGGTTGGGCTGATAGTATTGAGTATACTGAGAGATTTTTATCTCCGAAACCAAGCAGAGCAGAAATTTTCTTTCCCTCTCTCCCTCTTTTCTTTTTAAAAAATTATGAAATATTTCCAATATACAGAAATGAACAGACACTAAATAGGGAACATTCACATGAGCCACCCCCTGTCTCTAACAGATTTTAACACTTCAGTTTTTTTACTTTGAAGAAAATATCACATGTACAGTAGGAGTCTCCTTGTGTTACCCCTCTCTTATCCCGTTCTCTTAACTCCTTCTCCATAGATAACCACCACTGTGATGAATTTGGTGTTTATACTTCCTATATATGTTTTTGTAATCTTACTACAAAGGCATTTATTCATAGATTAGAAATAATGATATTTTGCATGTATTCAAAGTTCATATAAATTGTGCCACTTATGAAAGTTTCATTTATGTAATTTATCATCCTTCAGCTTGTTTTTGAGAACAGTGTTTGAGATCATGTTTCATTGATTCATGTAGCTCTTATTCATTTTTTAAAAACTCCTATTAGTATACCCTTATATAAGTAGACACTTTATCCATTCTTTGATAAATACTTTGCTTGCTTTTAACTATTTGTTATTACAGTGCTGCAGTGAGCATAACGTGTGTGTGTGTGTGTGTGCATGTATGTGTATTATGCAAATGT
The DNA here is from genome assembly GCF_002837175.3 of Physeter macrocephalus. Classification (NCBI taxonomy): domain Eukaryota; kingdom Metazoa; phylum Chordata; class Mammalia; order Artiodactyla; family Physeteridae; genus Physeter; species Physeter macrocephalus. The sequence continues at coordinate 92,727,427 of NC_041218.1, forward strand.
ACTAGAGTTTTTTTAAGTGTGAGGACCCCTGGAGAACCATTCATCTCCCACTCCTTGACTTTTTCAGGGACTCTATGGAGTGAAAACTATAATAATAATAATAAGTTCTTTGCCCTTTCCCCCTGCCCTCCCATTCTCTCAGAAGTATATAGTGGAGTTTTTCAGAGGCTGCATAATGTATGATATTGCAACAGATTGAATGCAGAAGCAGATATGAGAACACAACTGTCTTCTATTATACTAGATTTGCAGAAAGGTAAAACAGTCATTCTTCTTATTTTTGTTTGTTTTGGAAAATATCATTATTTTCCATAAAAATGTTATTTATCGTAACACATAATTGTCTTGTTAATTTTAAGTGAAATAATATTTTTAAAATAATTTTAATTTCCTATACACTATATATTGATGACCATAACCCATATAAACAAATAATTTTTAAGAGTGTAAAGAGGTTTTGAGACCACAGAGTTTGAGGACTGCACTTCTAGGGTATATACCTAAGCGTAGAAAGGCTGGTTGTAGGGAATGCCCAGCTTTCACTGCACGTCATACTGCCATATTTGCAAAGATTTTATACTACTTTATACTCTCAGCAGTAGTATAAGAGTTCTTGGTTCTCCACATTCAAGCGACCATTTGATATTGTCAGATTTTAACCAGCTTTGCCAATAAGACCTGTTAAATTGGAATCTCATTGTAAATTGAATATGCTTTTCCCTGATTACTAGTGATCTTGATCTTTTTAATCTTCATTGATCATATCTCTAGTTCATCTTCTGTGAAAAAAGGTTTTTTTCTTGTCATTTTTCCTGATTGTGTTGTTCTTACTGATATGTAGGAGTGTCTCCTCCCCTCCCCTCCCCTCCCCTCCCCTCCCCCATTCTGGTTACTAATCCTTTGTTGGCAACATGCATTGAAAAAACTCTTCTCCCAGTTTTGGGCTTGTCTTTTCATTTTGTTTATGTAGGTTGAACAGAATTTCCTTTGCTTTCTCTTCCAGTGTTATTGAGATGTAATCGACATACAGCACTGTACAAGTTTAAGGTGTACAGCATAATGATCTGACTTAAGTACATCATGAAATGATGACCGCTATAGGTTTAGTGAACATCCATCATCTCATATAGATGTAAAAGAAAAAGAAAAATGTATTTTTTCCTTGTGATGAGAACTCTTAGGATTTACTCTCTTAACAACTTCCATATGTAGCACACAGCAGTGTTGATTATATTAATCACATTGTACATTACATCCCTAGTACTTATTTATCCTATAACTGGAAATTTATACCATTTGACCATCTTCATCCAGTTGCCCATCCCCTCAACCCTTGCCTCTGGTAACCACAAATCTGATCTCTTTTTCTATGAGTTAATTTATTTGTTTGTTGAAGTATAATGGACCTACAACACTATGTTAGTTCCTGGTGCACAACATAGTGATTCAGTATTTGTATACATTGCAGAATGATTACCATGATAAGTCTAGTTACCATCCGTTGCCATACAAAGATATTACATTTTTATTGACTATATTCCCCATGCTGTACATTTCATCCCCATGTTTTGTAAATGGAAGCTTGTACCTCTTAATTTCCCTCACCTATTTCACTCTTTTCATTCATGTTCATACCATTTCACTCAAGAACAGAATTTCCTGATTTTATTGTAGCCTAACATTAATCCCTTCCTTTATACTTATACTTTTTTGTGCCTTAAGGAATCTATCTCTACCTTGAATTAAAAAGATAAGCTCTTCATTTTTTTGTAAAAATGAAAGTCTTGAGTTTCACACTTAAGGTTTTAATCCATCTATAATTTATTTTTGTGCCTGGTATGAGATGAGAATCTCATTTCATTTTTTAAAAATATGCATCATTTATTGACTTTTTTCCCCCACTGATTTTTAAACATCAATTTTGCATTTTTATGTGAAGGTACTTACAGTCTGTTCTGTTCTGTTGGTTTGTCCATTCTTTCATTACTCTCTCTTTCTCCTAATATGACTTTATATGGTCCTGATATGTGGTAAGTAAGTACATCCACCTTATTTTTCTTCAGAATTGTTTAACTATTCATGGGCTTTTATTATTCCACAGAACTTTTAGGATAAGCTTCTTCAATGATGTGAAAAACTTTATTAGGTGTTTGTTGGAATTTATAAACAAATTTGGAGACATAAGTATTCCGTGAACATTGCATATCTCCATTTATCCAGTCTTCCTTTCATTTCTTCAGTGTTTATCATTTTCTCCATAAAGGATTTTCTTGTCTTTTCTTAGTTTTATTTCTAAGTAACATATTGTTTTTTTTTGTTATTATAATTGGGATATTTTTCTATTACATATTCTAATTAGTTGTTACTGAGAATATATAAAAAGAACTGTTAAAACTCAATAACAAAAAGCCCCTAATGGAACTGAGCAAAAGACCTAAACAGTTTAATAAAGAAGACATAAAAGAAGATGGTCATGCGGGAAGATGTGGAGTTAGTGTCTCCCCACAACTAGGGCGCCTGCCGGCCCATGGTGGGGTACTCTGACGCCCAAGGAGACGGGAAGAACCCCAAAGTGAACCGGTAGGATGTAGGGGGACTGAGGGGAAAGGAGAAGTGGAGGCCAGACGGGATCGGCACCCTTGAGGCTGGGAAGGTGAGGAGAGGCAGGCGGGAGGGACTCTCCAGGAAGAGCGGGAGAGGAGCGGAGGGCAATTGCCCGGCCCACTCGGGCCGGGGAGCCTGCTGAGCTCCCAGGCTGGTATCCCCCCTCCAAACCCCCCTTCCAGGCCGCATGGGTCCTGGAGGCATAGGAGGGAGGCAAGGGAGATCAGGAGAGGCAGGTGGGAGGGGCCCTCCTAGACTGGAGGAGCAGGAGAGGAGAGGAGGGCATTTGCCCCACCCACTAGAGCCCAGGAAGCCTGCTGGACTCCCAGGTGAGGTCCGCTGCCCTCTGAGACCAGGGGTGGGGGGCACACCTGGGCCCCTTCTGTTCCTTGAGCCTAAGACCTGCCCCCCACAACCCCCAGAGCCTTTTCCAGCCCTGTGGGTCCTGAGCATTGGCCCTGCCCACCACCCAAACCTCGCGCTTGCTTAGGCCCCGCCCTCCACAGCCCAGGCCTTCCCCACCCACCTTTTTTAAAATTCTCCCTCCTCTTTTTTACTATTGTGGTACTGATGTACCTTCTGGTTGTTAATTCATCCATATTTTTATTTTTATATTCTTCCTAACATGTCTGTTAGTTTCCTAGTCTAATTTTTTTGTTTGTTGTTTTTTGTTTGTTTTTTTTGCTGCCCCAGGTGGCTTGCAGGATCTTGGTTTACAATCCCAGGGTCAGGCCGAAGCTCCTGTGGTGGGAGCTCCGAGTCTGAACCACTGGACTAACAGAGAACCTCAGACCCCAGGGAATATTCATCAGAGTGAGGTCTCATGGAGTTCCTCATCTCAGCACCAAGACCCAGTTCTACCCAATAGCCTACAAACCCTAGTGTTACACGCCTCAGGCCAAACAACCAGTAAGGCAAGAACACAATCCCACTCATTAAAAAAAAAAAAAAAAAAAGACACAGCAAGAAAATACATCACAGATGAAGGAGCAAGGTAAAAACCTACAAGACCAAATAAATGAAGAGGAAATAGGCAATCTTCCTGAAAAAGAATTCAGAGTAATGATAGTAAAGATGATCCATAATCGTGGAAATAGAATGGAGGCATGGATTAAGAAAATACAAAAAATGTTTAACAAATATCTAGAAGAACTAAAGAACAAACAAACAGAGATGAACAACACTAGGAAAAATCAATAACAGAATAACTGAGGCAGAAGAACGGATAAGTGAGCTGGAAGACAAAATGGTGGAAATAACTGCTGAGGAGCAGAAATGAAAAGAATTGAGGACAGTTTCAGAGACCTCTGGGAAAACACTGAACACACCAACATTCAAATTCTAGGGGTCCCAGAAGAAAAAGAGAAAAAGAAAGGGTCTGAGAAAATATTTGAAGAGATTATAGTCAAAAACTTCCCCATCATGGGAAAGAAAATAGTCAACCAAGTCCAGGAAGCACAGAGAGTCCCATACAGGATAAACCCTAGGAAAAACACACCAAGACACATATTAATCAAACTAACAAAAATTAAATTCAAACAAAAAATATTAAAAGCAGCAAGGGAGAAACAAAAAATAACATTCAAAGGAATCCCCAAGGTTATCAGCTGATTTTTCAGTGGAAACTCTGCAGGCCAGAAGGGAGTGGCAGGATATACTTAAAGTGATGAAAGAGAAAAACCTACAACCAAGATTACTCTACCCAGCAAGGATCTCATTCAGATTC